>NC_057865.1:176186225-176498498 GCF_019393635.1 Dromiciops gliroides
GAAAATTAGGACTTTAATAGTCATTCCTATAATGTCTTTCAACAACCTTTTCTGTTTCTTCTAATATAATGGAATTTAAAATGTTTGACTGCTTGGATCATGTTGTGAGAGGGCCAGTTAACTTTATTTTCTGTTTGGTATATTCTTTGTTTTGTTAAAATTTTAGTTTTTTTGTACTACAGTAATTTCTCCTTAACCCCCCCCCCATACACATTAAACATTAAATTTCTTTTTAACAATGAAAAATATTTAAGGAAAGCTAATTTCCTAGTACTTTTCAGACAGCTTGCTTCTACATTCCCAATATATTTTCTTAGTATACACAAACACATAAGTAATCAGTGAGTTGAATTTGATGGAATAATTTCTAAAAAAAAGTATTTAATGAGAAAGAAGATGCATTGGGAAAAGGAGAAAGAGAGGTAGAATGGGGTAAATAATCTGACTTAAAAGAGGTGTAAAAGAGTTTTTACATTAGAGGGGAAGATAGGGGAGGTGACAGGGGAGCATGTGAACATTATTCTCATCAGAATTGTCTCAAAGAGGGAATAACACACACACACATATTCAGTTGGATATCAAAATCTATCTTAACCTTCAGGAAAGTAGAAGAGGAAGGGGATGAGAGAAAGGAGGAGGCTAAGAGAAGAGAGAGAGCTAATAGAAGGGAGGACAGATTGGGGGTGGCAAAACACTTTTGAGAATAAGGATGATGGGGAGACAGAGTAGGATAAACAAGGGAAAATAAGATGGAAGGAAATACATAATTAGTAATCATCACTGTGCAAACATTACAGCAAGTTTCTCTGATAAAGACCTTATTTCTCAAATATATAGAGAAATTAGTCAAATCTGTAGAAATAAGAACTATTCCTCAATTGATAAATGGTCAAAGACTTTGAACGGGCAGTTTTCAGGGGAAGTAATCAAAGCTATCTATAGTCATATAAAATGCTCTAAATCACTATTTTTAGAGAAATGTAAATTAAAACAACTATGAACTACCACCCTATACCTATCAGATTGGTTAATATAATAGAAAAGGAAAACAACAAATTTGGAGGGGATGTGGGAAAATTGAGACACCAATGCACTGTTGGTAAAGTTGGTATATACTGAATAAACAATCATGCAGAGCAATTTGTAACTATGCCCATAGTTACAAATTGCCCATAAAACCATGCCTACCCTTTGACCAAGCAATGTTATTTCTAGGTCTTTATCCCAAAGAGATAAGAAACAAAAGGGAAAAAATAAAACAAAAAATATTTATAGCAGCTCTTTATTAGTGGCAAAGAATTAGAAATTGAGGGGATATCCATCATTTGGGGAATGACTGAATAAGGTGTTGTATGTGACTGTAATGGAATATGATTTTGCTATAAGAAATGATAAGCGGGGATGCTCTCAGAGAAACCTGGAAAGGCTTACATGAACTGATGCAAAATTAAATGAGCAGAACCAAACATTGTATACAGTTACAGCAATATTATATGATGATCAGTTGTGAATGATTTAGCTGTTCTCCGCAATACATTTATCCAAGACAATTTTGAAGGATTTATGATGAAAAATGCTATCCATCTCCAGAGAAAGAAATGATAGCATCTGAATGCAAATTGAAGCATATTCTTTCTTTACTGTCTCTATTTTTCTTGTTTCTAACTTTTCAAGAAAATAGTTTCAGTGGAATGATAAGTTAAAAAGTCAGTGTGTAAAGGGTTAGGAAGAGAGTAAATTAGATAAAGTGGAGGCACTTACTATAGATGGCCATTTCAAGGTGTTTAACCACAAAAGAAAAAAGAACTATAGGATGAAAGTTAGCAGAGCTGGAAGGATCAAATGAGAGTTTTTTCAGGATGGGGAGACATGGACATGTTTATAGGTAGTAATGAAAGAACCAGAAAACAGGAAGATACTGTAAAATAAGTAATAGAGTACGACAGAGAGGGAAATCTGTTCAAAGAGATGGGATGGAATGGAATTGCTTGAATAGGGAGAGGGTGTAGACTTGGATAAAGGAGGAGATAGTGGCAGAAGGTATTTGAATGAGATGAGATGAGGAATAAGGGAGAAGAGAGAATTTATGGCAAATAGCCTCATTTTTTAATCCTGTAAAATATGAGACAAAGTTCTTTACTGAGATAGAGAGAAAGGAGGAGCAATAAGAGTTTTAAGGAGGGATTAAAAGGTTTGGAAAAGTGTGGAATATTGATTTGATGAGGGAGATATAGTAGAATTACCTAGCAGCAGTAAGAGCCTAGTTGCGGTTGTATAGCATAAACTTGTAGTGAACCAAGTCAAAATGATGTGATTTTCTCTACTTTTTTTTTTGGGGGGGGTGCAATGAGGGTTAAGTGACTTGCCCAGGGACACACAGCTAGTAAGTGTCAAGTGTCTTCTGGATTTGCACTCAGGTCCTCCTGTGAATCCAGGGCCTGTTCTTTATCCACTGCGCCACCTAGCTGCCCCCTCTACTTTTTTTTTCAGCAGCACATGTGTAGGCATGAAGACATCAAATGGTAGGAATGATCCAAGGTTTGATAGATTGTAATTGGTGAAATGATAAGGGGGCTAGGGATTCAAGAGAGAAGACAGTGTAATGTTGAATTAGTTCACTAAGGAAAATGGAGAAAAGAGGAGAAAGTGACAACAGGGAAGAGGACTGGGAAAGAACTGAAGGCTCAAGGGATTGGGGTCATGGTGTAGACAAAGAATAGTATTTGCAGGGCAGCTAGGTGGTGCAGTAGATAGAGCATGGGCCCTGGAGTCAGGAGTACCTGAGTTCAAATCTGGCCTCGGACACTTGACACTTACTGGCTGTGTGACCCTGGGCAAGTCACTTAACCCCAATTGCCTCACTAAAAAAAAAAAAAAAAAAAAAAAGAATAGTATTTGGTAAGGGAAGACTGAGGGGCAGGTAAAAAGCCAATAGATTATATTTATATAAGGAGATTATTAAATTCTTGAATATGGAGATGGTACATTTGTGGATGATAGAAAGATCAAGAATATGACTAATAATCTTTGAGTGCGTCTGTAGGTGGGGTGGAGAAATAAGTCATGGGAATTGAGTAGGTTGAGGAACTGAGTGGTTAGGGAGTTTAAGGGAGGGTCAATATGTATGTTGAAGTCCCCTAGTATGAGGCCAGGAGTAAAGGAGAGAAAAACTGTGAGCCATGTACCAAACTGAAAGGTATTGTGGAAAATCTAACAAAGGAACCATAGCAGCCATCCTGGAGAAACTTAAAATCTACTAGGGACAATAAGATGTGTGTGTGTGTGTGTGTGTGTGTGTGTGTGTGTGTACTCACAAATACATAAATACACAAAGACCCCAACTGCATACTATATCTGGTACATTGTAAACACTTAATGAATGAATACCTGTTAATTGCCTATGTTGGAAGCACAGGGATGTAGCTAACCTAGGCCTATGGCCAGAACTAATTGCTCTATTCCTGGAATTCAATGCATTAATTCTAGAGATTAAATCAATATAGAGCAAATTAACATTCTGGAATTGGTGTTGTTTTCTTTAAGTCTAGGAATATTTCTAAAGGATTATGTTGATTTGGTTTGCTCTGTATCTTCTCACTTTATAGACTGAGAGTAGAGATTTTACCTTTTTTGTCATGGACCCCCTTAGACATTTGATGAGGCATATGAACCTTTTATTTTTTCAGAAAAAAATGTTTATAGATGCATAAAATAAAATACATAGGATCAAAGTAAAACCAGTTATACTGAAATATAATTGTCAAAAAAATTTTATACCAACCTAAGTTCATGTATTTCAGGTTAAGATCTTCTGATTAAGGGAAAATAAATGGAGTTAGTAAGTTGGAGAGCTAATAGGTTTTTGCTATAAAATGCTATAAAAAGTATTATATAAGGCTAGTCTTTATAAGGGATAAGATTAGGAAAGGAAAATTATATTTTCTTGACCTGCTAAATATGCCTTCAAAAGAGCTGCTCATTTTTGCCAAATAGCAAAACACTTAGCAAACACCAAGTGTTAGAACACGTCTAGCACATTATACAAAAATGGCAACTTGACAAAATAGGGAATCCAATCTTGCAAAGTTTCTTCTCATATGTTTCTTCAAAACCTTATTCTTTCCACAAGTCACAGTTTTGTGCAACTGATAGCTCATATAGCTGAACAAGAAGAAGAAAAACAAAATTATACCATCATAGGCCAATCTGTTTATATGCAAAAGCCATTCATTTTTACAATACAGTTGTTTTGTTTAGAAAAACTGAGAAAATTAATGCCCTGTGCTAAGAGCATGTTTATGCTTTAGCCTCTTCTGACCTTTTTAAATCAGGTACTAGTGATTTCATCTTCTAAACTAGTAAGGAAGATGTCGAATCTGGGCAATTGTGGCCAACCATTCACCATCTCCCATTCTGACCCTGCCCTTTCCTATTTTTATACTATGCCCCATGGATAGGATGGATTCCCCCATTAACTCTCTACATGTTGAAATCCCTCCCTACATTCAATGCTTAAGTCAGGAGTTAGCCCCTATTCTTTGATGTTTCTTCTTCTGCTCCTCATTTGAAAATGATCTATCCACCAATTCCTTAAAACACGTTTTGGTACCATTCCTTGAAGCTTATCACATTCTACCTTATATCATGGTTTATTTGTGTACATGATCTATTCTCTTATTGGACTATAAGCACTTAGAAAGCAGGGATTGTCTAATTTCATCCTTTTAGTCCCACTGTCTAGCACTGCGCCTTGCACACTAAGTATTTAACAATTATTTCTTGGATTGAAACCAGATGTTTTTGTTACTGTCTCAGTCTTGAAAATAAAATAATGGATCGCCCTTTCTCCCTAAATGTGCTGTTCCATTTTCCTTGTCTAAACACAACTTTAAAATTAAAGGCAGGTCAATATGTTAAAATAAAATGTGTGATAGAATTTACAAAAGGACAAATGAAGTTAATTATTAAAGAAAATAGGCAGAGTATAGAAATGGTATGATAAGACTTTACCAGTTTCAAGAACATAATAGGTTGTTTTAAATACAGTTAAGTAAGGTACTAAATCAGCCCTCTTATATCTATCCAATACCCCCAAACACGAAAGGAATCTACTCATCATTTTTGGAGAAAGGAAAAATTATTTTTAAAATTTGATTTGATTATATTTTCAAGGAAAGGCCTTTGTAAGTTGGAATGTACCATATTTAAATGAGATAATGTTACAAGTTTGAGACTAATGAAAGTTTGACACTTTTGTCAAAGTGAAATGATACATTAAATACATTTAATTTATTGCAGCTCACTTCTGTAGCAGAAATTGTGTGGCAGGGACCCAGAATTGCCAGTTTCTCTGTTATTTAGAGGTCATCTCCTTATTTTCTGATCACACATGGTTTACTTAGATCCCACAGAATTAGTAAATAAACTGAGTTAATTAATAACTCCAGTAATGTAGCAGCATGTAAAATAAACCTACAAAAATGAATAGCATTTCCATATAAAAATGAGAAAGTACTGGAGGAAATAATAGAGAATTTCTCTTCAAAATAAATATGAAGTATCCCCTACTTGATAAATGGTCAAAGAATACAAACTGGCTGTTTTTGTCAGAAGAAATCCAATCTATCAATAGCTATATGAAGAAAAATGACCCAAATCACCAATAATTAAAGAAATGAAAATTAAAGCAGTTCTGAGATTCTACCTCATACCCATTGGATTGGCAGAGTTGACAAAAAAGGAAAATGACAAATGCTGGGGGGATTGTGAGAAAATAGGCACATTAATATCCAACTGGAATATGTTGGATATGAACGAGTCCAGCCATTCTGGAAAGCAACTTGGAACAAAGTTCAGAAAATTACTAAACTATATGTGTGTGTGTGTGTGTGTATGTGTGTACCCTTTGACCCAATGATGCCATTACTTAGTCTATACAACAAAGAGATCAAAGAAAAAGGACCTATATGTTCAAAAATACTTATCACAGCTATTTTTATGGCAACAAAACTAGAAACTAAAGAGGTGCCCAACAATAGCTGAACAAATGGTTATATATGAATGCAAGGGAATAATATTGTACTCTAAGAAATGATGAAAGGAATGATTTCAGAGAAACCTGGGAAGATGTGAGTCAACTAATGCAGAGGGAAGGGAGCAGAACCAGGAGTATGATTTATACAATAACAACATTGTAAAGAGAAACAATTTTGAAAGACTTAAGAACTCCAATTAAATGACTGACCATGATGCCAGAGGATTCATGATGAAACAAACTGCCTACCTCCTCAAAAAAATATGATGGACATAGGGTACAGATTAATAAATATTTTTAGGGCATGGCAAATGTGGTGATTTGGTAGGTTTGACTTACTTGTTATAGGAGTTTTCTTTCTTTTCCAGTGGGAATGGGAGAGATGGGAGGAAGAAAAAAATTGATTTTTGTTAATTAAAAATAAAATAAAAAGCTAGAAAATTCACAAAATATCTAGTAGGCAATTTATCAGGGCATGCTCAAAATTTATATAGATAAAATTATATATCTTCTAGAAAGAAAAAAATGACAGAGAGCAGCAACCTCCCTTCTACCCCACTTCTATGGCAAATCTTAACTACAACATTATATAATGATTCTAGGAAAGATTGTGTAGTATTCTGTGTTCAAGTAGAAGTTCACCAGATTGTCAAAGGATTACCCTAATGGAAAATGTAAGTACAATGTCTCTTTGAGAGGAGCCTAAGAACTACCAAAAACATGTTTCATGCATTCTCTGTGTATGTCAGACTTCTGTGAATCTTTTTTTTTAGTTCTTTATGTACTTTTGGTATGTGTTCATAGGCTCCTATAAAACATTTTCATCTGTATTTTCTCTGGGGTGAAATAAAAGCTATCCTTTACTTGATATGCATTTGTTACCTTGAGTGCTTGTATTTAAGTTGTGAATCATATTGCCTACATTTTAAAAATCCTAGACGTGAGTGTATTTGGCTGTTTCCCAGAGTAAATTGATATAATGACAAAAAGCCCCCACCTTCCACCACCATAGAGGGCATCTACTCAAATCAGGCTTCATCCATGTAAGTGGACAGGGTCACCTAAGATACAGGTTACCAAAAAGAATGAAATCATGTTATAAGTATATAATTAGCTTTTCCATTTAAATTTTTAAAAAATATATATTTGCATAGATAATATTGAAAAAATTATTTGTGGGAAGGGAGAGGCAGGAATTTCGGGGGGAAATTTTGGTAATATAAAAACACCCCACAAACATTTGTTTTTTGAAAAAATTTAATTCTACTCATACATTAATCAAGAAATTTTGGTGGCATTATGTAATGAATTTTCCTTTCTCTGAGGAAATACTCACACATTATGCAAAATTTTTACTTACCCTCATAACATGCCAATATGTTAAATAGGAGAAATAATTTTTTACTCCCTACTTTATAGAAGAAAATAAGGGGGGCAGCTAGGTGGCACAGTGGATAAAGCACCAGTCCTGGATTTAGGAGGACCTGAGTTCAAATCCAGGCTCAGACACAAGCTTGATACTTACTAGCTGTGTGACCCTGGGCAAGTCACTTAACCTTCAAAGCCCCGGAAAAAAAAAGAAAGAAAGAAAAAGAAAAGGAGGAAGAAAATTTAGAGTATTTATCAAGTGAAATATAGCCTCATTATTCTCAGAATTAGTACTTTTAATATTCTTTGCATGAAATTATATTGTTGTCCTAATAAAACCAAATTTGTGAAAGTTCATTTGACAGAGCCTATTATTCAAAACAAATATTTCAAGATCAAGATTAGGTCAAATGCTATCTTTTAAAGAAAGAAGAAAGATGTATGAAATGTGATACTTTAGGGACAAAAGCATGAAATGCAGAGTGATGCCAAACTTGTACTTAGAAAAATCACTTTCATGGCCATGTGGAGGATGGATTGGAGTGAGGGAAGACTTGAGGCAAGGAAACACATTAGGAGGGTATTACATCAGTCCAATTAAGAGATGATAAGGGACTGAAAGAAAGTAATGTCCCTGGAATGGGGGTGGGGGGAGGAAGAGATGTAATAATTAGTAGCATCTCCCATGTTTGACATATCATATACTGACTGTGACTCAGAGCAAGTCACTAACCCTCTCAATGTCCCTAAGCAATTCCCTAAGACTATAAATTCCTGAACAGGTAGAGGAAGTTTATTCATTGGGAATCCTCTATGCCAATGAAATAGGTTTAGTATCCACCACAACTCAAAAAGGAACTAGGAATTGTATAGAAATATTTACTAGCTACATGACCCTGGGTAAGTCACTTCATTGCTTTGTGTCTCATGAATCTCCCTTGGATTTGTCTACTAAGACATATCAGTGGGAATCTATATTGGTGGGAGGTCATCTCCATTGCAGATGAAATCATAGAGCCTTGGTCAAGTGGTAAAGTAAGGAATATTAAATGAGAGGTGAGTAAAAAGAAGAACAAAAATAAGAAAACCTTGGATGTCCCTATAAGATGATTTCTTAGGTTTTGGAAAATGTGGTTGGATTTTTCTTTATGTTTTAGGGTAAAAGCTGAAATATTTTTGAAGACTAATAAGATTATAAAACACCTTTCTAAAAAAAAAAAGAAAAAAAGAGCAATTGGTTGCTCATAGATCTAAAGTTTTCTAATTGTATCTCATTGCCATTCAGTCATGTTTGTCTGACTCTTTGTGACCCCATTGGGGGTTTTCTTGGCAAAGATAGAAGAGTGGTTTGCCATTTCCTTCTCCAGCTCATTTTACCAATGAGGAACTAAGACAAACAGGGTTAAGTGACTTGCCCAGTATCACATAGTGTCTGAGGATAGATTTTTAACTCAGGAAGATGAATCTTCCTGATTTTGCACTCAGTACTCTATCCACCCCTAGATACCACCCCTAGATAATTGTATCTAGTTCCAACCTAACTCACATATTGTATATATTCACATAGGGAGATTGCTCAATAATTCTAAATTTCATCTTTGACTTACTTTCCTTTTAATTTAGGTTGAATTTATCTTTGGGGGACATGCCACACTTAACCATTTTTTAAAAATATATTTCCACTTCATTATCTAGTAGATCTCAGCAAAAAAAAAAAATCTGCTGCTGATTTCAGGAAAAACATTAGCAGAGTTTCAATGCCAAATATCCTTGGGCTTGAGTATTTATTTCTGCCTAATAGTTCTGAGGCTACGTTCATTATATCTTGTAAGTTCAGTGCAATGCATTTCCCCAAAAGCCTTTTGGGACATAGGAGGATGTTGTCATCTCAACATGCCACTTTTTTGACAGCCTCTTATGCTACTCCTCTTAATTGCATATCAGCTTTGTGCAGAATGCATATTGAAGGAAGCTACAGCTGTTATTCTGTGCAGTGTAATCACCCTAGATAAGTGAAGATTCAGTCTCATCTGTCACTGATACCACAGAATTCCTTTCATTAGCTAGTGGAGAAAGAAAAAGCAAAAATTCATCTCAGACTATTAAGAGTGTCGTGGCATTGATGCTAAAATCTTCATTAGTTTTGAGAATTTTCTAAAGATTAGAAATGGAACAGACCATTAGTTGTTAATTCCCCTAAACAAATATTTTTTAAATGTCTTTTCTGTTCCCATCTGTAGAAAGGAGCCCTCATTAGGAAACAGATGGTCAGCTCTCTGGGATGATGAAAGAAAGACAGGGCCAAGGGGGCTGAATGAATACCTTGATCAAACCCTTTCATCAGCAGCCATGGTTTCAACCGTATTCTTATTAAGTCTTTCCTTAATTCTGAGAGTAAGTAGAAAAAACTCACTAATTTTAGTTCAACCAAAAATTTTAAATGTAATCTTTCCCCTTCCCACCAAATCTGAAAAATAAAATATCATGTCTTTGTAATCCATAATTTTAAAAACTGAAAAATCAACCATGGAATATTTTAGAATTGACTACAAGCTTTAGCAATAGTACCTGGACCTTGATTTCATCAACATAAGAAAATACCAGAAGAGAAAACTCTACCAAAGCAGATTGACAACTTTGCTGCTATTTATAGCTGCCTAGGGCACTGAGAGGAACTGGAAGATCGGTATTATATTGGGGATTCCTTTAACTAATGGATTAAACAAGATGGCTGATGAAGTACCATCCAACTTTCTAATTCTGTGATGAAATGAGTTGTTCAGGGTCAAATAACTGGTATTTGTCAGAGATAAGACATGAACTCAATTTTTACTTTTTCTGTTGTTGGATTTTTATCCACCAAACCAAGTTGCCTTTAAGTTTATCATTAGTTAAGGTGGGTTTTTTTCTGTCTTAGAAGAGTATGATCTTGACTGCACATGTATAATCCATATCAAATTGCTTGACTTCTCAATGAGGGGAGAGGGGAAGAAGGGAGAGAATTTGGAGCTCAAAATTTTAAAAATAATATTAAATTGTTTATATATATAATTGTAATTTTTTTTTAAAAAAGAATATGATCTTCTTCCATGCCTATGATGAGTAACTTAGTCCTATAGAAGTTACTGAAACATTTGAATTTGGAAAGATTTACTATGTCTCTCAGGCAACTAAACCTGAAATGCTGAGAGCCTGATATACTGTAACTCCCCACAGCATGCAGTAGTTTACTGTTAGTAGTTATCAAAGGGCATGCTTTGATGTGCTGATACACCCGAGTTTAAACCACAAATTGTACCAAAACTCAAATCATTTTTGAATGGGCATGTCAGTCTCATCACTCTGGCATAGTATTGGTGCTATAAATATTCAGTGCACTATGATTCCTCCAGGCAAAGAATACTACTGTGTCATGAACAAAAAGGGTTTGAGAACTATCGATTTCCTCAGTGGAAACTCAGTAATAGTTGTAGCTTGAGTGAGCTCCATATTAGAACTCATGGTCTATATCAGAGTTGGATAGGATGGCTGAAGTCAGCTAGTCCAACCATTTCATTTTTGCAGTTGAGGAAATCAAGGTTCAGAATATGTGCTTTATAACCCAATCTGAAATGGTAGAAATCAAAAGTAACTGAAGGAAGAAAAATGCATGAGCTCTCAATGGAGTCCATGTGAAAGAAGATCTCTCTGGTCTTTTGCAATGGGTGATAGTGATCTTGCAGAATTTTAACGAAACTCATTATATAATGAGAAAGAAAGCAAGGAATGAATCATAAACTAAACATGTCTATTTAACAACTTTCTTAATTTCCCATCTCAATCAAGAGAGATGAAACACATTTTGACATTTGTTTTTAGTTTCCTGTAGTATAACTACACCTGGGGAAAAGTAAACTGATTTCATGTAGTCTCTTAAGGTAGCATAGTGTGGAGTACTAGAGTAGAAGGGGGCCTGATTAGACAATGAGTCAGAAGGCCTGCAGCAAGGAAAATCACAGCAAATTTCCATCTCATGAAATTGTAGTGTCAAAATCAAACACAGAAGGGGACCACAAAACCATACAAAAGTATTCCTCTGGGTACATATTGAGTCAGAAAACCACATATTAATATTCTCTATGTTCTTTTATATTTTTATTTTGTTAAATATTTTCCAATTGCATTTTAATCAGGTTTAGACCCTCAGCAGAGTGTTGGAGGTGGGCCTGCTTGGCGGGACAACAATACAACCCATGGGCTGTGTGTTTGCTACATCTCTCATTAAAGTATGATGTGATGTAGGATGAGACAGTAAAGGAGAGATTGAAAATGCTATAATATTGAAAAAGCAAAGATTACTGTCAATTGGGTCAATTGCTAACCATGTGATGTGGTCACATAACTTTTTTTTTTTTTAAGTTTTCAGTTTCCTGATCTGTAACATAGAGATAATAGTTCTTACAAAAATTAGCTGGTGGAATTGTTGTGAGGAAACCAGTTTGCAAACTATAAAATGCTATTAAAATGTGGGTTATTCATTACAGAGGGATGGACTAGTTTTGGGAGTCATGCCTTCTTCAAAGGTCATTGTCCAGAGCTTCCTCCTAAAGTATTTTTCATTTAAAAGGCACTGCATGCCTTTTAAATGAGTGCAATCTTTTAATTTTTCAGCTTGTTTGGAACATATTAACTTTCATAGATGATGTAATCTAGACTTTTATATATTATGGATGATTGTTGACATTCTTTTGCTCTGAATCTCCTGCTGTCTGTCAGAATGTGTCTCTCCCCTCCTCCTCCCCCCCCCCCCGCCCCACCCAGCCTCCACCTGCCTGACTGGAGAGCCTAGTAGAGGGCTGGCAGCAATCTCACTTTTTTACCAGAACCATAAGAATCTGGTTGCCAGTTCTCAACATTGAAATGTCCAGACCTGACAACTTATAACCACCTAAACCCCTTTCAATTCCCAGACCACCAATCTTCAATCACTCTTGCTTAGTCCCAGGGTGGTAAGATAGTTCTTTGGGTGGTATAGTTGACTGAGGATCCCCACTTAGTAACTTTAAGGGAATTACCTAGTTTTCACTTTTTGCCATTGAAATATAGGAAGGGACTTTCCTATACCGATGATAAATTTGCTTGTAACTTAGGTACACAAAGAACATTGTTCATCTTCCATGCCTGATTCTAGCTGACCATGTGTGCTAGTTCAGCACTTGAGTATTTCAGGATGATGAAGACACTGGATATTTCTAGTGGTCATTTGTGACATAGCACTAAAGCAACCCCCTTTTGGACACTGAGTAGGAAGACCTAAGAAGTCAGTGGACCTTTAAAAGAGAGTGACCTATCTTCAATTGTGCTTCTTTAGATGGCTACAGAGAGTGTAAGTAAATACCCTTTAAACTTCTTTTTTTCCCTTTTCTTTTCCTTTTTTCCCCTGGGGCAATGAGGGTTAAGTGACTTGCTCAAGGCCACACAGCTAGTAAGTGTCAAGTGTCTGAGGCCAGATTTGAACTCAGGTCTTTCTGAATCCAGGCCTGTGCTTTATCCACTGTGCCACCTAGCTGTCCCCTAAATTTCTGATAGTGTAGCAAAGCTACCATGTGGCAGGTAGAACAGGGTGGTCTTAATAAGGCCAGCTTTTTTCTTCTTGTCATCACTGGCCTATTATAGCTACATCCCAGGAAAGAATTTTAGGGACTATCATTTAAACAAAACTTAGGTTTGGCCCAAGTCTAGAGATCAATAGGAATTTCTTCTAGCAAAATATTAAATGTACAAACTAGACCAGGTAGAGGACAGCTATTTATTTCCTCCACCACAAAGAAAAGTCTTAAGACACAAATTATTTATAAGTTTGCATTGACAAATACTTAAAAATTGAATGAGTTATCTATAATTCTTATTATGCTCTCCTGGGAGGTTGGTGCTCAAAATGTTAAGATGTGAAACACTTTTGGGACTGGTGAATAGGCATTTCACTTTTGCTTCAACTTTGCACCTTTTGAACAACTATACTTTCTAATTGTGGTAGCTATATTCTCCTCTAATAAGTTGCCTCAGATAAAGTGTACTGGACTTGGATTAATGAAGAGATAGGTTTGAATTATGCCCAGATACTTATTAGCTGTGTGACCCAGGGCAATTCATTCAACCTCTCTGAAGGGTTGGACTTGTTAACCTTTAGTTTCTTTAAGAAATTAATTCAGACTCTTCACTGGAAGGTCAAATACTGAAGCTAAAGCTTAAATACTTTGGCCACATAATAAGAAGACAGGACTCATTGGAAAAGACCCAGATGTTGGGAAGGATTGAAGACAAAAGGAAAAGGGGATGGCAGAGAATGAGATGGATAGATGTTATGGAAACAATAAACATGAGCTTGGACAGATTTTGGGAGATAGTGGAAGAGAAAAAGGCCTTGTGTTCTATGGTCCATGGGGTCATGAAGAGTTGGACATGATTGAACAACAGCAACAACAGGTTCCTATCCTATCCTAAATCTATGATTCTTTGATATTCTTCTCTGGTAAGTTGTTTTGAAGGTCAGTTTCTGCTGCTCCTCATTTCTTGAATTTATGAGGCTGACACTAAGCTAGGGAATACTTATCAATGTTCAGTCATTCGTACTTCAAGAAAGAAATCAAAAACAGAAGAAGCAGATAAGGCTTTGAGATCCAGTCTCAGGTTTGCCTAGATAAGCACATGCAGGAGGATGCTGGAGAAATCTCAAATGGGCTCTTGGGAGCTAATTGTTAAATTTTTAGTGTGAGCATTGCACCTTATAAATCAGCACATACAGCAAATCACGGCTTGATAGATTGTTTTGTTGATTGTCTAGACTTAAGAAAGTAACGGAGAAAATGTTGATAATGCACATTAAACTTTAAAATGTGTCAGTGGTACAGTTTTTTGGTCAGTTGTTAAGTCAGTTGTTAAGCATTTACCTCTAATGCATGTATTCACTGCCATGTGCAGGCAGTCATCATGGTCGAAAGGTTGGGGAGGAAGGAGAAGAAAGGAGAAATTAAAAGGAGAGATGTTAGAGTCCAAACCTCCCTTTAAAAGTATACTGAACTGGTGACTCTTAACTGTTCAGTGTCCAATCCTGTTTGATTCATTCCCTATGCCTTCAATCATCATCAGATAGGGAGAAGCAACATATGGGGACCAACCAGGAGCCTGCTAGAAAGGGCCAGGGTGAATTTGAAACTGGAATGGGCCCCATTTCAGCCATATTTCCCAGCAGGGATAGTCACAGTTAAATACAGACCTAACCATGTCACTCCCTTGCTCAAAAATCTGCAGTGACCTAATAATTTGTCCATTTATTGAAATGTTATGCTGTTTTTTTGAGGCAATTGGGGTTAAGTGACTTGCCTAGGGTCACACAGCTAGTAAGTGTAAAGTGTCTGAGGTCGGATTTGAACTCAGGTCCTCCTGAATCCAGGGCCAGTGCTTGATCCACTGCGCCGCCTAGCTGCCCCACATGCTGTTGTTGTTTTTTAAAAAGTCCTTCTATCCCTGATCTCCAAAGTCCTTCCTCATAACAATAAAGTATAACTAAGTTAAACAAACTAACATGTTATCCACATCTGAATATGATGGTAAAATGGAGAAGGGGGAAGAAGTGAGAAATGTTTCTAAGTTCATATTAACTTCACTTTATAATGATAACATGGGTATGAGTAGGTATTATGAAGAGACCTGATAAAGAGAGATTGCTTTTGATATGCAACTATGATTTACAGGAGCCTCAGAAGCAGAAGGAGATGGGAATTTATGGTTTTCTCCCTTTGACACTGGACAATCTGCTCCTCCCTTCTTTTAGAAGTCATTACTTTGTAGCTTTAGCTCCTGGGTCATACGCTTTACCTTCCAAGAGCATCTATCCTTATTATGTAACTGTTACTTATATCAGTCACCTCAGTGAATAAGGTGTTTCCTTTCTTTCTCTTGGTGTCACAAGTGAAGCTGATCAAGGGACCAGATTGATGACTGGTGATGGAGATGAGTCAGGAAGACTTAGCATTGGATCATAGATTCAAAATGAGAAGAGACTCTCATCCAACCCCCTTATATTACAGATGAAGAACCTGAGACCCAGATGGGTGCACTTACTTGTCAAAGTGACACAGGTAGTGATTAATAGAAGTGAGGGTTGAACTAAGGTCCTCTGACTCAAAAGCCAGTGCTGTTTTCACTGCACTACGTTGTGTCTCAACAAGTGAAAGCATGAAGGTGGAGATCTATTCCCTGATTGATAGCTTGTCTTGGTGGTCAAATAGACTGACCAGTGAACTTAGGGTTCATATAGACTGAGAGGTTGTATTATATTCTCATTATAAGTTATAGGATATAATGACTCCTATCAGGGAAGAGGGGTGCCAAAGGATGTTAAGTACCAGGCCTGGATTCAGGAAGACTCACCTTCCTGAGTTCAAATCCAGCCTCAGACCCTTACTAGCTGTGTGACCCTGGGCAAGTCACCTAATCTTGTTTGCCTCTGTTTCCTCATCTGTAAAATAAACTGGAGAAAGAAATGGCAAACCACTACAATATTTTAATCCCCAAATGGGATTAAGAAAAGTCAAAAAATGACTGAAAAATGACTGAGCAGCAAAAACCAGGGATGAAAGAAATAAGAAAAAGAGAAGGGATGGGGAGAAAGTCATTGTTGTGTTCTACAGGCCAATTTCTTTGCTCTTACCAACATGGGAGTGCAAGAATAATTGTAATGATCATGATTATTTTATGCATCCTTTTTCTCCCTCCTATCACTGACTAACAAGAAAAATAGTGATAATACCCTTTAATGATAGTCCTTCAGGTGTCTTTCTTCAGACCAAACAAGTTCAGTTCCTTTCATCATAGAGGTTATTTTCAAGACCTTTAATCATTTTTCTTTACCTTCCTTGCTCTCTAAAATGTAGTTCCTTTGGCTTTCTTCACTATTTTAATAAGGCTTATTTTCTAATCTCTCCTTTTCCTTCATGTGCATAAAGTATACCCTGATTTCATACTTTGGATATAAAAGGTAGAATTTAAGTAAATACTAACTAAAACTCTGCAAATGGAAAGAATGCCTTCCTACATATTTCCCTAGTTTTGTAAACAGATTATGTACCAAAATACATTTCTCTTTCCTTGTCCCTTGAAAGTGTTTGCTTTTTTGTTTAATTTTTAAAAAGTATTCATTGATGTCTTTTGTCTTCAGATGACAATCACTTCACATACATACCCCATATTGAACCTTTCCCTCTCTTGTGACAAAGAGAAACAATTTAAGCAAAAACAGCTGATAGTCACACAAGAAAACATATGCACAACTCTGTTCTCAAGTCAGGGAAAAGCATCCCTGTCTCTATGCCATGAGTGGGGTGTTGTCTTTCAGAATCTGTTCACCAGAACCTCCATTGTCTTTTGTTCCTTCTGTTACTCATAGCACAACTTCCTTTTACTGATCTTTTAACTTACTTTGTTGTAGTCACAGTCATTATGTTTTGTTCCTTTGGTTGTATTTCATACTACATCAGTTTGTGCAAATCTTCCCCAGTTTCTGTGAATTCTTCAAATTTTTTAAAAAATTGAACATTTACCTCAACATTAATATGCCATAGTTTTTTCCTCCAGTCTTTTTTTTGGGGGGGGGCAATGAGGGTTAAGTGACTTGTCCAGGACCACACAGCTAGTAAGTGTCAAGTGTTTGGGGTCAGATTTGAGCTCAGCTCCTCCTGAATCCAGGGATGGTGCTTTATCCACTGTGCCACCTAGCTGCCCCCTCCCCAGTCATTTTTCAATCTATGGGCACCCATCTTATTTCCAGTTCATTTCCACCACAAATTTTGTAATGAATATCTCAACATATATTAAATCTTTGCTTCCAAAGACCTTCTATAGAAAGTCCCTTTTGTCCCTGTACTGTTCAGATTTTTTTTAGAAAATAGTGTTAATGTTTGTCAAAGGTATTTTTTGCATCTTTTGAAATAATTAAAAATCTCCCTTCATTTACTAGTTTAGCATCCTGTCATAAAATGAAAGAAGATTGGTCCAGCATAACCAGTTTTAGGAATATCAATTTGGCAGCTATGTGAAGGATAGATTAGAGAGGGAACATTGGTGGTCATATTTGCTGAACAAGAAGATAAGGATATTTTCAGTCTTGGGTGTTTTCAAAGTTCTTTTGGCCTGTTTATTATGATAATTGATTCATGCCCACTAATCCTCCTCAGGAAATGGTAATAATGTTCCTTGACATCTGTTTTTTTAATATAATTTTTTTGTCATTAATAGTTTATTTCAATAGGTCATGTTGAAGGTCCTTTAATTGCATGCCATGCCTTCTCATTTTCATTATCCAACTTTGCTTTGATTTTGATCTTTGCTCTAACAAGTTAGGATCTGACAGTTCATAAATGACTCCCACATCAGTAATCATTTCTTGTCTTTTAAGATGTTCACCTCATTATAGAAAGTACTCATTATAAAGTAATATATAGAAAGTATTCATTATAGAGTAAGATGTAGAATAAGAAAAACATTTTTGTATGTGACCATGGTTGGCATTTGTTTTGCTAAATTGTGTTTACTTGATACTGGAGCCTTGTATTTCTTTCTTTCCCAGTGGATTGAAGAGGGAGGAAGTAGAAAAATAAGTGAGTGCATGATAACTGGAAAAAATAGAATAATAATTTTATAAAAAAGGTAAAGTTAGATTTGTCTCTTGGTGATATTATTTGGTAGTCACCATGTCCATTGCATCTCAACTCTTTGTGAAGAAAATATTATGATATACAGGGATGATGCCACTCACTGTGCAGTCTACCAACCTTGACCTCTTTCGTTTCTTACTTCTGAACCATGTGTTCTAAAGTATTTTTCACCATCTTCCCCTAAGCTCATCTTTACTTTGAAGTCTTCACATATTAAAGTTTAAGTTTATTCAATTTTTGATGGTCTTGTTAAGTTATAAATACAATTTCACCTTATCATCCTCTGTAACAGACACTGGTACAAAATATACAGCTCCCTTTATGGTAGTCTCTTAATTTATGTGAGTAGAACAAGAGGATGACCAAACTTCATTGAAATGGTATTTCTTTTTGTTTTTGATGCACATTACTACTGACTCTGCCAGATGCTCTATACCTTCCTTCAAGATTAACCTGGGAGAAATTTAATTACAACTTTCTTTAGTCTTTTGCTCTCATTTGTAGTGAGAATTCATATGACTAATTTCATCCAGTAGCATGTCTAGTTGTTGGTCATTGGGCAAAGATCTCATGTTCAGAGTACCAACAATTAGGTTAATATTTGTGGATGGTCTAAAAACTATATTTTTAGTATCCATTTCCCCCTTCTCCATCAGCCTGCCACCATTATTGTAGAATATAGATTCATAGCATACTGAGGCTATGTTTTCTTGCTTTGTTTCATAGGTTGCCATGACTAAAAAATTTGTCATTTGGTAGTGATTAGCCTATTGACAGTAAGCCTCTCTATTTAGCTAGTCTGGTCCTTGGAAAACAATACAAACCTTCACTGAGACAAAGTCTTTCATGAATGGTAGAACTTGTCAGAGTTTTCTTTCAACTCTCCCAATCAACCAACAACCATTTATTAAGAACCACTTATGTGTCGGATAGTATATGAGACACTAGGGATACAAATACAAGGAATAAACTAATCTCTACTTGCAAATAGCTTACCTTCTAATGGAGGAAACAAGAAGAACCTAGACAAATTTATACGGAATGAATTCAAAGTAGTTCACTACTAATTAGCTTGAGAATGACACTAGCATTTAAGGAATCATGGAAGGCAAGAAACAAGGGTCATTTCTTTACCACAATGAGTAATCAAAGGGAATTGGTAGTTGAACTCCTCATTTGACACTTCAAAATAGATAGACATCACATATAGTCACCTGAGCTATCAAAATTTGAACATCCATCTATATGTACATCTCCAATGCAGGAAGAAATTTCAGGGAAACTCATAAGTTTTGCTCTCAAGATGATATTGGCTTTATGGAAACAGCATGTGTAACCCTTATAAAGTAGAAATAGTTGGTTTTTTTGCAAAATTTTAATGAAACATTTTTAAAATCCGTAAATCTGCCTTTGATATATATGCACGTCTTCCATAAAAACTTGTTGAGCATGAAAAACTGTTTGTACTAAAAGTATTAGTGATAGATATAGCACTGGATATGGAATTAGAAAAAAAATCTGTATTTTAATCCTACATCAGATGCATAATAGATTCATGAACCTGGACAAAACACAACTTTTCTGAGCTTTTAGTGTCTATATCTGTAAAATGGGAATAATAATAATAGTAACTACTTCATAAATATGACAAAACTTTAATTCCTCAACTTTGTAGTTCCTATCCCTCATCAGCTCTGTGAAGAGGTATTCAAGGAGGGCTACAACTTCTACTATGAGGACTTATGAAGCCCTTTTCACAGCTGCTTCTCCACCTTTGGTGTTCACCTGTTACCCTATTCTTTTTTTTTTTTTTTTACTGAGGCAATTGGGGTTAAGTGACTTGCCTAGGGTCACACAGCTAGTAATTGTTAGGTGTCTGAGGCTAGATTTGAACTCAGGTCCTCCTGAATCCAAGGCCAGTGCTCCATCCACTGTGCCACCTAGCTGCCCCTGAGGACAATCCTTTTTCTTTTTTTTTTTTTTTTGGTGGGGCAATGAAGGTTAAGTGACTTGCCCAGGGTCACACAGCTAGTAGGTGTCAAGTGTCTGAGGCCGGATTTGAACTCAGGTACTTCTGAATTCAGGGCCGGTGCTTTATCCACTGGGCCACCTAGCTGCCCCAGGACAATCCTTTTTAACCATAAAAGTCCTATTCACTTTCATTTATATTCTCTTCTCCCCTCCCCAATAACAAACCTAAGGCAGTAAACATAATTTAGAGATTTTTTGAGCTCCATACTTTGGCACTGTATTTGTTTAGGTGGAAGATGGAAGAAAGAAATAATGAAGTTTTGAATAACTAAAATCAATAATCCTGAGTCACTCACTCTTTGAAGATCCTTACATAAGAAAACTCCATTAGTATGTGACTAAAACCCTTAGAACAATTCATTTCTTCTGATTTCAGGATTTTAGAGCAGTTTAAAACTTTTAGTAAGGATTATTCAATTTTTTTTTCACACACTGGAATTCCCAGTTCCTGAAGGGGATAGACACAGATTAAGCAACTCCATAATGACATATTGTTTTCTAAACTTCTGTGAAACATAGCTTGGAATTTTGTTGTTCAGATTTATTGTGGGACCCAGAAAACACTTTGTTTCTGTTTTCCTGTTCCAGAGATAAAATCTTTCTCTCTAATTCCTCTCAAAAGGAAGGATGTGTTCTTTTGGTTTTTCCTAGTTCCATTCTGGAATTTTAATGTGCTCTCTGAAGAACACTTAGATTTCTCACAAGTCAGAAGTTACTGCCTTAATCACTGTTACAAGCCAATCTCTTTAGGGCAGGCCATAATACATAGCTTCTGAATAAAACCCAGTCAATTATTTTAACATAATCTCTCTCAATCTCAGATTCCATATCATTAAAGTACCTGTGCCATATAGTTGTGAGAATAGTGAATGTGAGTTATTTTGTGATCTATTATTTCAACAGGATATCTATTCTTTTGAACAATGTTGTTTCCCCACAATGTCCTCCCCATCAAAGTCACCCTCACCACCAACTATTTTTTCCACCTAGAAATTCATTTTTAGAGGTTATAATAGACCAGATGATTTTTTTAAAATGACTTTGAGAAATTATGAATACATTTTAACACTCTAGAGGGGATGTTAGAGTTCCTTGCAAAATACTTGAGTGTTTTTGATCTTACAATTAAAATATAGTTCTTTTTATAATAAACATTTTTATTTAAAGTTTAGAGTTCCAAATTCTATTCCTCCTTCCCTCCCTCCCACTCCCCTCCTTGAGGCAGTAAGCAATCAGATATAAGCTATCCATGCTCAATCATGCAAAATATTACCATATTAGTAATTTTGAATAAGAAAACAAAAGAAAAATAGGAAAGAAAGTGACAAATAGCACACTTTAGTCTGTGTTAAATATCAGTTCTTTCTTTGGAGGTGGATAGTATGATTCATAATTAGCCCTTTGGGATTTTCTTGAATCATTGTATTGCTGAGAATAGTTGTCATTCATAGTTCTTCATCAAACAATGTTGCTGACACTGTGCACAATGTTCTTCTGGTTCTGCTCACCTCACTATACATCAGTTCATATGAATATTTCCAGGCCTTTCTGAAGTCATCCTGCTTGTCATTTCTTATAGCACAATACTATTGCATCGCCATCATATACTATAGCTTGTTTATCCATTCCCCAGTTGATGGGCATTCCTTTGATTTTTAGTCACCACAAAAAGAGCTGCTATAAATATTTTTGTACAAATAAGTCTTTTTCTCTTTTGGGGGAATGTCTTTGGGATATAAACCAAGCAGAGGTATTGCCAGATTGAAATATACACACAGTTTGATAGCCCTTCAGACATAATTCCAAATTACTCTCCAGAGTGGTTGGATCCATTCACAACTCCATCAGCAGTGGATTAGTGTGCCAGTTTTCCCACATCTCCTCCAACATCCAACATTTTCCTTTTTTTTGTTATATTTTTCACCTCAGAATTGTTTTAATTTGCATAAAATATAGTTCTTATGATGATATTAACCAATAGAGACTCATATCAATTTGAAATTTTATTCAATTTCCAGTGAGATTTGATTCAGTTAATTTTTCTATAACATCATTATTTCATCTGTGAAACTGTCTTGTACTGTATGACATTGAATAGATCACTATATCCTTTGATACTGCAAGAGAAAGGTCATGACAATTTGAGATCCCTTGAAATGTAGTACTGTATTATGACTAAGCTTCATATAAAAAGAAAGTTGGCCTTGTGACAAAAGATACTCTAATTGGAAAAAGAGTAGTTAGGCACAGTTGATGCTTTTAAAAAGATTATTATCTCCTAATATGAACCAATAGGAGAAAGGGGTGATAAATACCTTTTTAAAAAGGAGGGTAGGTTGATCTTTTTAAAGCTACATCATTCCCATGTTTATGGCAAATGGGAAAAAATAATAAAAGTTTAGTGGCAGAACAACAAGAAAATATTACGAGGGCCTGAAAAATGATAGGAAGTATAGCTATAAAATAATGACAGATTATTCTGTGTGCCTTATGATCATTCTCTCTGCTTCATAGTCATACTATATGTATTTAAAACTTTAGAAAAAGTGACTGAGGTGTTGTAAAAAACTTTTTTTTTAACTTGAAGGCATCTCATAACAATAGGAAAATAGTTCTATTTAACGTGATTTAAATTAAGTCCTATAGACAAGTCAATGAAATTGCCTTTAATACTTTCTAACTTTGTGAGTCTGTACCAACACTATAATATAAAATGAAGAAATAAAATTCATTTCTAGACACAACTCAAAAGCAAGATGAAAATGCGGGAGCTGAGTGACAGGACAAAATTTGCAGGTACAAATAAGTCACACATAAATGTTACTATATTTGAGTTATATGTTATGGTTTGCTACATTAAGATTGGCTCAACTAGGTGATACTAAAATGCAAACTAGAAAAATGTAGGCTTTCCTTGTTCTTTAGGAGTTGAAGGGATAGTAGTCATGGTGATTAGGGGAAATTAATGACATATTAATACGACCTGAAGGAGACAATCCTTGGAAAAGAAAATGTAGTCCAAGTCATGGTCACAGAAAATAAAGAATGCTCTGCTGGCTCAAGTTAGAGTTCTTGGGGGAGGGGAGGGGTGAGCAAATTCCAGCATTAGAAAGGAGTTAGAAGTTCCAGTAGTGATAAAAGGCAAAGAGGCTAATAATAGAAGACCAGTAGGTAGGTCTTGTAGCCCCACTATTGATAAGTTAGAGAATTTCTAATTAGAGAAGGACCAAAGGAAATTTCTGGGGCAAATATTAGGCCAACTGAGTTAACATATGGATGCACATTAGGTGGAGGCTGTGGTAGAAAAGCCCCGCCCCCCCATGTCAATTAAGTGATTCTTCAGTTTTTCTGAATATTACTGTTCTAGTCTTTACCTGTTAGTTAAAAACAAAACAAAAAACAAAAACAAAAAAAAAAACCCATGAAGGGGAGTGTAGGCATCAGCAAAATAATAGTATCTGTCGAGATGTAGCCAAAGCTACACTTTCTTTTATCATGCTAACGTGCTAATCAAACTCTTCTGTTCCTTTTACTAACCATGCTGTGGACCTGGACACCATTCTTTCCACTAGAATGCTTCCTCAGAACTTAAGGTTGTGGTTTGGTGAGATCACATTAACAGAAGACCTCTTGGGCACACACATATTATGATGGCTCCCATAACTTCCAGATGGATCAATGACTATCCCTTCTCGTAGGTCTTGTGGCACCCCTATTTTCTCTTTGAGTCTAGGCTCTCTTGAACTATGTATTCCTCTTACCCATAAATTAGTGGGACTTGGCAAGATTGTATTAGAGATGTAGATGGCTGAAATAAAATTGTGATATATGAAGATACTGCAATATATGACATCAGTAAGAAACTAGGGCTTTAAGCAATTTAAAGAAACATGAGAAAACTTGTTTGAACTTGCATTTGAACAAGTCAGAATTGGAATTTAGCTTTTGGTCCGAAATTATGGGAGGTCTTGCTGGCTTAGGACTTCCCTGTACAGAGGGCTAGCTATTTTCAGGTCTGTTTGTAAGAGTCTCAACTAGATTATCTGCTATTCCTCTTCCAGTTTCCACATTTACCTCTACTTGTGCTGCCTTCACTTGTGCAACCCCCTACCCAGCTCTGCTGCCTGGTGGCCTTTGTTTTGTGGACTGAGAAGATGAACTTATTTCCATTTTTTTCTTCTTTTAATTTTTTTTCCTGGGATCCTTTTCTGATATATGCTGGAGTTTTATGTAAGAGAGAGCTGAATTTATCTATAATCTTTCACATCACCATCTTAAGTTAGAGAACAGATTTTTTAATGCTGATTTTCAATTGTAGCTCTTGTATTCCTTAGCCAGGAAAAATTTAAGATATATATTTAAATTCATATAAAGTAAAATTATATATAGTTTTTTAGTGTTAGATATTAATATCTAACACTAAGAAATATGTCTTCTTTAAAATTATCCTCATTAGGGGCAGCTAGGTGGCACAGTGGATAAAGCACCAGCCCTGGATTCAGGAGGACTTGAGTCACTTAACCCTCATTGCCCCACAAAAATAAACAAATGATAGATAGATAGATGAATGAATAAATAAATATAAAATAATCCTCATTGAAGTGGAAATAAGATTTCTATTACACACTAGTATATCCACAATCTATTTCCAAAGACTTGTACACAGCAATGCAAGCACAAAGCCCTTAGAGTAGAGATATGGTTGTGACATTTCTTTTTTTTTCTTTTTAAATGTTTTGTTGATTTTTCTTCTTAAAAAAGATTATTGTCACTTCCCATTGATGCCTCCCCAAACCATCACTGTAGAACCTTCCCTTGGAGCAAATAATTATAGTCAAGCAAAACAATCTGACACATTGGACATGTGTGGAAGTTCACTCCTCATTTTGTACCTCTCTCCTACCTGAGATGTGGGAGGTATGTTTCATCAGCTATCCTCTGAAGTCACTATTGGTTACTGTGAAGTCATCAGAGTTTGGAAGTCTTTCAACATTGTTTTCTTTTGCATTGTTTTTCATGTTGTGTAAATTGTTCCACCAGTTCTGCTTATTAACTCTGCATTGATGTGAGTCTTTCCAAATTTCTCTGAATTTCATATTTGCCATTTATTATGCTACAATAATATTCCATTCCATTCATATGCCACAATTTGTTTGGTCATTCTCCAGATAACCGGCACCACTTTGTTTCCAGTTTTTGTTTTTTGGGTTTTTTGGCCATCCTCCCCCTTCTCCTTTACAATGCTGCTCTAATTATTTTTTATTTTTATTTTTTTGTGGGGCAATGGGGGTTAAGTGACTTGCCTAGGGTCACACAGCTAATAAGTGTCAAGTGTCTGAGGTCAAATTTGAACTCAGGTCCTCCTGAATCCAGGACCTGTGCTTCATCCACTGTGCCACCTAGCTGCCTGCTATAATTATTGTTGTACATTTGGGACTATTGTTTTCAAAAGGTGTGCTGCAGCACAATAACGTGCCTTGAATTTTGCTAGGCATCTTTCAAAACTCCTCCCTATGCTCCAAAAATTCCATATTCCCCAGTCTTCTCCCTCAGCATCAGTTTATTACCTGTTTACCTAGCTGGCATCAGGAAGGTAGAAGGGTGGTGTAGAAACCTTCTTACCCTATTTTATCTTTGATGGCTTAACTAAATGAGACCACATCCAAATCAATTAGTCAATCAATCATTCAAAAGACAGACTAACTGCAGAGAGATCTTATTAGAACTATAATAACATGACTTTGCACCAGAGTCAGATAGGCCTTAGAAAATTTGATCATGCCTTAAGTAGGTCTACAAATTGTCAAGCTGAACACCTTAAGAAGAAATAATTTGATGTAGAAAGCGAAAACTCAGTTTCAGCTTTAGTCTCTTCCCCTACTGAAAGTAGATGGTCCAGGGGCAGCTGGGTGGCTCAGTGGATAGAGCACCGGCCCTGGAGTCAGGGGTACCTGAGTTCGGATCCGGCCTCAGACACTTAACACTTGCTAGCTGTGTGGCTCTGGGCAGGTCACTTGGCCCCAATTGCCTCTAAAAAAAAAAAGAAGAAGAAGAAGAAAGTGGATAGTCCAGTTTTGAAGGTCTTGAAGGCTATTGAAATTTTTATAACTATTCCTTTCCCTTGCGGAAAACATCATCATCTCAACGGTTTTTAAATGATATTCCCAGATTAGTTGATGGCAGTGTCTGCACCATCAGGAGTCAAGGACAGACTGTTCTTGTACTCATATAAGGAACCCAGCCAAAATGCTTAAGAAAAAATTCTTATGCACCTCATGGATAGCAGAAAAGAATTTCTAGTAAACAGGAACTGTGATCTACCCCTTAGCTATATGTGCTCTCTAAGATTGAGCCCACTTTCCCTTGGACTATTTAATTATTTGTGGGAGAGTGTATCCCCCTAAAAGCATGTTTTAGGGGAATATTTTCTTCCAACTCCTCTTATTCTACCAATACGCTTTTCTACTATGTACTTAAGCCTGGTTGACTAAATGATTATGAACCGTTAATCTTGTGGGAAATAAACTAGTGGGGGTTCAAACCAATGAATGGCATTGGAGAATCATCTCTGTCTCTTAACGGGTACTGCTAGAAACCTGCAAATAGCCCAGCTCTTGGAATCCAAATCATCTGTGAGAATGAATTTTGGGAAAAGAATTTTGAGAGTTTATATGGGATACAATGGTCCAAATAACAGCACTATCCACAGAAGCACAAAGATATTTCCCTCTATTTTGAGTCCTGTGAATGTAACGAATGAAAAGGACAAGGAAGTAGACAAGGAAAAGGAAAGGCAAGGGAATCCCAAGGTCTGTGTGATGGGTCTAGAATCCCAGCTGCTCAGGAACCCTTCTTTATTGCCAACTTAAATGTTCCATTTGTCTTGAGTCATAGCAGCAGAACAACAAAAATTTGAGAACCCTATGGGAACTTTTCCTATAATTTTTACTTGGGTGTATATGGCAATGATTCCAAAGTACTTCACAATTCCACAAACAGCACATTAGCATCCTTCTATTTTTTCTGATGGGTATAAATTAAAACTTCAAAGATTAAAAAATGTGTATTTCCCTTGTTATTAGTAATTTGGAGCACTCTTTCATATGGTTAATCATGGCTTTAATTTCTTTTTTTAACTGCCTCTCCATATTCTTTGGCCACACACCTATTAAGAAATGATTTAGAGAATATATATATATATATATATATATATATGTAGGTATGTGTGTTTATATACATATATCTATATGCACACATATATATTGACTCCCCACATATCTTAGATATCAAACCTTTATCAAAGATATCTGTTGTAAAGATTTTCACTCCTAGGTTATTTTTCATTTGTTTCTAGGGGCATTTTTTCAGTTCAAAAGTTTTCAGCTTTATAAAATTGAAATTTTATCTTCTTCAAAGTCCTCTATCCCTTATTTAGTAAAGAATCCATGGAGAACAATTTGGAATTATGCCCAAAGGGCTATAAAGCTGTGCATACCCTTTGACCCAGCAATACCACTATTAGGTCTTTTTCCCAAAGAGATCATAAAAAAGGGAAAATGATCCACATGTACAAAAATATTTATAGCTGTTCTTTTTGTGGTGGCAAGAAATTGGAAACTGGAAATTGAGGGGTTGCCCATCAATTGGGGAATGGCTAAACAACTTGTGGTATATGAATGTAATGGAATACTATCGTAAGAAACGATGTGCAGGCAGATTTCAGAGAAACCTGGAAGGACATATATGAACTGATGCTGAGTGAGATGAGCAGAATGAGGAGAACATTGTACACAGCACCAACAACATTATGTGTTGATTAACTATGATAGACTTGATTCTTCTTAGCAATACAATGGTCCAAGATAGTTCCAAAGGACTCATGATGGAAAATGTTCTCCAAATCCAGAAAAAAAGAACTATGGAATCTTAGATGCAGATTGGACTATACTATTCCTATTGTTTTTGTTGTTTTTGTTTTTTGAGGTTTTTCCTTTTTTGCTCTGATTCTTCTTTCACAGCATGACTAATGCAGAAATATGTTTCATGTGATTGTACGTATATAACCTGTATCAGATTACTTGCTGTCTTGGGTAGTGGAGAGGGAGGGGAGGGAGGGACAAAAATTTGAAACTAGAAATCTTATAAAAAACAAATGTTGAAAACTATCTCTACATGTAAGTGGAATATAATAAAATACTTTTATGGGGAAAAAAAGAATCCATCCATTATTGTTCAAGGCACCACTTACATTTAATCCTTACTACTATATCTCTTTTTGTTCAAAGATTTAAAGAAAAAAAAATAACTGACCCTGTGGGTTTTGGTCTTAGGAAGAAAAGCTCAGGGGGTTTGAATTAAGTTATTATTCTCTATTAGCAGGTCTCTGTTTTTAAATCTAGGTTAATTTAGCTATAAATCAAAATCACTATTATCCAATAATCTGAGGTACCTCTATGAAATGCCTTAATCTTCCTAGTCTAGCTCATAAGGAACAGATGTTGGTGGGAGTAGGGGGGAAGAGGGAAGCCACAGCAATAATTTTGTCTAATTAATACCTTTCTTAGCAAACTAAATAAGACTAGAAACTAAATTGCCCTCCCATCTCATGGTTGAATACTCCAGACCAGGGATGAGTCATTAATAATAATTCATTAGTGTCTTTTTTTTGGATAAATAGGCAACTTCAATCTTTAGGCCATATATCTGCCAATTTCCATCACTATTAAATATACTTTGTTTGATCCTTTTTTTTAAGTGACCCCACAGACCCCTAACAAATTCACCACACCAACCAAAAGTACATTATTAAAGAGAATAAAGCAAAACTACCTAAAAAAATGAGTGTGATTGATTGTGCATGCCACTTTCCACTATTTTTGTATCATTTTCAACAGAAAGGGTACATGTGCTTTAACTTCAAAAACATGGTACCAACACTGCCCATGTCACTTGATCTGAATTTTTTGCATTTTAGTATTATCTTTATTTACATTACCATAGTCATTATATATTGTTCCTTTGACTATTCTTTCTTCACTTTGTATCTGTCTTCATGAAATCGATTCTATTTAATCACCCCTCATCTTCCTATTCCCACACACAACTGATGATGTGGCACTGCACAGGAACCATATCCTTGAACAGTATCTCAGCATCTATAATCAACATAACCAGATTATCCTACTTCTCATCTTTGAATTTTTTTTATAGTAACACAATATGCCCATTTACTTTAAATGTGTGTGGAGCCAAGATGGCAGAGGAAAGGCAATGAGCTCCCGAACTCATGACACGATCACTCCAAAATAATCCAAATAATGCCATAGGAAAATGCCTGGAGCAGCAAAACTCACAGAAGAATGTGCTGAAATCATCTTCTAACCAAGAACGGCTTGGAAGGTCAGAAGGAGGGAGCTGCTAGGCTGATACAGGAGTCGGGCCCAACCCCAGTCACCCTGACACAGATCCAGTCTCAGGAAGTCCTCACCAGAGAAGGAGACACCCCCCCCCCAGCCTCTGAATCAGCTGAAGCACCAGTGCCATCTGGAACTAAGCTCACAGTCTGGTGAGTGGGCTGAGTCCTGGGCAGGGGAGAGACTACAGGGGTCTATGCTGGTGCTAAGGCAGAACTTGGATTTTACACCCCTGGTGAGAACCAGGATGTAGGCTTGAGTAGCAGGGGCCCAGGTGGGGGAGGGGCACAGGCTCATCAGAGCTAACAACCACAACACACAAAGCTGGTTGATTGGCAAGTTGGTCTGGGGTCATCTAGGACCAGGAAACAGGCCGGGCGAGAGAAGAACCTGATTCTCCTTAAATCAAACCACCTGGGACTTCTTAAGCTTGGGATACTGCAGCCTGGAAACAGTGCCCCACTTTAAGGAGCTAAAAGTCTAGTAAAAGAAAGGCAAGATGAGCCGACAGAGAAAGGTGAGGACCATAGAAAGTTTCTTCAGTAACAAGGAAGACCAAGAGGCACCCTCAGAGGAAGATGTCAACATTGGGGCCCCATATCTAAAGCTTCCAAGAAAAATATGAATTGGTCTCAGGCCATAGAGATGCTCAAAAAGGACTTTGAAGATAAAGTTAGAGAGGTAGAGGAAAAAATGATAAGAAAAATGAGGGTGATTCAGAAAAGACATGAGAAAAAAGTCAACAACTTGAAAAGTCAAATGGAAAAGGACGTACGAAAGCTCTCTGATGAAAATAATTGCCTAAGAATTAGGATTGAACAAATGGAAGCCAGTGACTTTATGAGAAACCAAGACACAATAAAGCAAATCCAAATGAATAAAAAAATAGAGGGCAATGTGAAATATCTTCTGGGAAAAACTGCTGACCTGGAAAATAGGTCCAGGAGAGATCATTTGAAAATTATTGGTCTACCTGAAAACCATGATCAATGAAAGAGTTTAGACACCATCTTCCAAGATATTCTCAGGGAAAATTGCCCTGAAATTCTAGAAGCAGAAGCTAAAATAGAAATTGAAAGAATCCACTGATCACCTCCAGAAAGAGATCCCAAAAGGAAAACTCCTAGGAATATTATAGCCAAATTCCAGAGCTCTCAGGTCAAAGAGAAAATATTGCAAGCTGCCAAAAAGAAAGAATTCAAGTACTGTGGAGCCCCAGTCAGGATAGCACAAGATCTAGCAGTTTCTACATTAAAGGACCGGAGGGCATGGAATATGATATTCGAAAGGGTAAAGGAAATGGGATTACAACCAAGAATCACCTACCCAGCAAAACTCAGCATTATCTTTCAGCAGAAAAATGGGACTTTAATAAAAAGAAGACTTTCAGATATTTGTGATGAAAAGACCTGAACTGAATGGCAAATTTGACTTTCAAATACAAGACCCTAGAGAACCATAAAAAAAAAAAAAATTGGAGCTGGGGGACATACCTGGGGTCATACAGTGGGTGACTGTCTTGTGTCTGAGACTGGGTTTTGGCTGGGATTCCCCCTGGGTCCAGGGGTGATTATTTGTCCACTGTGTCACTTAGCTAGATGATAACATCTTTAGGGTTAAATTGAGGGTCTAAGAGAATTCACTGGGGGAGAGGGAAGGGCAGGAGTGAAATCCTACATGAAAGTAATAGGAAAAGACTTATGGAGTGGGGGAAGAGATGGGAGAAGAGCAGGGCAGTAAATGAATTTTACACTCATCAGAAAAGGCTCAAAGATCTTAAACTCATCAGAGCTGCCTCAAGGAGGGACTGATAGACACGCCCAACTGGGTGGAGTAATCTATTTAATCTGGGCAGCAAATGAGCCTAACACTCATCCAAATTGGCTCAAAGACCTCAATCTCATTAGAATTGGCACAAGGAGGGAATAATGTACACACTCAATTGGGTGGAGTAATCTCTATAACCCTGCAGGAAAATAAGAGGGGAAAGGGATAAAGAGAGAGGGGCAAAAGAAGGAAGGGCAGATTGGGGGAGGGGACAGACAGAAGCAAATCCCTTTTGAAGAGTGATAGGATGAAAGAAGATGGATAATAGAATAAATATCATGGGGAAGGGAATAGGATGGAAGGGAAACAGTTAACAATAGTAATCATGATAAAAGAGAAAATGGGGGGAAATTGTACAAAAAATATTTATAGCAACTCTTGGTAGAGGCTAAGAATTGAGAATCAAGGGAATGTCCATCAATTGAGGAATGATGGAAAAAGCTGTATTATATGATTGTAGTGGAATGGTCTTGTGCTACAGGAAATGACAAACAGGATGATCCCTGAAAAACCTTGAAAGACTAATAAACATCGATGTGTGGTGAAGTGAGCAGAGCTGAGAGGACATTGTGCATAGTGACAGCAGTATTGTTCAGTGAGCAATTGTGAATGACTTAACTACTCTCAGCAGTGCAATGATCCAAGACAATCCCAAGGAACTAATGAGGAAGCTTACTATGCACCTCTATAGAAAGAACTGATAAAAAGAACATTAGTGGATTGTACATATATAACCTGATTGCAATCTTGTGGAGGGGGGAGGAAAGGGAGGGAGGGAGGGAGAAAAATTTGGAACTTTAAATCTTATGAAAATAAATGTTGTAAATTACATGTAAATGGAAATAAAGTAAATGTTTGTTGCTAATATATATATATATATATATATATATATATATATATATATATATATATATATATATATATAATACTTTAAATGTGTAACTATACTCTCAATCCTTAGTTTTTCATTGTACTTATCCTGGGCACAATTCTTTCTATGGCTGATGATCACTGGATTGAGTTAAAGACTGTCTGATTAATTGCTAATGACTATAAACAGTCAAAGCAACATATAAATGGGAATGTAGCAACCACTGCACCTTTGTTATTGTTGTTGTTGTTCAGCTATTCAGTCATGTCTGACTCTTTGTGACCCCATGGAACATAGCACACCAGGCCCTTCTATCCTCCACTATCTCCCAAAGACTATCCAAGTTCATATTAGTGCATTCATAACACTATTGATTCATCTCATCCTCTACCATCACCTTTTCTCTTGCCTTCAGTCTTTGCCACTACAAAAAGAGATGCTATAAACACTTTTGTAGATATGGGATCTTTTTCTTTTTCTTCAATCTCCTTGGGCTATAAACCCTACTAGTGGTATTGCTGGCTCAAAGGATATGCACAATTTTATGGCCTTTTTGTCAAAGTTCCACATTGCTCTCCAGAATGATTGTGAAAGACTTAATAACTCTAGAGGGATCAATTCCATGGTCCATCACAATTCCAAAAGACTCATATCAAATGCTATCCAACTCATGGTCTTAACCTTTTTCCCCGTCATTTGTTTCATGGACTCCTTTTTCAGTCTGGTAAATCTATGAATCCCTTCTCAGAAGAATATTTTTAAAGATGTAAAATAAAACATATTAAATTACAAAGGAAATTATCTATATTGAAATAAAGATGTTATCCCCCATCCGAATTCACAGACAACATTAAGCAGAATGAGGCAGCTTAGTGGTATAGTGGTTAGAGAGCTGGGTTTGGAGTCAGAAAGACCTGAGTTCAAATCTAGTCTTAGATACTTGCTAGTCATATGACCTTGGACAAATCATTTAACTTCTATTGCCTCATGTACCTCAACTGTAAATTAGGGTTACTAATAGTACCTAACTCCCAGGGTTGTTGTGAAGTTCAAATGAGATATTTATAAAGTGCTTAGCACAGTGCCTGGTGCATAGTAGGGGCCTAACAAGTGTTTATTTCCTTCCTTAAATTTATCCATGTATTTGGGATCTGTTGACCCTAGGTTAAGCACTCATGAAGCCTACCAGGTAATATTGGTATAATATCATATATACATAATTTGTAAATAAATAAATATTCATACCATTGGGTTGTGTGAATGTTCCAAATTTTTTTACTGGTAGTGGTACAAAAGTTTTAAAAGTTTGGAAATCTGGGGCAGCTAGGTGGTGCAGTGGATAAAGCACCGGTCTTGAATTCAGGATGACCTGAGTTCAAATCCAGCCCCAGACACTTGACACTTACTAGCTGTGTGACCCTGGGCAAGTCACTTAACCCTCATTGCCCCACAAGGAAAAAAAAAGATTTAAAAAATGGGCAGCTAGGTGACACAGTGAATAAAGCACCAGTTCTGGGTTCAGGAGAACCTGTGTTCAAAGCCAGCCTCAGACACTTAACACTTACTAGCTGTGTGACCCTGGGCAAGTCACTTAACCCCAATTGCCTCTCAAAAAAAAAAAAGTTTGGAAACCACTGGACTAGAGAATCAGCGTTCCTCTTAGCTCTAGATCTATGAATCTAAAGTACATCAACTGGTCATCAGCCTCCAGGTATCTGTCCAATCCAAATAGTAGAATTCAGGAAAATGGGAAAAATTCAATTCCTGAAAGATGAGGAACATTGCTCCAATCTAGTCAATAATCAGATTCCTCCCAGTTTATGAACTTTGGGGAATTCCTTGTTTTGAAGATCACGTTACTTTTAAACTGGGCCAAGATTCATGAACAAAATATTTGAACAGGGCATTAAACAGGAATATAAGTCATAAACAGTAGATTAAAATCTCTTAGAGAAAGCAAAGTTTACAGGGAGAAAGCTACATTCCTAATGAGCTCTTACATCCATCTCCAGCCCTATAATACTGCTTCAAAACTCTTTCCACATATATTCATTCCTTTCTTTCGAAGAAACTCCAAATGCTTTACATATCAAGTCTTAAGATATGCTCTAGGTACTTAGTGCTATTGTGCTGGATTGTAAGGATTAATTATAGTATTTAGTTTCATAATTTCCCCCTTTTATGAGGCAGATGTTTTCCAGGGAAAAGAGGGCTGGAGATAGCGTAGAGGTGGGGTTATTTATAGGTACATTGCTGTCTCTTGCTGCTGCAGCCAACAGAATAACTGGTGTCTTCCTTGAGGCCCCCCACCCCTTTTTTTGTAAGGGGCTAAAATTCTAGCTAGTGTGTCCAAAATATCTAATGAGTGGTCACCAATAAACTATAATCTTTAGCAAGAGTTAGACTTTTAAGCATTTATTAAGGAGAATAAGAATTTGGTGAAAAGAAAGAGAAAGACCTAGATTCATCTATCTATTAAAGAGAGAGCACATTTCTAGCTCCCTTCTCCACCTGAGTCCTGAGGAAAGAGAGCAAGAGAGCCAGCCTCGCCCCCTCTTCCTCCTACAAGCAAACGTCACTTCCTGACACCAAAGAGCTGGATGTCTTGCCCTCAGACGCCTTCTCCTCTTGGTGGAGCTTTGCTACAGTAAGTCTCTAGCAGGTGGCATCATTCCAATCATTACATTTTTATATCCATCTAATCAAGTCCCTTCCTGATCTTTTTCCTACAAGGCTACTTGAAGGCTACTTGAAGCTTTGCTTGGAGTGTCTTAAGAGTTAACAGGAATTAATCATTCTGACATGTACTTGCATTAAATACAGCTACCCAGGCCTTGTCAATAACTCTTTGTAAACATATGTCAGTCACTCAGTCAATCAATAAACATTTAGGTAGCATGGTGGATAGAGTGCCTGGCCTGGGAGTCAGAAAGACTCACCTTCCTGAGTTCAAATCTGGCCTCAGAAACTTACTAGCTGTGACTCTGGGCAAGTCATTTAACCCTGTTTGCTTCAGTTTCTTCATCCATAAAATGGGTTGGAGAAAGAAATGGCAAACCACTCTAGTATCTCTGCCAAGAAAACCCCAAATGTCACAAAGAGTTGGACATGAATGAAATGATTGAATAACAACAAAGTTACCTATTCTGGAGGCACTATGTTAAGTTCTAAGGATGCAAAGAAAGGTAAAAGACAGTCCTTGCTCTCAAGGTGCTCACAGCCTAATGCGGGAGACAGCATGTAAACTTTACAACAAGCTATGTATGTATATGTGTGATCCTCATAGGTTTTCCTCCTTCAAATTGGGGATGGGGGAATCTGTGAAGGGAAAGAGTAAGAAATGTCATAATTAAATCCATGTTCAGAGTTGGAAGGAACTTTAGGGGTAACTCTTCTAACCCTTTTCCTTAAAATGAATCCCTTCTATATTTAGTGAACATCTTAAACTCAACATGTCCAAAACGGAATTTATTATCTTTTCCCCAGAACCCTCCCCTCTTTCAAATTTCTCTTTTTATGTTGAGGTTCCCATCATGCTCTCAATCTCTCAGGTTCAAAATCTAGATGTAATTCTTAATGCCTCACTCTCTCATCTCCTATATCCACTGTTGTAAAACCCTGTTAATTGTACCTTTTAAACATCCCTATATACACCCCTTGTCTCTTCCGATACTGCTATTGCAATAGCCTGCTGGTAGGTCTGCCAGCCTTAAGTCTTTTCCCTCTCCAGTCTGTGATCTTCCTAAAGCTTAGGTATGACCATGTCACTCACTATGCAATAAATTCCAATGGCTCTCTGATGTTTCCATGATGAAATATAAAATGTGCTGGCTTTCAAAGCCCTTCATTCCCTGGCTCCTTCCTCTGTTTCTAGTCTTCTTCCACCTTACTCTTCTCCATCTATGCTGTGATCCAATAACAATGACCTCTTTACTATTCCTCATATATGACACTCCATTTCCTGATTCTATACCATTTCACTGGCTATGTTCCATCCTTGAAATTCTCTCCATTTTTGTATTTGCCTCCTGGTTTCCTTATCTTCCTTAAAGTCTTAGCTAAAATTTCATCTTCTGCGTGAAGTATTTCTTACTCCTTAATGCTATTGTCTTCCCTCTGAGATTACCTCCAGTTTATCCCACATACATTGTTTGCCTGTTATTTACCCCATTAGATCGTAAAGTCCTTGAGAGCAGGGATAACTTCTGCCTTTCTCTATATCCCCAGCACTTAGAACAATGGCTACTATATACATTTAATAAATACTTGTTGATGTGATTTATTGATATGACTTCAAAGGTGGTAGTGGTGGTGGTACAATCTATGTTGGACTTGAAAAGAGAGCCAGGACTCTGAAAAAGGAAAGGGAGTGAGTTTCTTGTAAATAAAGACACTCTTTAAAAGGGAGTGAGCTGCTAGGGAAGTCCCACCCATAGAAAGAGAGGAGGTACTCAGTCAGGGTCCAAACCAATTAATTATTGACAGCTTAGCCTATCTATCTCCCCTCATAAAAACCCCCAAACTAAAAAACTACAAAGCAAAACCAGCCAACACAGAAACTTATATATGCAATCTTTGATGCCACAGTACCCACTCTGTTCTGAAAGCAGAGAAGAACCTATATTCATTGTATTTATTCTGAGCACAGCTGTTTATAGGGCATAGCACAAGAAAGTGCATAATAAATATGTGTTGACCAATTCTTTCCTTTCTAATATTACTTTCATTTACATTTTCATAGTGAAATAGATTGTTCTCCTGATTTTACTTCCTTTGCTTTGCATCAGTTCAAACAAATTTTCCATCTTTCTCTGAGTTTTTCATATTCACCATTTGTTAAGTTTCAGCAATATCCTAGTATATTCATATGCTATAGTTTAGTCCCTCACCAGTTGTTGACTGATCTATATTTAATTTCAAGGGGGGCATTTGTTTGTTTGACTACCATAAAATGGTTTGCATTAGCTTTCTTGGCATTCATGCCAAATTGTTGGTCATATTCAGTTGAACTTGTCATCAACTAAAATCCCTAAATGTCAAGGGTCCCAGGCATACCTGAGAAAAACAGAGAGGGGCTCACAAATTTTGTCAGCAATATAGCTGACCTTGTGACAGAGATTCATCACTATCCAAAAGCTTCACTGTTCTCTTTTGCCCATGACTTCAGGCAACTCACAGTACATCTTGGTAGACAACTTTCCTAAGGATATACATATACTACCAGGCAAAAGAGACATCCAAAGAGATAGTCAACCAATCAACATTTATTAGGGGCCCACTATGTACCAGATATTGTGATAAACACTGGGGACACACATATGAAAAATGAAAGACAATCTTTGCCCTCAAGGAGCTTATAATCTAATTGGGGAAAACAAAATACAAAAGGAAACTGAAAAGTAGAAGTAGGGGAGGAGGTCCCTGATGTGGGGTGAAAAGGAGGTATATGGTAGAGAAGTCAGAAAAGTCCTAAGGTAGTGTGGCCAGGTGAGAAAGTTACCCAGAATACCAGACTCTTGAAATTGTCCTGCTCTACCATGAGTCAGTCTTGAGGTACTGTTGTGATTGTCTGCTGTCTACAGAAAGTCTCAGAGCAGCTGAGGCAATAATCATGTCGTCAGAACTATTATTCCCTACAGCTACTACTTGTTGCTCCATGGCTCCACTCCTTTAATGTGGTAATACTAACTGTTTTTGTTTGGTTTTGTTTGCATATGAATTGCTGATGAGTTATGCTTCTCCCATCCTATACTTGTACAACTGACTTTTGGAACCTAAATGATTTTGTGGTTGTTTTTCAGTTCTGTCCGACTCTTTATGACCCTATTCTGGGATTTTCTTGGCAAAGCTATTGGAGTGGTTGCCATTTCCTTCTCCAGATCATTTTACAGATGAGGAGATCATGGCAAATAGGATGAAGTGACTTGCCCAGGGTTACACAGCTCATGTCTGAGACTAGATCTGAAATCACAAAGATGAGCCTTCTTGATTCCAAGTCTATTGTTCTATCCACTGTACCACTTTTAATTCATTCTTATTAAATTTCATCTTAGATTTGGCCAAGGATAACAAACTTTTAAGATCTTTTTAGATTTCAATTCTATTATCTATCAGAGTAGTTATCCCTTCCAGCTTCATGTCATGTGCAAATTGAAAACCAGACTTTGCCTTAAAATGAATCATAGCTCAAACTGTTGAATCAGACAAGGCTATTTTCTGAGCTTTGCAGTCCACAACTGACTAGCTGCCTCCAAGTTGAATTGATCTGTTAATCAATATAGTTTGCAAATTGTTATGAATCTAGTGAAATGTGCTATTATGCAACCCTCATTTCAATGTCTTTTCCCCAAGGATGTTATGAGAGATTCTATTAACTGTGTGGCTAAAATCTAGCAACACTATGACAGTGAAGTGACATAGTGGATATGGTGCTAGATTTAGAATCAGGAAGACCTAAATTCAAGTCCCACTTCAGAAACTTACTAATTGTATGACCCTTGGCAAGTAAAGTCCACTAATGTCCTTTCCAGCACTCAATCTATGATGCTATGGTTATGGTATATCCTTGATCTATCATTAATCTATTGTGGAACCATATCTAAAAATGTCCTTTTTATTAGATCTGAAAATATTAATAATTAATATTTTATCTAGCCTAAAACTTTTTTATCTTAACAATCTTTTTCTAATTATGTGTAAAGATAATTTTCAATATTCATTTTTATAAGATTTTGAATTCCAAATTTTTGTCCCTCCCTTCCCTCTCCCTTTCAAAAAAGAGAAAAAATATGAGAAAGGAAAAAAATTGAAAATAGTATGCTTCAATCTTCATTCAGACTCCGTTGTTGATGTTGAGAACATTTTCTATCATTAGTCTTTTGGGATTGTCTTGGATCATTGCATTGCTAAGAAAAGCTAAGTCCATCATATCTGATCATTATGCAATGTTGCTGTTATTGTGTACAGTGCTCTCCTGGTTCTGCTCACTTCTCTCAGGATCAGTTCATGTAAGTTTTTCCAGGTTTTATTGAAATTCACCTGCTCATCCTTTCATATAGCACAATATTATTCCATTACTTTCACATACCACAACTTCTTAAGTCATTCCCCAACTGATAGGCATTCCTTTAATTTCCAATTTTTTGCCACCACAAAAAGAGTTTCTAGCCAGAACTCTTTCCAGACTTTCCCCTTTCAAGGCTAGTTATGTTGTATGCAAAAGACCTTTCTTAGGGAAATATTTTAAGTGTGATAGCCAAAATTTGGAACAAAAGTGCCTCTCATCTTGTTCAGAATATTTCCTTCTCTAGGCCAGAAGTGATTATATAAGGGCAATCTCCTCTTTACTACCTCCACCCTCAATGGAACTATGACTCATCATTTTCCATTCAGAAATGATTATATTAATTGTGTGGAAGATACTCTTTCCAATCCTTGAGAGTCTTGATCCAGGATGGAAATGAATTGTGACTATTGTTTTGGAATGTTAACTCCAAATTTAATTTCCTTTGGAGGCAATCAGGATTAAATGACTTTCACAAGGACACACAGCTGAATTTGAACTCAGTTCCTCCTGACTTGAGGATCAATGCTCCATTCACTGTGCCACCTAGCTTTCCTCACCCCCCAATAGAATTTTAATGTATTATGGTCTTTTCCTTGTTTAGGATTCCTAGAAATGTTTCCTCAAGTGTTTCTGAGGTAGAGGGTCATGTCTGAGGGCAATGGGGGCCTCTCCCAAGTTTGGTCAATTTTCTTTCCAAGCTGGGAATAAATGTCTTACATATAGGATAATGTTTTTTAAAAAAATTTGTTTCTGGAAGACTTGTGCCCCAAAGGCAGATTACTCTCTCTCTCTCTCGGGTCTCCTTTTACTTATTTGATGATTCTTTCTCAGTTGCCATTGCTGTATCTTCATCCAGGTCATTCCCACTAACCACAATTGTACCACTGTACTAGTTCCTAAGACCACTGCTTCTCCATACCACTTCATTTGGTGATCTCATCAGTTCCCATGGACTCAATTATCATCTCTGTGCTGAAGATTCTCAAATCTACTTATCTGGTCCTAACTTCTCTGTTGACCTCCAGTCTCACTCTCCAGCTCCCTATCAGACATTTGAACTGGGTGTCCAGTAAATGTCATAAACTCAACATGTCAAAACTGATCTTGTTGGTTTTCCCACTAAACCATTCCCACTTCCAAACATCTCTATTACTATAGAGGGCACAAAAAGCCCCATCACTTAGGCTGTCAACTTAATTCTTATCCTTGACACCGTTAGGCTCTCCCACCCAGAATATCCAATCTGTTGCTAAATCTATCAATTTCAACTTCCCAACATCTCTTGAAGGTCCCCTCTTCTATTCTGATATTGCCTCCATCCTGGTACAGGTGCCATTATCCTCATGCTTTGTTGTCCAGTCATTTTTCTGTCATGTCTGACTCTTCCTGACCCCATTTGGGATTTTCTTGGCAAAGATACTGGAGTGGTTTGCCAGTTCCTTCTCCAGTTCATTTTACATATGAGGAAACTGAGGAAAATAGGGTGAAGTGACTTGCCCAGGGTCACACAGCTAGTAAGTGAGGCCAGATTTGAACTCAGGAAGATGAGTGTTCCTGACTCTAGGCCCTGTACTCTATCCACTGTGCCACTTAGCTGCCCTTCTCATTCCTGCACTATTGCAATAACCTCCAGGTTGGTCTATCTGTCATAAATCTCTCCCTACTCAAGTCCATCCTCCAATTAGTGATTTTCCTAAAGCTCAGGTCTAGCCAGGTCACCTCTCTATTCAATAAATTCCAGTGGATCCCTATAAACTCCAAGATCAAATATAAAATGTTTTGCTTGGCATTCAAAGCCCTTCATAATCTAGCTCCTCCCTACTTTTCTAATCTTCTTACAAATGACATAAATTCCCCTTCCTCCCCCTTTCTTTTTCATCCAATGACACTGGCCTCTGTTGTTCCCTAAACAAGGCACTCTATCTCACAGCTCTGGGATTTTCCTCTGGCTATGTCCATGCCTGGAATGCTCTCCCTCCTCATCTCTGCCTCTTGCCTTCCCTCAAGTCCCAGCTAATATTCTACCTTTTGTGGAAAGCCTTTCCCAATCCTTCTTTATTCTAGTGCCTTCCTTCTGATGCTTAATCACTAGTTTTCTTGTCTATACAGTCAGTCCCCAACTTTCTCATGGCTAACATTTCTAGAAAACAGTGTGAAAGTAAAAAAATGTGAATGTTGATACAGTGAACCCATGAAAAATAGGGAATTAGGTTCCCATGATCACCAAAAACTGTCATCTTTTACTAGAGTTTGCTTAAAAAAAAAAACACACATTTCTGCATACAATTCTTTATAACAAAATATTAGTACTGATGATATGCATCTTTCCTAACACAGTAAACCATGAAATAACTCATAAAATGCAGTACACAAAATAAAATTAGTAACATGCAAAATATTTTTCTTGCTAGTAATTCCCTAGAATTCTAAGACCTTTTGTGAAAATGTCTCAAAAAATCCCAAACCCAAAACATTTATTTCAGACAATCACTTTTCATAACACATGAAGTGTACAAAACCATAAATACTGTACATCAAATAAAACTGTTAAAGCTAATCTGAGGGGTGGCTAGGTGGTGCAGTGGATAGAGCACAGGCCCTGGAGTCAGGAGTACCTGAATTCAAATCCGGCCTCAGACACTTAACACTTACTAGCTGTGTGACCCTGGGCAAGTCACTTAACCCCAATTGCCTCACAACCCCCCCCCCTCCCAAAACAAATAAAGCTAATCTGAATCTTACCTTCCTCTATGTCAAATGGAGGCAAGAGGGCATTGTACTGTATGCTATGTTGCTATAGACCTCTCTACATTGGACACCCTCTGAAAACCAAGGAAGGGTAACTGGAACTTTAGTCTCTATTGTTGGAAGCCCTTGAGATTGGTGAGGGTCTTCATCACCCCTGACACTCTGTCTCTACTGCACATAGCTATGAGCTCCTTGTGAGCTCCTTGAGGGTAGAGACTGTCTTTTGCCTCTTTTTTTGTGTCCCCAGTATTTAGCATGGTTCCTGACTATTAATTTTTTTTCTCTGATGCTATCAAAAAGTAACTAATATATTGTGCCATAAGAAATGATGAGCTTGATGATCTTAGAAAAACATAGACTATCATGAAACAATGAAGAGCAAAATGAGCAGAACCAAGAGAATGTGGTATACAGTAACAATAATATTGTTTTAAGAACAACTTTGAGTGCATGCTATTTTAACTGGTATAAATACCCAAATTAACTACAAAGAACCTATGAAGGAAGACATCATTTGCACCCAGAGAAAGAACTGATAAATTGAAGTATGTATTTTATATGTACACATATATTCGTGTCTAACAGTAGCTATCTCTAGGGTGGGTGAGTGGGTGCGGGAAGAGGGAAGAAAAAAAGGAGAAAAAAGAAAGTTACATGATAACTTTATTCTATATTTAAAAGGACTAGCAAATTGTCCATAATATATTTGCAGTTTCATGTGCAATCACCTTTTTTCCTACCCTACAATGTTATAAAAATGCTTGTTTCATTTCTTAACTTCAGAATAAAATAAATCAATTTTTAAAATAAACCTAATAATCCCATCACAAAGAAAAATGAACAACTTTTAGAAAATCTATACAGGGGGGCAGCTAGGTGGCGCAGTGGATAGAGCACCAGCCCTGGAGTCAGGAGGACCTGAGTTCAAATCCAGCCTCAGACACTTAACATTTACTAGCTGTGTGACCCTGGGCAAGTCACTTAACCCCAATTGCCTCACTAAAAAAAAAAAAAAAAAGAAAATCTATGCAGGGAACAGAAGGATCATCATTTGCCTTTCTAATGATGTTCACCAACCAATTCCTTGGTAATCCATTCTGGAATTCTGTTGGGGGCTGATATCAGTATCACTAGTCTGTAGGTGACAGGCTGGCTCTCTTCATTTTTGAAAACCAGCCAAATGTTTGCTCAGCTTTTGTACCCTGGCAACCTTCTTACTCCACACAATTCTTTAGTTTCCTAACAGTTTGTTCACCTATGTTATCTTCAGGTTCATTCAATACCTTGGGATCTAATTAATCCAGTCCAGAAGAGCTAATTTAGGGCAGTAGTGACTTTGCTGAGAGGCAGGTAGGTACTGTAGTAGATAAAATGAATTACTTGGAGGCAGAACTTTTGAATTTGAATTCTGCATCAGATGCATACTAAGTGTGTAATTCTGGGCCTTTTCTAGTGTCACTCTAAGAATAATGTCAGGAAAACTAAAATCCAGAATGAGCTGGGAAACAATGCTCAGAAAAACAAAAATGCCTTTTTTAGTCAACTTAGTTCAATATTGTAGGGCCCTTGGGCATTATTGGGGCCAAGGTTAAAGCCTAGTGAGTAACAGGGATTATTTGGTTAGTAGATCAGCAGATATCCATCTCAGTTGGGACCAAAAAAGTAGTCATTTGGTGAATAAAGATGCCAAATGGAGTCATGACTAACAGAGCCATCTATACAATGGGGAAAATCATAATAACTATCTTAGCAGAAATGGCAGCTATTACTATTGTTTCACCTTGATTTCAAATTCCTTTTTTCATGTGTTGCATTCATTCCATGATACACTTCCCTGCTTGGTATAAGACAAAGATAGTCAAACAACAGGTACCAATCTTACTTGGGGCAAAAAAAAAAATTTAAGTAAGTTCATATTTAGGGGAAACTCAGTGGCACAGTGGATAGAGGTGACTGGCCTGGAGTCAGGAGGGCTTGAGTTCAAATACAGACAGATACTTACTATCTGTGTAACTCAGGCAAATCATTTAACCCTGTTTGCCTCAGTTTCCTCATCTGTACAATGAACTGGAGAAGAAAATGGCAAACCACTCCAGTATCTTTGCCAAGAAAATCCCAAATGGGGTCATTAAGAGTTGACAGGATTGAAATGATTAAACAAAAACAAGTATGTACTTACCTGAGGGAGAATGAAAATATCTTTAAGGTACTCACAGCCCCCAACCCTTCCACTACATATCTTAGTACTCCCTTTTCTTTTTTTTCTTTTTTCTTTTTTTTAGTGAGGCAATTGGGGTTAAGTGACTTGCCCAGGGTGACACAGCTAGTAAGTGTTAAGTGTCTGAGGCCGGATTTGAACTCAGGTACTCCTGACTCCAGGGCCGGTGCTCTATCCACTGCACCATCTAGCTGCCCCTTAGTACTCCCTTTTGCAGTCTGAAATAAGTCAAGTGAGAGTTGAGGAGATCCACTTTGTCTCTGATGTCTGTGGTCATTCTCCTTTTGGAGTGAAGCACTAGGTCTGCCTCATCCCTGGTCTTGTTTTGTTGTCCAAGGTCACCACTGTCCAAGGTCGAGTGGGAGGCACAGCCAGCATACTGCTTGCCATAAAAATGAAACTGACTTAAGCAGATGGATCTTCTAGTGAAGCAGATCAATCAACTAGTATTTATTAAGCACCTTTGGTTTGTCAGGCACCCATGCCAGGCACTGGAGAAACAAAGACAAAAATCCATCACCAGACACCAATGTTGTTTCCTGATTCTGCTCTGGGTTAAATGCCCCAGGTATTGCCTCATGGGTTATGAATTTCTGACCATGTTATCTTTAACTACCATTTGGTAACTCATATTAGGATGTTTCGAATTTTGGGCCTTGGATGTGATCAAAATGCACAAAACCCACAAGGAGTTGACTCTATTGATTCCTTAATGCTCTCTGGCTTTGAATTTAGACTATGTCAACCATGACTCTATAGAGTTTCTTTACTCACTGAATGGCTACTTTTTTGCCCCAACTGAGACTGGTATCTGTTAATCTTGTTGTTATTTAGTCATTATTCTTTCATGTCCGACTCTTTGTGACCCCATTTGGGGTTTTCTTGGCAAAGATACTGGAGTGGTTTGCCATTTCCTTTTCCAGCTCATTGTATAGATGAGGAAGTGAGGTAAACTGGGTTAAGTGACTTACCCAGGCCAGTGTCACACAGCTTGTAACATGTCTGAGGCTAGATTTGAACTCAGGAAGATGAGTCTTCCTGACTCCAGGCCAGGCACTCTATTCAATGTGCCACCTACCTGCCCAATCTGTTGATTTACTAACCTGCAAATCTCTGGCACTCACCAGGCTTTGACCTTGACCCAAATAATTCCAGGGGGGTTATACATCACTGAACACAGCTGACTTAAAAAGGACACTTTTGTTTTCCTTAGCATTGTTTGCCAGCTCATTCTGGGTTTTAGCTTTCCTGACACTTTTGTTAGACAGACACTGAAAACATTTTTGACACTAAAAGGCCCAGCTTTTTGCAAAGAATCACATTTTTTCAGGGACCAAATATAGAGCCCAGCAGATTTAACCCCTTTTTTATATAAATGGGAACAAGGAAGAAGTTTTGCTAATTTTAAGCATATGTGAGTTTAAAAGGTAGAAAGAGAGGAATTCAATAACCCAACCAAGGTCTCAGCTAGATGCATAAAGCAAACATGGCCTCGTTGAATTGGTTTTCTCCTTGCTGTGAAGTCAGTGCCCAGGTGGATATACTGTAAGATCTTCCTGCTGATCCAATCTATGCAGCCTTTATCCTTCAAATAGGAAAATAGAGCTTTCCTTTGTTTTCTAGTTTATAGTTAATATCACTAGATGCCTTAGCACAACTGGAATCATGGAATGACTAGGATGCTTCCTTCTCTCTTCTACTAACGAAAATGTATCACAATTTGTACAAAGTTTGTCAGATTAGATACAAGTTGTACATTTAATTCAATTTCTTTTTTACTGTATTGCTTCCTACTTAATTCTTTGACTTTTGCTCTTTTCTTCTAGCTATTATTCTATTGCTATTATTCTATTGCTGTAGCTGTTGTCATTGTAGGCTCAGAATTTCATTAGCATTGGGGAAGTCTTGATGTAAAATTTTGATAAATGTGGTTCAGCATCTTTTATTTATCCTGATAGAATGTAAGCTCCTTGAGGACAGGGACAGTTTCACTTTTGTCTTTGTATCTCTGATGCAAAGTTTGGCATTGTAACGATTGGAATGATACCACCTACTGGAGACTTACTATAGGAAAGCTCCGCCATGAAGGAAGGTCTTTGAAGGGCAGGACCATGCGTCTTTTCTTTGGTGTCAGGAAGTGACATTTGCTGGTGGGAGGAGGAAGAGGGAGCCGGGCACTCTGTCTCTTTCTCTTTCCTGGGGACTCTGGCGGAGAGCGGAGCTAGAAACGTGCTCTCCCTTTAATAGATAGATGAATGTAGGCCTTTCTCTCTCTTTACCAAATTCTTATTCTCCTTAATAAATGCTTAAAAACCTAACTCTTGCTAAAGCTTATAATTTATTGGTGACCACTCATTAGATATTTTAGACAGAATAGCTAGAATTTTAGCCCTTAACAGCATATAGTGTTTAAGAAATGCTTACTGACTGATTGATTAAAAAAAAATACTAATAGGTTAAATGACTTGCTTATGGTCATAGATCAATATGTGTCAGAGGCAGGTCATAAACTCAGATTTTCCTGATGCCAAGACTAGCCCTCTATCCACAATGTCATGATGTTGTAAATTACCTTTCCTGTTCTCTTCCCTTCTCATCAATCTCCTACAATTTTAATCTTTACAATCCTAAAAAAAAGATCATATTTCTGAAAATCTTTTCGACAGTATCACATAAACAGGATTGCAGAAAATACATTAATCAAAGATTCCAAAGCAGTTTATAATCAGCATTTAGATAGAGGTCTTAGAGTTTCAATGTACTTTTTAATCAAGGTATTTGATATCCTCCAAGGTCAATCGTGTTCTCATTTCACATTTACAGATGTGGAAACTGAAATCTGAGCATGTTGCACAAGGTAAAACAGTTTCTACATTCTAGGCCATAGGATTTTACAGTAGTAGGCTGGCATTGCTGCCTCTCGGGCTCAAGAGACTATCAGATTTGTAGAAGGTGAGGGAGTGATTTATAGCTCTTAGGGTTACCAACAAATCACTCTTGGGGCCCCTTCTTAAACCAAAGTGCTTAGTTTTAATTAAAATCCTAAAAGAGCATAGTCAGCAAAGTAGATCCCCATTATTATTCATGCTATAATTCTGGATAAGCCTTTTAGAATAAATACATGACATAAAGATTTTTGGGGATAAGCGTATTATACACAAAAAAACATGGCCAGCCAATATTTGTGGAACTGTCTTACAAGGGAGGGACAAAGGTAAAAGCTAAATAAATAAAGCTACAAAAAGGAAAATCTTCAACATCAAAAGGGAAATGTATCAAAAAAAATCTAGTGTAATTATTAAATGAATGGACTTGTTGAAAGAATGAATTGACTATGAAATAGTATTCAATATAGAAGATTAAAAACAACTTTCTGAAGTCTAGCCAGGTGTTTTTTCCCCCTTTTCCTTTACAAGCTAATATATTTCTAGTGACAAAGAACTCCTGGAGGCAGAGAAGAAATTAGAACTGACTTTTAAAACTCTCATTATGCTTCTGCCTCTTTAAGAAACTTCGTTGAGGTTTGTTACATAATCAGCTTTAGCATTCAATGGCTTTATTATTCATTTATAATAAAGCAGAAAGTTCTTGCTTAATATAAACCATGTTTTGAAATTATTATTATTCTTGCCTGCAGTTACGAATGCTCTTAAACAATGACCAAATCATGCTGGGACAAGTATGAGAAGAAAACTAAGTGCTCTGTTAAGAAGTTACTTAGCTTAGCCATGAAATTCTAGATTTGGAGAAAAAAGGAGATTTAGATAGGCCAGTGTGACATGTGAGGGGGGGCTGGGAAAATGTGAAGTGAATTTGACCTATTTCCTAGCATTCCCATTTCTGTTTAGTATGGACATACTGATTTCCTCATATAATTATTCATATAGCTGTTATTCTAATGCTTTTTTATTGGAAAATGTTACAGAATAATCACTTAGCATTTTTGATTATATGACCCTTGGAACACATCCAGATGAAGTCCTGTCATACATTTCTTACTTTTCTCAATTACTATGATATAAAAGTTATTAGAATTGGAGATGAAATCTAATTAACTCAATAAAACAGCTACCCAAATTAAAATGTGTTTAATAGTCAAGCCAAACTGTTACAGAGATGCTTAAAATACCAGTGGCTTTTAACCTTCAGTGCTTTTTTAAAGAAATAAATATGTTGTGGTTTTTAATTGCTAAAAGTAATAAATAATTAACATTTTCATTTGATACTGTGCTATTTCCCCCAAATTAAATACTGACAGATGAAAGCCACATAAAACAAGTCTCTTAGGGCAGCTAGGTGGCACAGTGGATAAAGCACCAGCCCTGGATTCAGGAGGACCTGAGTTCAAATTTGACCTCAGACACTTGACACTTAGTAGCTGTGTGACCCTGGGCAAGTCACTTAACCCTCATTGCCCTGCCCCCCCCAAACAAAACCCCCCCCAAGTTTCTTATTTACAACATAAACTTAAGAAAATAATATGTATATACAGACAGATGAAAGGCAGAGTAAATGGATCTAGATAGATCGATGAGGCTATGTGATATATTGGATAGAAAGCTGGCCTCAATCAGGAATACTTGGATTCAAGTCCCATCCCTGAAACATATTGGTTGTTATATTCCTGGGAAAAACATTTAACTTCTCAATGCCCCCAGGCAACTCTTTAAACTGTTCATCTGCACTGAGAGAGAGAGAGAGAGAGAGAGAGAGAGAGAGAGAGAGAGAGAGAAAAGGAGGCAGGCAGAGAGAGATTGCACATAACTGGGATTGTGATTCCTAATTAAGGAAACTTCCTCTACCAATACAGCTCTGCAACTAACTCTGTGGTCAGGTCTCAAAATTAAATTGTCTCCTATATTCTAAATACATGTTCATTGTCATGATAACGGCATAGCTAAAGTTTGTAAAAATTTATCAAGACTACATAATGTTAAAGTAATTTTTTTTCTCATTTGGGGTGATAGAGAAGAAATGGAGTACTAAGGGAATGGTAGAAGATGAGGTCACTTATTTCTTCCCTGTATGTTGCAGTAGAAGCTTAGAGAAAGAGAGCATCTCAGAAAGAGGCTTCTTAGTCTTACCTAATGCCAGATTTTATTAACCATATCTACTCCTTGTAATATGATAACCCAAGCCACTTGTCTAGTTCCTTCCCACCATCCACATATAAGATGCAAACAATTGGGTCCTTTATTCATGGCTATATATTATTCCCAGAACACACAGACAAGTCACTGTTCCCTGGGCCTAGGTGGATGGATGGGTTCCAAGGTAGATATATTAATTCAATAATCAGACTGCACAGAATTAGAGGAATGATGGCACTAATGTACTTTTTTCCTGGTCAGATTATATCTGGGGTATGATGTTCAGTTTTAGTATTTCATTTTAGGAAAGACATTGGTAAACTCAAGCACATAAAAGAATGGCAATCAGGATGATAAAGGAGATTAAGGAGCTAGCCCATAAGAGGAGCTAACCTTTATAGAGCACTTAAAGGCCTGAAAAGGAATTTACATACATTATCTCATTGGATTCTCACAACCTGGTGATTTAGGTGTTAGGATTATCCCCATTTTACTGATGAGGAAACTGAGGCTGAAAAAGGTTAAACAACTTGCCCAGAGCTATTGTTTGTCCTTTGTGCTCAAAGAGGACCAAAATGGCATCACAATGTCCCAATGTGTCAATGTTCAGTGTGTCCAGCTGTGGCTGATTATACCAATATGAGCTCAGAAGGTTCCTCCACAGGTTGTGCGCAAATAGTCCAAATGACCACTTGGGAGGGAGATGTCTCTAAATCTGTGAATCTTACATTTCTTTTGAGCTACTGCAATTCTGTTTTGCTCATAGAGCATAACACATTCTTTCATGCAGGTGTGCCATGCTGGACAGTCCTGTGCCAGTGTCTCCCATGTTTCACAATCATTTCCAAAGTTCTTGAGAGACCTTAAGAGTGTCTTCTGATCTCCGTGTGAGTGCTTACCTTGTGAGTTCTCTGTAAAATAGTATTTTATATGAGAGCACATTTGGCATTTGAACAATGTGGCCAGCCCATCAAAGTTGAGCACTCTGCCCAGGGCTGCAGAACTAGTAAATGTCTGAGGTGGGATTTGAACTCCTGTCTTCTTGACCTCTAGTCTAGTAGTGTATCTCCTATATCACCTTGTTTCATTCCCATATGATCAGTTGAAAGAAGTGGGGATATTTATTTTGGAAAAGAGAAAACATAAGGCAGATATGTTAGCAACTTCTAAATATTTGAGGAGTTGAAACAGAGAAGGATAAGACTTGTTTTGCTTATTTTCAGAGGGTAGCACTACAGCGTCATTAGTAGAAATGGCAAAAAAACAGGCAATTCAATCAGTAAACATTGGCTAAGCATCTACTAAATGCCAGGCACTGTACTAAACTCTGGGGATTCAAAAAAGAGGCAAGAAACAATTCCTGTCCTCAAGGAGCTTACAAATCTAATGAGAGAGATAACACGCAAATAAATCAATTCAAAGCGAGCTACACAGAGGATTTAGGAAATAATGAAAAAAGGGAAATCACAGCAATTAAGAGAGTTTAGGGAAGGCTTCCTTTAGGAGATAGGATTTTACTTAAAGGAAGTCAGGGACACTAGTAGTTGAAGTGGAGAAGGGGGAGAATTCCAGGCATGGGGGACAGCCAGAGAAAACACCTGGAAGTGAGATGGAGTGTCTTGTTCTTGGAAAATCCAGGAGGCCAGTGTCATTGAATTGAAGAGCATATATTGAGGAGTCAGGTGTAAGATGACTGGAAAGTTAGGAGCAGGTTAGTTCATGAAGAGTTTTGAATGCCAAGCAGAGCATTTTGTATTTTCTACTGGAAGTAATAGGAAGCCACTATAGTTTATGGAGTAGGGAGGTGACAAGGTCAGACCTGTACTTTAGGAAAATTACTTTTTTGGATAAATGAAGTGGAGAGAGACTTGAGGAAGGCAGACCCACCAGCAGGCTCTTGCAATGTTCAAGGATGAGGTGAGGAAGGCCTATACCAGGGCAGTAGCAGTGATAGAGGAAGGGGGAGCAGGGAGGACTTTCTTAATTATATCTATGCAAAAGTGGAACGAGATCCCTTGGAAGATAATGGGTTTCTTGGGGCAGCTAGGTGGCATGGTGGATAATGCACCGACCCCGAATATAGGAGAACCTGAGTTCAAATCTGTACCCAGACACTTGACACTTACTAGCTGTGTGACCCTGGGAAAGTCACTTAACCCTCAGTGCTCTGCAAAAAAAAGAAAGAAAGAAAGAAAGAAAGAAAGAAAGAAGGAAGGAAGGAAGGAAGGAAGGAAGGAAGGAAGGAAGGAAGGAAGGAAGGAAGGAAGGAAGGAAGGAAGGGGAAGAAAAAGGAAGAAAATGGGTTTTTTCTCACTGGATGTCTTCAAGGAAAAGCTGGACAACCACTTATGGGGTATATTATGTAAATGAATCTTTTTCACGTATGTCTGTACTAGATTACTTCTGGAGTCTCTTCCAACTCTGAGACTGTAATTCTGTGAATAAGACAAAGAATTCAAATATTTTGTTTTGTTGTTGTTGTTTTAATAATAAACATTTTTACTTAAAGTTTTGAGTTCCAAATTCTATCCTTCCCTCTGTCTCCTCTCCCCTTCCTGAGGTAGTAAGCTATCAAATATAGGTTATACATGTACAATTACGTAAAACATCACCATATTAGTAATTTTGTATGAGAAAATTGGAATAAAAAATGAAAGAAAGTGAAAAATAGCATACTTCAGTCTGTGTTCAATCAACATCAGTTCTTTCTTTGGAGTTGGATAGTATGCTTCATCAGTAGTCCTTTGGGATTCTCTTGGATCATTGTATTGCTGAGAATAGTTGTCATTTACAGTTCTCCATCAAAAAATATTGCTGTCACTTTGCACAATGTTCTTCTGGTTCTGCTTACTTCACTACACCTCAGTTCAGATGGGTCTTTCCAGTTCATACATGTCTTTCTGAAATCATTGTTTGTCATTTCTTATAGCACAATAATATTCCATCACAATCATATACCATAGCTTGTTTAGCCATTCCCCAAACTGATGGGCATTCCTTTGATTTCCAATTCTTAGCCACCATAAAAAGAACTGTTATAAATATTTTTGTACAAATAAGTCTTTTTCTCTTTTTGAGGATGTCTTTGGGATATAAACCTAGCAGTTGTATTGCTGGATCAAAGGGTATGCACAGTTTTATAGCCCTTTGGGCATAGTTCCCAATTGCTCTCCAAAAAGGTTGAATTCCAATATTTGGGCAAGTAATGTTGTAGCCCATATTGCCCTGTGAGCATTCTAACTGCAAAATCCAATACATTTTCTGCAACAATAGACTTCCTTGCCTCAGTATACACAACACCAAAATGGCCTGGCAGGGAAAGCCTTTTGGGTCCTACCTGCATTCCTATACTCATACCCCCATTCCAACCAAACCAGGCTACTTGGACGTTGCATTGGTCTTTGTGCATTGCAGTCAGTATCTCACATCTGTACCTTTGTAAAAGTGGTCCCATCTATCTGGAATACTGTCTTTTACCCATCTATACTTTGTAAAATTCCTCATTTATTCCAAAATATGGCTCAAATGCCAAGTCCTACATGAGGTCTTTTTTTTTTATCTGTTCATTTGATTGTCCTTTCTGTTACTTGAAATTACTTTTTACATCATTTGTATTATTTATTATATAGTCATCACATTGAGTAAATGTTTTGTCAGTCTGTCCAAAGCAGTTGCATTGTGAAACATGAATGTTGAGCATAGAAAATAAATATATCAATGTTTTCAGTTATGCTCTCTCTATATAGTAGTTATGTAACATTTTTTCCCTTCAGTAGTCATGAGCCCTGGTACACATTACACATATCTATACAACACCAAAAAACCCCTTTACATATATCATACAATCCCATATATCAAGAACAACATCCCCTTCTGGTTGTGGAGAGAATTAGCATAGTCATTAGAATTTGAAGTTTCCTATAGCAGTACTAATATTTTCCCTTTGCACAATAATGTTACTGCACATGGACAGTATGTAGAGTACAAACCAGAGTTCCAGGGGGACTTGGATTTAATTAAAACACGTGGTAAAAAGCAAAAGTGCAGAGAAGATAAGAAATCTATACTTACACTCAGACCCCAGACCTAGAAATATATTGATAGTGAGGGCACTGTCACTTCAATAGGGTCAGCATCTGAGAGGAGTACCTGCAGTGCCTAGACACTACATCTGTTGGACTTAAGTACAGTTTGAGGAACCACATTTTAGGAGATGCTTTGATAAAACTAGGGCACATGCAGGGAGGAGGGCTAGAATGATGAGGGGATTCAAAATCATTTCATGTTTAAAGAAATAGAACAAGGACTTGGAAGAAGACTAAGAAGGAACATTGATTGCATCTAATGGTGAGAATTCTAAGGGTTTCCATATTAAAGAGGAATTAAACATTTTCTGTGTTGCTCCATAGGACTGAGGAAGATTTTGGATCACTTTAAGGAAGAACTTAATAATAAGTAGAGCTAGCTGGCCTGACATGAAATTGATTGCCTTGTGAAGTAATCACTTCCTTTTTCTGTAGATGGTCAGATAATGAATGAATACTTCTCAGAGCTGTAGAAAAGATTCATCTATCCAGTAGAAGACTGGACTATCCAAGCCCAAAGCTATATTCTAATTTTAAGATTCTAAGAAGCCAACAGTGCAAACATCTTTTTTCCTTAGAACCTAAAGAAGCAAAATTACTTTCCTCTCATGTGATCTTCCTGACCCCAATCCCCATTCCCACTTCTGGTTTAGATCAGCCACCCTGCTGTGAGTAGAAGGCTAAATGGGGCAAGAACACTGTTTTGCAGTTCATCTTGGAAACTTGATTGCATGAGTCCATACTGATTCTTCCCCCTCCCCTGCTTAGTTCCTCAATCCTTGAGGATGGGAACTGCCTTTCTTTTTGCTTGTTTGTGTGTGTGCTGAGCTTTTAGTCACAGTGTCTTGTACATAGGAAATGCTTTAAAAGTGTTTATTGTCTTGCACTGATTCTACACTTATTTGAGATTGTCTTTACAGTCAATACTGACAATAGCATTTTATTATAAGAGAAGTATATCTGGTTTTTGTCTTCAAAGAACTTACAATCTAGTTGCTACAATCCAGAATAATGAATGTGAAACAATTATACAATAATATCACATAATATGTAATCATGTACTAAACTGTGGTATCTACTGAAAGGACAATAAGAGTTTTGGTGATTGTTTATTATAAAAGTGAATATCATAGGATATAAGGACCCTTAGAGATAGAAGGGATCTTAGAGACAATTGAGCTCAAACCCCTTATTTTATAAAGGAAGTAATTGAGGGGGCAGCTAGATGGCGCAGTGGATAGAGCACCGGCCCTGGATTCAGGAGTACCTGAGTTCAAATCCGGCCTCAGACACTTAACACTTACTAGCTGTGTGACCCTGGGCAAATCACTTAACCCCAATTGCCCCGCAAAAAAAAAAGGAAGTAATTGAGGTCTAGAGAATTAAATAACTTGCCAAAGATCACACCAGCATTAAAGTGGCAGACCTGGGATTCCGGCTGAGGTTCTCCAGCTCGGAATCCAGATCCCTCTTCATTACACCATGCTAATTAGATTATAGAACTATAATACAGTCCATATAATGTCATGTGTATTGTTGATCATGAATCTATTAACTATTTCTTTGTAAACTAAAACAGTTCAATTCTTTCTAACTAAGCATAATTGCTCTCTCAAATAACATTCATTGTTACTATGTTAGTTTTAATTCTTGTTTGGTGAATCTTCCTTCCTTCCTTCCTTCCTTCCTTCCTTCCTTCCTTCCTTCCTTCCTTCCTTCCTTCCTTCCTTCCTTCCTTCCTTCCTTCCTTCCTTCCTTCCTTCCTTCCCTCCTTCCTTCCTCCCCTCCTTCCTTCCCTCCCTCCTTCCTTCCTTCCCTCCCTCCTTCCTTCCTTCCCTCCCTCCTTCCCTCCTTCCTTCCTTCCTTCCTTCCCTCCCTCCTTCCCTCCTTCCTTCCTTCCTTCCTTCCTTCCCTCCCTCCTTCCCTCCTTCCTTCCTTCCTTCCCTCCTTTCTTCCTTCCTTTCTTCCTCCCTCCCTTCTTTCCTTTCTTTTCTTCCTTTCCTTCCTTCCTTCCCTCCCTCCTTTCTTCCTTCCTTTCTTCCTGTCTCCTTTCTTTCCTTTTCTTCCTTCTTTCCTTCCTTCCTCTCCTTCCTTCCCTCCCTCCTTTCTTCCTCTCTCCCTTCTTTTCTTTCTTTTTTTCCTTCCTTCCTTCCCTTTTTCCTTCCTTCCTCCCTCCCTTCCTCCTCTTTCTTTCCTTCCTTCCTTCCTTCTTTCTTTCCTCCTTTCCTTCCTTCCCTTTTTTTTTGTTTTGTTTTTTAGTGAGGCAATTGGGGTTAAGTGACTTGCCCAGGGTCACACAGTTAGTAAATGTTGTGTCTGAGGCCGGATTTGAACTCAGGTACTCCTGACTCCAGGGCCGGTGCTCTATCCACTGTGCCACCTAGCTGCCCCCTTCCTTCCCTTTTTTATATGTTGGTGTTTTTACATTACTGTTTCATTTGACTTACAGAGCAGGTGGATACACCTTTTGCAGATCTACATTAACTGACTTAAGCAAGGCTACATAGGAAAGTCAGTATCAGAGGCAGCACAAAAGTATGTTGACTGGTAGCCATGTGCTCATCAACCACACCATCTTTCCAAATAGTTCTAGAGACCTATTTTTGGCAGATGGATCCAAAGCAAATTCTTAAGTCAATGACTGACTGAATGATTCTCACAGCAAAAAACACCTTAGCTCATGCACAGTGCTGTATGCCAGCCTCTAGTGCCAAGTGCTTTTCCACTTATCCAGAGAACAAAGTGATTTAGGTTTAGGTCCCATCAAGCTGAAGTAGTTTTTAAAAATTACCTGTGGAGATGTACATTAGGACTTCCATTTCTGTAGTTAATACTGTACCTATTCCACCTTGAAGATGAGAAAGGATTAAGGAAGCAAATTTGCAAACCCTTTTGCAGACATTTCACCATTAGGACACCCATGAAACAAAATGTTAAATAACAAAACAGCTATATCCTCAACTATATCATATATTCATATTGATACAATTCATTCTTAAATAAAGTTATTATCCTCTCCAGGTAGAATAGAGACATTTGTTCTTACTAGAAATACTGAGCTTGCACATTTCTCCTCTCAGAGATGTTACAAATTGCTTTGTTTCCAAGAATAGTGGTTTAGAGGAAGTGTCAGTTATTATACCTCCAGTCATCACTCCCACATTGTTTGAGTGATATGTTGAATGCTCATCCAAGCCGAGGTCATTGCTTCCTGCTACCTAGCCAGGAAATGAGAATTCTGGACTTGTTTGGCTGGTAGAATGAAAATACTCAAATATGCAAGATAGTTCCTTGCTTACTAAGCATCATTATACACAGGGAACTTTTGAAATTCTTTGCAATGTATCATCATGGAATGAAGACACCCTGTGTATAGGATTCCTAGATACAATTAGAAATTCTTATTACATATAGCTAGCTATTCTACTTTCAATGTCTAGGGATTGGTTGCTTCTAGAAAAATAATTTTCCTGATCAAAGAGACTTGGATCCGACTGAAAATGCAATATAAAGAGTTAATTTTTTATTTTATTTCTATGACACAGGGCTTAGTAAAGGAAATAATGGAAAAGAAATTTCAAAAGTATTAAGCACCAGGATATCTGGATTTTCAGATAACGAAATGTTTTCCTCATGTATTCCATGATACTTGATGGTATCATGCCTGTGTTTGATGGACTATGGGGTGAGATTTTGAATTAGTTTTATTGAAGAGAAATTATAAGGGGACCCATTGCATACTCATAGACATTAATGTCTCAAAGGAGACCATTGTGATCTCAGAGTTATGATTCCCTAAGGAGAAAAACATGAAATTCATTCCTTGGATATATGAGGGAACAGGTTGGCCCTGAGGACTGCTCCTGAATGTGTTCCTCTGAGAATTGCCTGCAGGTAGCAGATAAAAGGAGGGAGAAGCAAAACTTGGGGGGGAAGTTTTCACAAGGCTGTTCTTTTCTCCTTCAACTTATAGGAATCCTTTTGGAAGAAGGAGAGACAGATAATAAGCCAAGTTAGATTGTTCCATGAAGGAGCACTATGATTCTGGTGGGAGGTAAAGGTGAGAGAGAGAGGGCTCTCTTTTTCATGAATGGATATCTGTGTGCATCTTTGTATTTCCCTGTGTTGTATGTGTCCCTGGCTATGTCTCAAGAGCCAGGTCATGCTGTACATTGAACAAGGTTTGGAGCACAATGAACACCAGAGGGTTTGGACAGTGATTAAGTTGTATCACAAGGGAAGTGACAGCTGGCATTCTTGATAACACTATCTAGGCTTTGCCCTATTCTCTGGTACTAGCACGTGTCAATGATAATGCCCTCTGGGCAGCCAATGTTTTCAGAACCCTGAAACTGATAAGCTAAGCTATCATATAGAATATTGTTCCTAATTATAAAACATCTACTGAGAACAATCACATACTTCTTATATTCATTGTGTGTAATATGGTTAGGTTCAGAATAAAAATTTATCTGAAAAAGTGTGATAAAAAAATGAAGTTTACCTTACTTGGTCCCTTTCATTTTAGATATTTGAAAACATCATTCAAAAATGACTTTAATCCAAAGGCTTCCATGAATGTTTGTTTGTTTGTTGTTGTTGTTTTGGTGGGGCAATGAGGGATAAGTGATTTGCCCCAGGTCACACAGCTAGTAAGTGTCAAGTGTCTGAGGTCAGATTTGAACTCAGGTCCTCCCGAATCCAGGGCCTGTGCTTTATCCACTGTCCCACCTAGCTGCCCCTCCATGAATGCTTTATGTAAAGTGAAAGGTTCTAACAAAACAAAAAGTTTGAGAACTACACTATAAGGCACATGTTGCTAGGCTGACCTCTTCCTTAGGAAAGAGGTGTAAGTGATTGAATAATAGACTACTAGTATCAGAAAGGTAAGGTCAAAGATATGAGAATCCAATAGCTGCTGGTGAGGTGGGTATTTGACTGCTTTAATGAATGCTATGATAGGAGATATACATCACATTCTAACACACTGGTATCTAATTAATAGTATTAAGTACCTGGTCCATTTGGAATTTCTTAATTCTTCTCATTACCCTACTATTTCCAGGGTTTTGTAAGTATACTGAAGCAGTCAGTGTAATTACATGATAGGATGAATGTGTGTGCTAAGGCCCAATGTCATCCAAGAGAAGAATTTGGGAACTTAGCACAATTTAGGAAGAAAGGCAGCTGAGCTATGATAAGGGTAAGGAAGAACACTAAGGCCCCAGTCTCTCCCACACTGAGGGTGACTGGAGGCATGCTGTTGTAGTCAGCAGAATGAGCCCAGGCTCTGGGCTTCTTTTCCCAAATTGCCCTTATACTCTGGGTGAAGAGCAAAATGTGTCAGAAGGAGGCAGATCAAAAGAGGACCAGGACAGGCCAATATGGTTCTGGAGATCGAGTTTTCTGGGAGACTTTTCCAGTGTGTCTCTGTGTTCTTAGGTATCACATGTGGTCCCAGGAAAGTTGTGTTCAATGACTGAGGTCTTGGACACAGAGTATATCCAAATACCTGAACAATAATGACTGTGTTGCAAAGACTTTGATAACTGTGTCAATTCAATTTGAAAAACACAAAGAAGGCTTTATTAAGGATCTGCTATGTGTGAAGAAGCAACTTGGCATAATGGAAAGAGCACCAGACTTTGAATTAGTCATAGGATAAGCTGGAAGAGATATTGGAGGTCATCTAATCCAGCCCCTTCATTTTATTCAAGAGGAAATGAGGGCCAAGAGAGGTTGAAGGTTGTGAGCTCCTTGAGAGCAGGGGATATCTTATGTCTTTCTGTGGTTCCCCAGTGCTTAGCACAGTGCCTAGTACTATGTACTCTGGTATGTGCTTAATAAATGCTTATTGACTGGCTGACTATAAAGTGCTACATAAATGTTTGTTGTAATGAAGATGGCACTGTGCTAGGGACTGCAAATACAAAGAAAAACAGACTGTGGCTCCTTGATATTTGAATTGTTTCTTTCTGGCTACTTGCAGTATTTTCTTCTTGACATGCTAATTCTGGAGTTGGGCTATAATATTCCTTGGAGTTTTCATTTTGGGATCTTTTTCAGGAGGTGATTGGTGGATTCTTTCAAAAGACTATTTGACCATATGGTTCTAGAATGAATATCAGAGCAGTTCTTGATAATTTCTTGAAAGATGTTGTTTAGGCTCTCTCTTTTTTTTTTTTTTTTTTGATCATGGCTTTCAGGTAGTTCAATAATTCTTAAATGATCCCTCCTGGGTCTATTTTCCAGGTCATTTGTTTTTCCAGTGTGGTATTTTACATTTTCTTTTTTTTTTCAATTCTTTTCATTTTGTTTGATTCTTGATGTCTCATAGAGTCATTAGCTTCCACTTGCCCAATTCTAATTTTTAAGGAATTATTTTCTACAGTTAGCTTTTGTACCTCTTTTTCCATTTGGCCAATTCTACTTTTAAAGGAGTTGTTTTCTTCATTGGATTTTTTCCCCATTTTGCCAACTGTGTTTTAAGGAATTGTTTTCCTTTTCCAAGCTGTTGACTTTCTCTTGCATACTGTTCATTTCTATTCCCAAGTTTTCTTCTATCTCTCTCATTTGATTTTTTAAATCCTTTTTGAGCTCTTCAAAGAAGGCTTTTGGGGCTTGATCCCAATTTACATTCCCCTTTGAGACGTCCCATGTAGTTGTTTCGACATAGGCCTCTTCAGAGTTTATGTTTTGATCTTCCCTGTGACCATAGTAATTTTCTATGGTCAGATGTGGGTTTTTTTTTCCTGTTTTTTGCTTTCTTTTTTTAGCCTATTTTGTTATTGTTAAAGTTGAGCTCTCCTCCTGGGGTATAGGGTGTACTGTCCCAAGCTTCTTTCCCTGGGGGCCAGAGACTTGTTCACTAGCTTTCTGTGCTGCAGTCTCTGGGGCTCACTGCTTGCCCACTGAGCTGGCTTGGCCTGACCTAGTTGTACCTTTTGTGACCAGGCTGACAATTTGCCTTCTCTGCTGGGGCTGGAGGCCTTATGGCTGGCCTTCTCTGCCACTAGCCTGCTGAGGTTGGACCAAGGGGGTCTGAGTTGCTTATCTGTGCTGTGGCTAAGCACCTCCTGATAGCTAGCCGGTTCATTGCCTGTGCTGTGATGCACACCTCTTCCACCCAAGTGAAACAGACCTTTCCTGAAGTACCTCTGGGTTATTTTGAGCTGGAAAATTGTTTTGCTCCATCTTTTTGTGGGTTCTGTCACTCCAGAATCCATTTAGAGGATGTTTTTGAGGGAACCTAAGGAGAGCTCAGGGAACTTCCTGGCTTCTCTGTCATCTTGACTCTGCCCTCTTAAATTCCTAATATTTAAAATGTAGTAGGCACTAGAAGGTATGACATAGGAAAATATGGAAATCAAGAGTTTTAAATTAATTTGTCTTTTGTAATACTGAATCGATTTAATTAGCTAACATGTCATTTTAAAAAGGCATATTCTTTTTAAAATAGATCTGCAGTCTAGATAACAGATAAAAGATAATAAGTGATCAATGCACTATTCATGAGGGGAATGACATAGTTTGAATTAGATATTCCTTTTTTTTACTATGGGGATGAGAAATTTTTTTGATAGTTTTTTAATTACTGCCATATTGTGGTAATATAATTTTAAAGTTTAAACCCAATGAAATCAAATGTTAAACTCTTGGCTAGGATTCAGTGGATTCTATACTTCTTAAAACACTTTGTAAAGAACTCTCCCTTGTGTCCCTGGTCAAAATATTTAAGTAGTGTGTTAACATGTAAGCCTTGCATCCCCCTATAGCATAAGTCCAGGTTTCCTTTCTTTGTTTAAAAAAAAAGCTTTATTAAAATCTTTTGTTTTTATATTACATTTACAGATTAGTCCTATTTTGTGAGAAGCCTCTTGTAATAAAGTAAAATAATTAAATGAAACTAGTAATATACTGGCCTCATCTGAAAAAGCATGCAGCATTCTACATCTGTAGCATTTTGCTCTCTATTTTTTGATTAACTGAAATCTATTTTTATCCCATCTATTCTCCCTTTGGGAAAAAAGGGAAACAAATTTCTTTTAACAAATATGAAGAGTAAAACAAAACAAATTTCCTCAGTGGCTATGTATAAAACTCTCTGTCTCATTCTGTATCCTAAATCCATCACCTCTCTAATGGATAATGTGTTTCATTCTCAGTCCTCTGGAATCATGAATGGTCATTATATTTATTATACTTCTTACAGGTTTCAAAGTACTTTGTTGTTTAGAGTATTGTGTTAGGTAGCACAGTAGACAGAACACTGGCCCATAGAGTCAGGATGACCTGAGTTCAAATGCAGCCTCAGATACTTAATAACTGTGTGACCCTGGGCAAGTTACTTAACCCTATTTGCCTCAGTTCCTCATCTACAAAATGAGCTGTAGAAGGAAATGTCAAACCACTCCTGTATCTTTGCCAAGAAAATCCCAAAATGGGGTCATGGTGAGTCAGACATTACTGAAAAGACTAAACAACAACAACAACAAATCTCATTGTATAAATTGTCTCCTAGATCTTCTCATTTCACCTCTCATCAGTTTATTAGAAGTTCACAAAATCATCCATTTTTATGAGTGATATTATAGTATAAATTATTATCCTGGTTCTACTAACTTTCCTCTGCATGAGTTCATATAAGTGTTTCCATGTCTTTTTTTTTTTTTTTTTGCGGGGCAATGGGGGTTAAGTGACTTGCCCAGGGTCACACAGCTAGTAAGTGTCAAGTGTCTGAGGCCGGATTTGAACTCAGGTCCTCCTGAATCCAGGGCCGGTGCTTTATCCACTGCACCACCTAGCTGCCCCCATGTCTTTTTGAAGACATCTATTTCTTCATGGCACAATGGCATTCCATAATATTCCTATAGCACAACTTAATTCAGCTATTCTTCAATTCCTAGTCATCCCCTTAGTTGTTGTTGTTATTGTTATTTTGCCACCACAAAAAGAGCAGCTATAAAAGTGAAATAAGGAGAACCAAGTAAACATTGTACACTGTAACAGCAATATTGTATAATGAAGAACTGTGAATGACTTAGCTATTCTAGCAATACAATGATCTAAGACAATCCCAAAGGACTAATGTTGAAGTACACTTTCCACCTCCAGAGAAAGAACTGATATTGTTTGAATACAGATTGAAGCATGATATTTTTCATTTTCTTCCTTTAATACTTTTTCCTTTATTCAAGTCTTCTTACACAAAATGACTAATATGTAAACATTTTACATGATTGCACACATATAACTTATATCTGCCATCTGGGGAAAGAGGGAGGGGTGGGAGGGAGAGAGAGAATTTGAAATTCAAAATGTTTTTTTTAAATGTTAAAAAGTGTTTTAGCATATATTTTTCCAGGGGGATATATATATATGTGTGTGTGTGTGTGTGTGTGTGTGTATGTATATATATGTATGTGTATGTGTATGTATATGCATGCATATGTATATATTTTTAAGAAGAGCAGCTATAAATGTTTTTGTATATATGGGGCCTTCCTTCTCCTTTCAATCTTTTTTGGACATAGGCCTGCCTAGAAGTGATAGAGTGGAGTCAAAGGGCATGTACTATTTGGTAATTTTTGTGTATGATTCCATATTGCTTTCTAGAAGGGTTGTACTTGGGTTAACTTAAGAATGCCACACATCTTTTGACTCAATGCCTGAGGATCCCGGGAAAATCTCTCCACTGGATAGTCAAATAGGTTAAGAAAGCTTGAAATTCCTCAAAGGAATTTGGGAATTTTTATCTTAGAAAAGAAGAGATTCAAGTAGGGTATAATTATTGTCTTTGAATATTTTAAGAATTGCCATATTGAAGAAGAATTAAATTTATTCTAACTTTAAAGTATAGAACAAGATATGGCAAATTTATGTGGAGTTAAATTATGGCTCAATGTGAGGAATACTTTTTTAAACATTAGAACTGCCCCAAAGTGAAATAAACTACCTCATGATGCCTGGTTTCCTATGACTCAAGGTTTTCAAGTTAGTTCTGGAAGAACACTTAACAGGAATGTTCCAGAAAAGATTCATGTGTCAAGTAGGGAATTGGAGTAGATGAACTTTCAGGTCCTGTCTACCTTTGAAATGTTATGATTCGATGACTCCTTTCTTCATCAGAGTCATAGAGTTATGGAATATTAAAACTTGATAGAACCTTTGAGGCCACAATTCCCTTCTCTTTGAGGTGGACAAACTGAGACCTAGATGAGTTAAATGCCCATAATCTCTCCTAGGAGTTTGCATTGTCCTTTCTCTGTCTCATCTTTAATATCTCCTGAACCTAATGGATTTTTCTTTGACCTACAAATATACCCATTCATCTCCCAACACTAAAAATAAGACTACATTTGTCCTGCTGTCCCCTTAAGGAACTCTCATATTTCATATCTTTAAAAAAACAAAAAGATCATCTATACTTATTGTCTCTACTCAGTCACTCTCCCCACTCCCATGTTTCTCTATCTCTAGAAACCTGAATTACCCCTTAACTGAAAATGCTTTCATCAAGGTAAGCAATAATCTCTTGATTGTTAAATTAAATGATTATTCATTTTTCAGTCCTCATTCTTCTTGAATTCTTCATGGTTTTTTACTTTATTGACCCTGCCTGATCCCATTGACCAGGATATACTCTCTTCCTTTGGAGCTCACCCACTGTCTTTTTTTTTTTTGTCTCTTTCTCTACTGGTATTTTGTACCAGTCCTTCCATCCCTCATTTGCTGGGCCATCATCCACATCCTTCCCCCCAACAACTATGTAGCCCAATATTCTATCCAAGGCTTTTTTTCCTCTATAATCTCTCTTCTGGTGATACCATGACTTTCTCTAGTTTAAATTATTAACTCTATGTAGATGATTCCCAAATCAATAAATCTAGTTCAAATCTGTCTCCAAAACCTCAGTCCTGTATCAACAACTGCCAACTGGAAATCTCCATTTGAATTTTCCTTAGGTATATCAAGTGTAATGTGTCCAAAACATAATTAATTACATTTCAGGGGGAAAAAAATCTCTCCTCCAGACTTCTTTAATTCTATTGAGGACATCAGTATCCTCCTTGTCACTCAACTGTATAGCTTCTGAGATATCTCGACTCTTTCCTCACTCCCCTATCAATCAGGTGTCCAGTCTTGCAGATTCTACATGTACATCTCACATCCATCATCTTTCCATTATTTCCCACCTTAATGTTGATCAATAACTGGACTATCTTCCTCCCACCCTCCTGCCTTTTAGAATCACTAGCTTCTGTTAAGGCTCAGCTCATGTGGTACCTGCCACTACACATCATTAAAGAGATGGTGAATAACTAGAAAAGGAAGCAATGATTACAAAAGACTAGAATGACTTCAGTAGGTATAGATTATGCCAGAGTAACCTTATTTCGTGTTTTGGCGACAGAATTACTAAACTTGGAGATTATGAGAATACTGTGTCATTTACTTAGATTTTTTAGAAAATCACTTGATGAAAAGCAATCATACTCTTAGTGTGAAAAAGATAAAGAATATGGGCTATACGATAACACAATTAGATGGATTTGAACTGGTTGACTTGTCTGAACAAGGGCTGAGGGTCTTAGTTGGCCACAAGTTTAATAAGAGTTAACATTGTTATATAGCAGCCAAAAAGCTAACACAATCTTGGGCTGCATTAAGAAAACTATAGCTTCCAGGAATGAGGAGGTGATAGTCCTGCTGTACTCTGCCCTCCTCAGACTGCATTTAGAGTATTGTGTTTAGGTCTAGGGGTCTTTGTTTAAAAGGGATCACTGATAAACTAGAGAACAATCAAAGAAAGTTAATCACAATGTTAGAGGGACATGAATCTGTGCCAAATGAGAATCAATGGAAGGAACTAGAATGTTTAACAAAGAAAAGGGCTGTTAGTTGGTGGAGTGGATAAAGCACCAGGCCTAGAGTCAGAAAGACCTGAGTTTAAATCCAGCCTCTAACACTTACTAGCTGTGTGATCCTGAGCAAGTCGCTTACCCCTGGTTTCCTCAGTTTCTTTGTCTATAAAATGAGCTGGATAAGGAAATGCATTGTCAATCAACTCCAGGATCTTTCTCAAGAAAACCCTAAATAGGGTCACAAAGAGTTGGATTTGACTGAATGACAATAACAGGAAAAAAAGGGTACATGGTATTCAAGTATTTTAAGGACTTCCATGTAGAAAAGGGATTGACTCTAAAAGGTAGAATCAGAATCAATAAATAGATGTTGAAAAGAAGTGAATCGGGGGCAGCTAGGTGGCTCAGTGGATAAAGCACTGGCCCTGGATTCAGGAGGACCTGAGTTCAAATCCGGACTCAGACCCTTGACACTTACTAGCTGTGTGGCCCTGGACAAGTCACTTAACCCTCATTGCCCTGCAAAAAAAAAAAGAAAAGAAAAAAAAAGAAAGAAAGAAAGAAAAGAAAAGAAGTGAATCTAGGCTCTATGCCAAGAAACTTTCTACCTGTTAGAACTGTTCCAAAGTAGGACGGGTTCCTTTGGAAATGAGTGAATGGAAGACCTCACTGTACGTCTTCAAGCAAAGATCAGAGGGTTACTTGTCTGGTACATTTGAGTGGGGATTCCCACATGGAATAAGATGGAATAGATGGTTTCTAAGGTCCCTTCCAACTCTAAAATTCTGTGAGCAACAAGAGCATTCAGCCTCTCCTGATAAGTGCTAGAGCCAGGTTTCAGAATGATCTGTTTTTCTTCATACCTGAGCCCCCATTATTGCTAGCTTAAAGTCTTTGAGAAAAACAGCTCTGATTCTCCCACCCCCATAAACTTTTGTTTCAACCTTTGTATTTTTGTTGTAGGATTTTCAGAATCAACCTTACTCCCATGTTCAAACCTGGCTCTTTTGGCTCTTGTCCTTTTCTTCTTCCTTTGCAACTGACTTAGACTTCCTGACCATAACATTGTCATTCCTCGTCATGCTTCTTCATAACCTAAATGAGAGACATGTAACTGAATAGCTCACAATTGTCCTCACGTTGTCCAATCAGGATGGTATTTCATTAAGTCGACCTGGGTTGTCCATATTCTAAGTCACAGAGACATAGAAGGACTTCCCTAACATCAGAGACCTGGAGGACCTTCCAGGGAAAATAGAAAATCTTTCCATTGTATTATTCACATAAATTAAGAAGAGCTTAATTTGGAGCTCTCTTGATAAAAGCATTACAGTGGCTTGGAGAAAAAGGACTTCCACTCAAATGTGAGGTTACCAGAAAGGGGATGTGGAGAGATATAAGTGAATATGTGTACATACTGGAGATTAGGAGAAAGAAGACAGGTATATTACCGAAGTGGCCTGGAGCTGAGACCAGGTCAAATCAGCAGTTATGCAGATAAGAAAAAATGAAGTCCCAGAAGAAAGTGCTGGGAAAATCTGTATCTAGAATTGAAATCTCAGTCCCTTTCTTCATCATCCATTGGGAAGTATGATACATAAGAGGAGAAAAGTGGCCTTAGCTGCAATCTCTATCGTAAATCTTGTTTCAATATTTTTCTACATTTACGTGTTAATATAGCTAATAAATTAAATGGCCGTTAGTAGTGATTTTATTTAAACTTAAAAGTTTTAAAACTGAGAGAGGGGAAGCAAGCTCATGGATGAAGAGATTTGAGTAATTTTACCCTGGGATAGGGCCTGAGCCAATTAGAGATTCCACAATTTAAAAATTTCCTTTAAGTATTTCAGAGCATACATACTGCACTGCCCTTTTTGAACATAGAGTGAGAAAGAGAATTAAAAATGATATAAGCCAGTAATGGTGTGGGGTAGGGGTTAGTATACTTGTCCCTGATTATATTTAAGAAGCACTGCATATTCTCTGAGCCAAACCCCAAATTGCTACAGCCTTTGTCATTTCTTTGCAGCTTTCTCAAGCATTGATATTGGCTTACTCTTTTAGATCCTGACATCTTGACTCTGGTCTCTTTCTTGCTCCCTAGCAATTGATTCAGAATACCTGATTGTGAATCTACTTTTAGTAACCTACTCCTTAGCATAGTTTCCCATTTCCTAAACCATGGAAGAAAAATTGAATCGCTCATGGGTGATTTCAAATGGCCCAATCAGGAGTCAGTTTTAAAAGTTCAGGTGGTAGGTGATGATAGAGTGAAAGAGGATAGTGATCACATGGTTCGAAAGAAACAGACTTAAGAGGTGATGTAGAGGTTTCATACAAGAAACTTAGCAACTGCTTGGAAATGAGAGTAGAGGAAGAAGAGAATTTTTGGAGTTAAGGATGACTCCAAAGTTGTAAATCTGTGTGGCTGGAAGGATTGTTTTATGCTGGATAGAAATAGGGAAGGAGAGATCATGGACACTCTTAAAGGGTGGGGTGAAAATGAGTTCTGGTTTTTTTTATATATATATGTTAGGATACCCAGAGGGGGTTGCAGGACTGGCTTGAGAGAGAGAGATTTCAGATGGATATATAGATTTTAGAGTCATTGGCATGGAAATCACAACTGAATCCATAGGAGCAGGTGGAAATCTTATCCAGAGACAGTAGAAAAAGAAGGGGGAGAAAAAGTGACTCAATGCAAAAACTCAGGAGACACAAAGGGTTAAAAAGTACAAAATTAATGATTATCCAGTCAAAGAGAATAGGGAGGAATTGTTAGACAGGTAAGAGAAAATCCAGGAAACAGCTTTTGCACGAAAGCTGATAGAAGACAGGAGATCCAAGAGAAGGGGGTGAGCAACAGTGTTAAAAGCTTCAAAGAATTCAAGAAGAGGGGGCAGCTAGGTGTCACAGTGGATAGAGCACATGCCCTGGAGTCAGGAGTACCTGAGTTCAAATCCAGCCTCGGACATTTGACACTTATTAGCTGTGTGACCCTGGGCAAGTCACTTAATCCCAATCGCCTCACCAAAAGAAAAAAAAAAGAATTCAAGAAGGATAAGAACCAATGAAAGGTAATTGTTGGTAATCTACTCATTGGTGGGACCATGAATAGGAAGCAGAGCAGTAGCAAGAATGAAGTATGGATTTATGAAGAGTGGGGTAGTTAGTGGAAGAGATGGAGGAGAAACCAGATTCCAAGGAGTTAAGAAGAGTTGATGGAGTGGAAATAGTGCTGACTGTGTGACTCACTAATTCAGTCTGAAAGTGAAAGGGAGGCATGAGGAGGTTGACAGCTAGACAGAAGAGTTGGGTCAAGGATATGTTTTTCAAATTGGAGAGACCTGTCTATGTAGTTTGAAGCAGAGAGGAAGGATCCAGAAGAAAAGGAGAGACTAAAGATGTTGGAGAGTGAGGGAATAACTAAGGGAGAATAGAGCTGAAAGAAACAGAAGGGGCTGGGATCTGGATTCTACTGGAGGGGTTGGCCTTCGAAAAGAGAAAAAAAGATAGGAAGGAAGGGAAAGAATCATAATCATGAAAAATTCCTTATTAAGAAATGGAAGTTTCAAAGTAGTTCGAGTCTGATTTTAGTATTGGTGTTATCTTTTAATGTACAGGAAAACGTTAGCACAGACTTAACAGCAGTGCACGTGAGAAGAATACTTGAAAGAACATGATATGTAAAAGAATAAGTAAGGAAGTTGTCCCATATACATTGGAAAAATCAGGTCCATTGTTAATTTATTATGATCATTAACTCTATATTCGATTAAAAGTTATATTTATGTCTATCAGTTACCCAAGCCTCCTTAACTCATTTTGGGAAGGTCTGGGTCAAAGAGGAAAACAATGGAATATACAATTAACATATAGACAGCAAATAGATTTTGCAATTTGAAGCACTAATCAAAATTTTGTCTATTTAAAGTTTCTCAAAATTATTCAAACCTTTCTGGCCTAGAATCTCAGGACAGATGTCTCTATAATGAGATTTTCACCCTTTTCAGTTGCCAAGTTATTTGGAAATAGCAGTAGGCCAGCTTTTGCTAGTCTATGTCTGTTCCTCAACTTGGGGTCCTGTCTGACACCAAGAAGTTTATCATCACCAGTTAATACTTAGCATATGTGGCACTCTGAGTGACTTAAAATAGAAAGCAAAGATATCCCGAAGTGACTGGAATTTCCCCCCCAAAAAAGGTTTGGGGACCCAATTCAATTTTTACTTCTACCAGAGTTAATATGATTCATAATTTGTACCAAATTCAGCTGTTGTTGGCTGACAAACTGGAAAAGGAGATTGGGTGAAAAAGAGTCCTCCAGGAGGCATATAGGTGGTGCAGTGGATAAAGCACTGGCCCTAGATTTAGGAGCGCCTGAGTTCCAATCTGGCCTCAGACACTTGACACTTACTAGCTGTGTGATCCTGGGCAAGTCACTTAACCCTCATTGCCTCAGGGGAAAAAAAATTAAGTCCCCCAAAATTTTAGAAACAAGCAGGATTTTGGTAGGGCTTACTTGTGCTACATTAAATTTCAAAACACTTATGTGTCCCAGACTCCAGTGAAACCCAAAATAATCCAGACAGTGAAATTCAACACACCAATTATTTTCTTCCTCTTTCTTCTTTCTTTCAGTTGCTAAAAAAAAGTTCAGTAATAAAAGTTTATTTGGATTATCTGTTAGATTGAAATAAAGGAGTCTTATTTTAGAGCTACGTAATAATCATGATAATAGCTAGCATTTATATGGTACCTTAAATTTTGCACAGTGATTTACATAAATGAATACTTTATATAAATCATCTCATTAGAACTTCATAATAATCCTTGTGAGGGAGGTGCTATTATTAATGCCCATTTTATGGTGGCTGAGAAAAGTTCAGTGATTTACCCAGGATTCTACAGCTAGTATTGATTTAGGGCACAATTTGAAGTATAGTCTTCAGTGATCTATCAGGTATGGATTATTTATCTTTACAAATACAGAAATAAGGAAGCAGGTTTGCCTCTCTAAACAGCAGGTAGACAATAAGAACCAAATCACACCTTGTATTTGTAAATATAACCTGGAGGTTAAGCATGATGGATTCACATAAGGCTTTCCTTATTGATGAAGAGAATGATTACTCAATGTACCCTCTCTGCATGAGAGGTGGAGTTACCACAAGAATTTAGGATTGGGAAGATCTTCTGGCTTCCAACATGAAAAAAGAACCCAACCAGGATCTTCAGGGGGAGAGTCTTGGAGGGAGAGAAAATACTCTGGGAAGTAGCAAACATGCAAAAGAGGCAGCACCTCAAAAGTGCATGATTTCTGGTTTATTTCCCTAGAGATTTCAGGGAATTCCCCTTGGGTGAGATTGAGGACTCTCTCCCTCTCTGTTTTTCTCTTTTTCTCTCCACCTTTCAATTTCATATCTCACTCACAGTAAGACAGCACATTTATTCTGTATGTTGTCTGGCATGGACAACTAATCATATAACTTCTTTGATTTCTGTTTGCTATTGGCTTGGGTAAATGAACTATTTGTATGAATAACATTTGATGGGGAATCAAGTCTTTGCATATAGGCTTCAGGCACTCCTTTGATAAGAAAGAGTAACTATGAGAGCAATTTAAACGTAGGAATTTTGAGGGAGGTGATAGAGAGATATATAATTCTAGTCTGAGACCCTCTCTTTGAGGAAACTAGAGTAGTTAGCTTTATGGCCCCTTCTTCTGTTCCCTTCCAGGGAGGAATCCAAGCCTCCCTTGGAGAAAGGTGGAGAAAATTCCAGAAATTTCTAGTCATGCCTCCCTTCAAGTTAGACAAACCCTGTATCTTGGAACATAACCTACATGGACAAAACAGATATCCTTCAAAAGGAAGAACACTTTATGCTTTTCAGGGAACCATATTAATTAATTATTCAATTTTAACCCACTTAGAGTTAGAGTTGATAGGATAATTTTAGGCATCCTTGAAGAGAAATGCAATAAACCTGCCTTATCCCACCCCTCCTCAAGCACTATGGGTCAACTCAGGAGAGCATATTTTCCATTCTTACTCATCATATGAAAAAAAAACAACCCAACAACAGAGTCTGTTTGAGTGAAGGTTTGGACTGGCTTTTACATAATTTCAAAGGATGGTGTGGGCCACCCTTAAAGCAAAAAATGTGCATTTATGTAATTTTTGCTATATTATACCATTATGGATAGGAGAAATTCCTTGGGGAAGTAGAGAGTTCCAAGTTTTTAATTGTTCCTTTGTAAACTCTTTCTTATAATAGCACATACTTGGACTATGAACCAGTTTCTGTTACAAACAGACTTTAAAAAAAAGTCTTAACATCTATTTACTATCCCCACCAAGCTAATAGAGGGGCTAGAATGAGTAGTATAAATCAATCAACAAGAATTTATTAATCTCCTATTATGTACTGCATACTATATTAAGTGCTAGGGACACAAATGTCCACAAATACAAAAGTAAGATGGTTCCTACCCTCAAGAAACCTACATTCTGCTATTGAGATACAACTTTTTTTTATAAATATAGGAGACACACAGACACACACACACACAAGTTGGCCCTTGAATCAAGTTTTGGGGTTCCAAGAGTTCCATGAGTCAAAGGTGAGGAGGGAAAACATGGGGGAATGGGGGAGACATGTGCAAATACACACATTTAAATGACTTTTTTGTCTAAACAGAAACATGCAGGTATTCTTCATCTAGTGTATTCTTCACTTGGTAGAAATGGGTATTTAATTCTAAAGGAGCCAGTTGTTTTCTACATTGTTCCCTCATTTCTCTTCCATATCTTTGTGACTTCATGATCTCTTCCAAGGACTTGACTCACTTTACACATTTTAGACTGAGTTATCCAACTATGAATGTAACATTTTCAGGGGCAGGAGTTAGCTTAGATGAGAGATATATTACCTCTTAGAAGAGATATATATTACCTCCCTACTCTGCTGCCATCTTATGTGAAAAATGCATGTCTTAGTCTGCTGTCCAAGGTCAGCTCCAGATCTCTGCTGGCTTTGGTTCTATTTTATGGTTCTCTATACTTCACTGACTATAAGTTAGAGGTTTATGATAAAATTATAGCACATAACTATCAAATGTCTAAGGGTGAAGAGCTTCTTCACCAATCCTGAGTTGCAAAGAGCTTGTTATTGAGCCATTTTTCAGTCACATCTGACTCTGTGATCCCATTTAGAGTTTTCTTGGCAAAGATACTAGAATGGTTTGCTATTTCCTTCTCCAGTTCATTTTATAGATGAGGAAACAGAGGCAAACAGGGTTAAGTGACTTGCCCAGGCTCATCCAGCTAGTAAGTATCTGAGGCCAGATATGAACTTTGGAAGAGGAGTCTTCCAACCTGGACACTTAGTCACTGTGCCACCTAGCTGCCACAGCAAAAAGTTAGCTTCAACTTAATTCATTTCATTATAAATAGGCACTGAGGATACAAAGGGTAGTAAGACAGGGTCCTTAACCTAACAGGGCTGACAGTTTAATAGAAGAGATAAGATTGTTGTTGTTGTTTGTCCTTTGTTCTCAAAGAGGACCATGACATTAGGGTAATGTTATGACTTTGCACTGAATTGAATTTTAAGTGAGGTAGGGCTATTCAATATCACCAACCTCAATTTCTCCTCCAGAGTCATCTGGGTCCAGTGGCAAGATGGATATGGCCCCAGATGTTTAAGGCAATTGAGGTTAAGTGTCTTGCCCAGGGTCACAAAGCTAGTAAGTATCTGAGGTGAAATTTAAACTCAGGTCCTCTTGAATCCAGGGCCAGTGCTCTATCCACTTTACCAGCTTGCTGCCCCCACAAGAAATAAGATAGAGGTAGAAAGAATTTTAACACAAATTGGAATATGAAAAGGGCACAGAAAGTTATGAAGTGCTATAGGAGATATGAGAAGAGAGGAATCATTCTCAGAGCAATCACTAACAACTTTGGTTCCTGAAGCATACCGTATATGACATGCCTAGGGCATAATCAAATTTTAATAATTAAAAAGGAGAGATGATGGAAGACAGTTCAATGAAAAGAAATATCCCGAGACTCTTACTGTATGGTGGGAAGAGAGAGACATGAGGACACCTTTTTAGGAGGTAGAAGAAAACAGATCAGGGCCTAGCTAGGGAAGCATTCTGGAGTGGGACCGTTGTGGTAGGGTAGAATGCTACCATCTCTTTTTTTCCTACTTTAATTATCCCTGCAAACTATGTACTCAACTGAGTTGTTTCTAGGCTATTGAACATAAGTGCCATCAATAACCTGTAAATCACAGTACCCTGCTGAATAACCCCAGTTGCTTTTCCCTGTCTATTGCTTTGACTTTAGCTTAGCAACCTTTTCCCAACATAAGCATCCTAAAGACATATTTAATGTCAGGTATGCAGAATTTGTCCATGGGAGAGGAAACAGGCATTATTTCCTACAGAAAAATCCACTCAAAGTGAAACTTGACATATTATGTTCATTGTGGTTCAGTTTTATTCTCTGTACTCTCTTCTTGGTGCCAATTGTAGCTGATTTAAATCCCCCGAGCTTCTAGGCCTATTTTAGCCATGTAAACCCTCACCTAAATGATTTCAGAGAAATCTGAGAAGACTTGTATGAAGTGATGCAAAGTGAAATGAGCAGAACCAAGAGAACAGTTTATACAATAATAATAATATGATAGACAATTTTAAAAGACTGAAGAACTCTGATCAACGTAATGAGCAATCATAATTCCAGATGCCTCATGATGAGACATACTACTCAGTTTTGGCTAGGAAGTCATGGACTCAGAGTACAGACTGAGGAAAATTGAGGGAGAAGGGAACTGGTTAATGCAGGAACTAGTTTTCCTTGACTATACATGTTTGTACCTGATTTTGTTTTTCTTACTGTCTCAATTGGGGGTGGGCTATGAGGGAAAGAATTCAGAGCTGAAAAAAAAAATTAAAATGTAATGTAAATAAATAAAACAAACCCTCCTTTTATTTTGTATCCTTCAAAGGTTTGTTTTTATCTTTGGAAACTTTTGATATACAGATTTCAAGCTGTTCTACTTCCTTGAGGCTAGGGCCAAGACACTGGAAAATTCTTGGAGCTAATCTATGTGGCACTTGGCGGATACCTCCTAACTCTCATATTGGGTCTCCTCCCAAAGGTTACACCTGAGTCAAGGTATTCAGTAGATCTGGATTCACTCAAAACCTTAGGTTACAAGTGCCACCAATGTGCTTCCTGGTCTTAGCCAAAGAATGCAAATAATTCAAAGCAAATGTCTAAAGAAATACCATGGTAAGAAAATTAGCCATCAAACATTTCATCCCATAAACCTGAGACACACTTTCCTCCAAAGAGATATGTTATTAGAGGGAAGAGTTGATATATGTATAGAGTAGGTGTGGAGAGGTATATTGCTAAGCAATATGTTGGCCAGGTCACACTCCTATGACTTCCTATTACCTCAAGGATTGAATAGGAACTCTTTTGTTTGGCATTTAAAATCCTTCATAGCCTTACCGCAACCTACCTTTCCAGCCTTAATACACAATACTCCAGTTAAATAGATCTTGCTGTTCCTCATCTTTGACATTCTGGCTCCTTTCTCTGTGACATGGTATTAGCTATACCCCCTGTCTTGAATCAGCTCCCTCCTCACTTCTACCTCTTAGGAGCTCTACTTTTCCCCCAAATTCAGCTCAGTTGGCACCTTCTACATGAAACCTTTCCATATCCCTTAGCCAACAATGCCTCTCCCCCCCTCCCTAACCATTTACCTTACCTTCATTCTGCATAGATTCTATTTATACCAATACTTAAGTTGTTTCCCCTGACAGAATATAAGCTTCTTGAGGGCAGGGATTGTTTGTTTCACTTTCTGTTTTGTTATTCTGAGGACCTTGCTCAATTCTTAGTACATAGTGGCATTTATATGTATTGATTGAAGAACACATAATTAGGGAACATAAGTAGCCAGAGCTTTCGATTGTTTTCTGGTAGTGTCTCATGCTATGAGGCTTCATTCCATCTGGTCTTTTGCAGAAGACAAGGTACAACAAGCTAGAGTTCAAGTCAATATCCAAAAGGAAAATTTCCCCAAAGATATGATCAATCTTGATGTCATGAGTGACTATGAGAATTATAGATACTCTAGATCAGGTCTTCTCTATATTTGTGTATGTAATGGCTCTCTCTGGCAATCTGGTGAAACTCATTGACCCTTTCTCAGAGTACTATTTTTAAATGCATAAAATAAACTACTTAGGATTCCAAAGGAATCAGTTGTTACAGAGAGACATCTGCAAAAAAAACCCCAAAACCAACCTCTTCAGCTTTTGTAGGGGACAGACCTCTGTGGGCTGGGTGAGAAGAAGCATGTGTATATGAGCTACATAAGTACAAATCTTCAGGTCCCTAAGAAAGCTATGAGTCAGCAACAAGGGGCCTACCCTAGCTCTTCTTTGTCCAAACCTGGCAAACAACTCTGGAGTGTCAGTATTGATTAAGACTGACTCCAGACTGTTCAAAGTATTACAGAATATTTTACTGAGTTCTTCCCCAGCAGGACATAGGTCCACCCTGTCCTGAGAAGGTTCTTAGTTTGGGCTGGTGATACCACTGTGATGGAGGAAATCCACATTCACCAACATCTGTAAAACATTGCAGATATCATAATTGTCAACATAATTTACAAATTGTAGTAACTGTTGCAGTGTGCTGAGCATTCTTAATACAGGAAAGGAAATGCCAAAATCCTGTGAAAGTTGTTCTATTAAAGCCTAGGAGAACAAAGGAAGCTTTGTTTCTGTGGCATTTAAATCAGGAAAATACAATGAGGAAAGAATCCTGACACCTCCTTCCCCACCAAAGAGCTGTTTCAGAGAAATATTCCAGTAAATATAAACTAGATGTTTATATTATACATTTATATTATACATTTATGCCTTAAGTTGGGTTTTGTCAGATGTAATTAAATAAATAATACCCCTATGTTTCCCTATGTTTGGTAGTTTGGAGTTATTTAATTTAGTGTCAGACTAATAGCCTTTATCAGAAATCTTGCATATCCATATATTTCAATTGACTAGATCAGGGATTCTTTATATATATTTTTGTAGGTGTCATGGCTCCCTCTGGCAGTCTGCTGAAACACATAGACCTTTTCTCAGAGTGCTATTTTTAAATGCATAAAATGAAATACATAGTATTCCAAAGGGAATAATTATATTGAAATAAAGATGATTTTTTTCCCCATCCAAGTTCATAGATCCCCTGGAATCTATCCACAGACCCCCTTACCTTAAGTAATTAGTCTTCTTTGTAATGTAATTTTTTTTTTAAAAATCCTCATAATCTACCTAAAGACAAAAGCAATTTTAGTATTATGTGAACATCTCCATGCTCTTGTTTCAAATTGCTTTTGTTGAAAAGATATACAGTAACTCAAGGAGGAGTGCCTAAGACTATATTATTGAATGGTGCTTGTAAACACTAGATGATTTTGGTCATATTACAACTTTTGTTTCCAATGTAGTGTCTCTCCTGACCTGGAAACAATGTAACAGTGACAACATTATTAAAATTTTCTTTATTGTGATTCAATAGAAACTGAGTTTTCCAATTTTAAGCTGTGGGGAGCAAGAACCCAGTTTCCTATTGCATAAGTATCTAAGTGTCCAGGGTAAAAATAATAAGCACACACATACACAGAACTTTTGATTGTAGTATTTGGCAGAAATGAAAGGAAAGGAAGTCAAGCTTTACACTGAGGTTGTGGAAAACAGATTAAAATTCTGGGGAGAAGATTAAATATCACATGATCCCCATTATTATTTGATATGGTTCTGCAGATGCTTGCAATAGCAAAAAGCCAAGAGAAAGAAATTACAGGAGTAAAGAAAAGTAAAAAGGAGATAAAACTAGCCCCATTTCCTGATGATGTCATGGCATGCTTGGAAAATCCCAGAGAATCAGAAAAGATGCAAATGAAGACAATTAATAGTCAGAAAAGTTGCAGGCTACCAAATGAACCCTCAAAAACCAACTGCTTTTAAGAGAGAATGGAATAGTTTATCTGTTCAGATTTGTGGACAGGAGAAGAATTTAGGACCAAAGAAGATATAGAGCATTACAAAATGTAAAACAGATCATTTTGATTATATAAAATTTGAAAACTTTTGCACAAACAAAACCAATGTAACCAAAATTATAAGGAAAGTAGAAAACTGGGAAAGAATTTTCACAAGTATCGCTAATAAAGGCCTCATTTCTCAAATATGTAGAGAACTGAGTTGGATTTATAAAAATACAAGTCATTCTCTAATTGATAAATGGTCAAAGGATATGAACAGGCAGTTTTCAGACAAAGAAATTAAAGTTATCCATAGTCATATGAAAAAAAATGATCTAAATCACTATTGATCAGAGAAATGCAAATTAAAATAACTCTGAGGTACTACCTCATACCTATCAGAGTAGCAGATATAAAAAAAAGGAAAATGTTGGATGTTGGAGGGGATGTGGGAAAAATAGGACACTAATCCACTGCTGTTGGAGCTGTGAACTGATCCAACCATTCTGGAGAGCAGTTTGGAACTATGGCCAAAGAGCTATAAAACTGTGCATACCCTTTGATCTAGCAATACCCCTGCTAGGTTTATATCCCAAAGACATCCCCAAAAAGAGGAAAAGACCCATTTGTACAAAAAAATATCTATAGCAGCTCTTTTTGTGGTGGCTAAGAATTGGAAATCAAAGGAATGCCCATGAACTGGGGAATGGCTAATCAAGCTGTGGTAAAAGATTGTAAAGGAATATTTTTGTGCTATAATAAATAATAAGCAGGATGATTTCAGAAAAGAGTAGAAAGACTTATATGAATGGATGTATAGGGAAGTGAGCAAAATCAGGAGAATGTTGTGCACAGTGACAGCAATATTGTTTGATGATGAACTGTGAATGACAACTAATCTCAGCAATACAATAATCCAAGATAATCCCAATAAAATTATCAAAGGTATACTTTATAGAAGTTGATAAAATAATAACAAAATTCATTTGGAAAAAGAAAAGAGGTAGGGACAAAGGGGATATTGCTCTTTCAAACACCAAAGTAAACCAATAGTCATGTAAACCATATGGTATTGATTTAAAAATAGATAGGTAGCTAAGTGATACAGAGTATACAAGGGAGAATTGGCATATTATATATATATATATGTGTGTGTGTGTGTGTGTGTGTGTGTGTGTGCCTATATGTACACATATATACATATAGGCATATACTTATATTAATAATCTAGTGTTAAATAAACTGGAAAATATACATTATTTAGGAAAGAATTCCTATATGATTTTTTTAAAACTGGGAAAATTAGAAAGTAGTCTGGAAAAAATTAAGCTTAGAACAATACCATATACCATATTCTATAATACATTCTAGATGTATATGTAACACCAATATTAAAGAGCATACTGATAAAAGACTCAGAAGGGAAGTAGATCTTATATCTCTCATGGTTATGAATAGGAGATATATTCTTAGCCAAACAAGAGAAAGAGAGATTTACAAAATATAAAATAGGTAACACAAAACTGAAGAGCTTTTGCAAGACAAAATGAAGGCACTTGGGATAAGAAGGGAAGCATTCAAATAAGAAAAAATGAAGTCATCTCTTGAATATGGGTTCATGCAATGTGTTATATTATTAATCCCAAAAGTTTCTTTTGCTAATTCAAGGTCTGCCTTTTCATGAAATTTCATTAGGTATAGTTTATCTGTTCACCATTTGTGTGTTTTCTGGTTTAAGCTCTTTAGATTCTTTAGGCTCTCCTAACCTTTTACAAATTTGTTCTTGTCTTTTGCTCTATTGCTGCTCTTTCCTTTTGATTCTCTTTCTCTCTGCTGTTTTGGGGAAACTTTTGTTTCTAGTTTACCTCTAATTCCTATTTCTTCATCATAATGATCATTTCCCAGTTTTCTTTGATATAGTTAGTTAGTTATCCTAATCTTTGGCCCTCTCAGCCCTACCCACCAGTCATGCAGTGATCCCCTCTCTGGGATACCAAGAGTCTAGTTTCCAATTCCAGGAGTCTGAGATCACCACTAGATCGTGTGTGTGTGTGTGTGTGTGTGTGTGTGTGTGTGTGTGTGTAAGAGTGGGGAGAAGAAGGAGTTAATATCAGAGGAAGGGAAGGAAAGCATCAGAAGTCAGTGGTGGGTCACTACTGGCTGGCTGGTGGGGAGCAATCCATGAAACCTCCAACACATTGTTAGACCAAGGCTCTTTTCTGTATGCTTTCTAAGCAATAACTGTAATTAATCACTAGTTGATGAGTTATTCATGGGCAGAGCCCTTCTCTGCCCATTAAGGCTTTGAGCTGACCAAGCAAGGCTCAGTCTTCAGATGGAGGTTTAAATGATCAGTTTCCAAGTTCTCTCCAAAAATTTTATGTGAACAAGAATTTTATAGTAGTCTGCTCATTCAAATAATTTCTAAAAAGAAGACAGATTTCAGTCTGTATCATCAGATCATTTAGTAAGTACTTTACACTTACCCAAAGTATCTACAACATCTCACAGAACACTCTCAGTATACTTATCACTTAGGTCATGAGGGCAAATAAAGCTTATATGAAGGCTATAATTAAATTTGCTACAGGACTCTACTAACTTTGCCTTGTTGGTCAGGCATGACAGTGGACCAGACAACTTACCTTCAACTAAATTAAGGTGAACACATTTAGCAGTTAAGAGACCACTGGTAAACTCAAAAGAACAAAGTTTAAATAGGGTGTTGGGGTCAGAAGCCAGATTTTAATTGAGGAATGAATGGGTGGTGAAAAAGAGAGGCAGCAAAATCCCCCAACCATGAGTTTAATAATAAAAGGGAGGAGAGATATAAGAAAACAGATTGAGAAGATAGAAGGATCAAATGAAAAGGGCCAATAGGACTTCAGTGTGAAAAGATCCAGAAGAGCTTCAGAGATTAACCATGAGAAAGGAAATGACCAAATAGGTAAACTCCTATTCCTTTCTAAGAGAGAATGAAATCCAGGGCAAAGGTAAAAGGGTTGGTACTGCAAAGGAGAAGGACAACTTATTCCTCAGATTAATCAATTAACTATTTGTTAAGCACCTACTATGTGCCAGGCACTGTGCTAAGGATACATAAAGAGGCAAAAGACAGTCCTTACCCTCAAAGAGCTCACAATCTAATGGGTGAAACAACAGGCAACATATACAAATAAGCTATATACAAGGCAAATAAGAAATCATTTTGAAGGAAGGAACTGTAATTTAGAGGGGCTGCTTGTTGACTTTAAGGATAGTAGAAATAGGATTATAGCATGGAATGGTTACTATCATTCTAATAGCCGACATTAATAAACAGCATTTTAATCTTTTCAAAGCCCTTCATATGTTCTGCCTTATCAGTGGCTCATGATAGATCCTGTGAAAGGAGGGTTGACAAATATTTTGACTCCTCTGCCATTGGTGTATATATACATACATATATATATATAAAATCTACCTAATGGCTTACAATAACCCTCCCACAATCTGATTCCAGCCTATTCTTCCAGTGCTTACCCCACACATTAAGTCATCTTACATGGATTCTAATTTTCTGCCTGTCTGGAATAATTGGCATCTTCCACACCACCACCACCACATTCCATCTTGAATCTCAGTCTGTGCTGTTTGCCATAGCTGCCTTCCTTTACTGTGTTGAAGCCTTAGCTTCCTTCAAAGCTCAGCTCAAGTGCCCTAGACCAGTTGCCAAGAGATCTCCTTTCCCCTATTACTTTGTATTGACTTAGATGTATACATGGACTTTTCCCAATACAATGTGAGCATCCTGAGGGCAGGGATTGTTTAATTTTGTCTTTATTTTCTCTGTGCCTAACCCAGAACCTGGCATATACTAGGTATTCAATAAATGCTCATGAGTTGTTTGAATTAAATTTGTTCTTTTTATCTTCTGCCTTGTAGTTACTTGGAAATGCAATTTATTTCCACTTCTGAGCATAATACTTGGCACCCAGTAGGCATTTTTTAAAATGCTTTTTTAATTGAATCCTAATTTTATAGGCAAGGAAATTGAATTTAATGATTTGCAGCTGGTAAATTGCAGAGGTGAGATTTAAACCCAAGTCTCTGCCTACTGTAAGTATGGTGCCCTATAGAGAAATACACTGCATTGCTTCTTTATACAAATTCATGTGCTGAATTGTTGTTCATCCTTCATTCTAGAAGAGGACAAGTGACATCAAGAAAGCGATGTCTTGACCTGCAAGTAAATTATATTTAAGTGAGGCAGAGCTGTACAACATCATCAGCCTCACTCTCTCCTCCAGAATCATTGGAGTCCAGTGGCAGGACAAAAGACTGGGGATGCCACCCCACCTCCACCAAAGAGGAGACGGTTATCAACAATATCAAAGACTGCTGAGAAATTAAGGAGAATGAGGATTAAAGAAAGGCCACTAGATTTGACAATTAAGAAATCACTGGTAACTTTGGAGAGTGCAGTTTCAGTGGAATGATGAGATTGGAAGCTGAATTATAAAGGGTTAAGAAGTGAGCCAGAGGACAGAAGGTGGAGGAAACTACCATAAAAATCCTTTTCAAGGAATCTGGCCACTGTAACGATTGGAATGACACCACCTGCTGGAGACTTACTGTAGAAGAGTTCCGCCCATGAAACAAAGGTCTTTGAGGGCAAGACCAGGAGTCTTTTCTTTGGCGTCAGGAAGTGACGCAGACTAGTGGGAGGAGGAAGGAAGAGACTGGCGCTCGGTCTCTCACTCTTGCCTCTGGACTCTGGTGGAGAGCGGAGCTAGAAATGTGCTCTCCCTTTAATAGATAGGAATCTAGGCCTTTTCTTCTCTCTTTACCAAACTCTTATTCTCCTTAATAAATGCTTAAAAGTCTAACTCTTGCTAAAGCTTATAATTTATTGGCGACCACTCATTAAATATTTTAGACAGTTTAGCTAGAATTTTAGCCCTTAACACCACAAAAAGTAGAAGAGCTATAGAATGATAACAAAGATGGGTGGATAAAGTTTTTAAAGATGAGGGATACATAAGTGTGTTTGTAAGCATTAAATATTGAAGGAACAATATCTCAAACACCTAAATTGTATCCTCAAAACCCTGAAAGAGAGAAGTAACCTCTGGGATGTTAGATCAGTGCATACACACTATCTAGACATTTAGAAGAAATAGATTCCATACTCTTTTAGAACTCTTCATGGTATGGCTAAGTAAACTTTCTTTTGTTAACTGTTAGATAGTCTATGCATATCACATTTCATATTATTCTAGTACTGAACGTGAATCTGAACTACTAAACCAGCCTGAGTCAGGTCTTGCCAAAAGTATTTCTAGTTTCTTGCTTTTTATCTTATTAATCAAAATTGGTTTACCTTTAGAGGAATGTAAATGCTCCCTCAGAGTTACAGAAAGAAATCAGAAGAACCATTTAGATGGTGCTATCAAAAAGAATGGAAGAAAGTAAATTAATTCACCACTCTTATTTCAAGATCTTTCACCAAAATTACTTCTGTCCAGGACCAGCCACAGGACCTGCAAGAGATCTAGAACTAACTAATTCTGTAATGGCAAAAGAAACCATCAAAGGGTACCTGGGTCCTAGTGGAAACATTTCACTAGACATTTCTGGGGCAATACATATGACTGGAACAGAATCCACGTTTACTAGCATATGTTGAAGGGATGCTATTGGATGGAAGTGCAGTAGGGAGAAGAGTATCTGGCTGAGTTCAAGGATGAAAAATCATGTCAAACTTGAAGGAGACAATGAGTACAATCAATTAGCAAATCCTAAATCAAAATAACTAAGGATGATATAAAGCGCGCGCATACACACACACACACACACACACACACACAGAACTGGGTACAGAAATCCATTACACTCAACAGGGAAAAGGGAGAAGGAAGAAAGTGGCACAGGAAAGTGGATTAAAGAAGGAATCAGTCCTAAGCAAAACAAACTAAAGATGTACAAAAAATTATAGCACCTCTTTTTTTTCCCCACTGTTAAAGAACCAGAAAATGAGGGCATGCCCACCATTTGGGGGAACATCTGAAGAAGTTATAGTATATAAATGTGATGTAATACTATTGTGCTGTAAGAAATTATGGATATAGTTTCTGAGAAACCTAGAAAGACGATTCACTTCTATGCTCATAGCCTAGTTCGATGTAAAAGCTAACCAATGAAGGAAAATCCGCTCATAACATCAGTGCTGTCCTTTTAAAAGTTAAATAGCTGGAACTCAAGTAAGTGTGAGGAAGGCCAGCAAAAAACAGACAAACCTAATTACAAATATTTGAACTGGCAAACACACTGTAAACTGGACACACTTTATTTATGAATTATCTGCAAGGCTAATTTAAGGAGTCACAAGAGAGGTTCATCAACACTTTGCAGATTTCTAAGTACTTCCCAGGAGAGCCCCAGAGGGAATAACACCAGACCAAAGAACCCATTTTGCCACTAGCAGAACTTGCAAAAGATCAAGAGATTCAGCTTTACAAACTTGGTAAAGCTATCTTTTTTTTTTTTTTTTGCAGCCTTCTCAGGTTTGTTTTTTTTCCTTATGGCCCTAAGTTGTTTGCTCCCAAAGTCAATGCCAGCTTTCCATGGGACAAGTGGAAAACACTTTCCATTGCTTCAAGGCATAAAGTCATCATAAAAATTTGTGCAGTTCAATGATTTGTTTTGGTTGTGGAATGATATTGTCCTCTTTTGTACTTCATGAGTCTGTCTTGCCCTTTCCAAAATGGGAACATTTTACCCATGACCTATTTGGAAGTTTAGAGTCGCCCATGAAAAGCATGAATAGCTTCATTTTTCCACATGAAAAGTCCTGAAATATAATTTGATGATTTCTTAAAAAACATCCATGAAGAGTTAGAAAGCCAGAATTTCACTCAGAAAATGGTGAAAGTGTTTCTTTTGCCAGTTAAAATACAGCTGCTAGTCTGTAGCTCATGAATTCAATTCTTCTTTTAGGTGAGAATAAAGAGAAGAGGGAGGGGTTATGACTATTTAAGTTCTATGTTTTATAAGACTGAAAATATAGCCCTACTCAGAAATCAGTATCATCGAAGGGCCTTTCACAACACATTGTAAGCCCTGAATCTTTATATGAGCTTCTTCCCCCATCCCTCTCAATCACCAATCTTCTTACTTCAAAGTTTCTTCCTGACCTTAGACCTTCTGGAAGGAAAAAAAAAATGTACTTATCTCTTTTTTAAAAAATTTATGGAATAAAACAAGCATTTCCATAACACAGTCTAATAAAAAAGAATGTTGTACAAGAAACTGTGAGTCTATTATGTACAATTTGCTATTCCTTTTCAATATATAAGAAAGTTATCGTGTAAATTTCTTTTTCTTTTCTTTTTTTTTGCAAGACAATGAGGTTAAGTGACTTGCCTAGGGTCACACAGCTAGTGTCAAGTGTCTGAGGCTGGATTTGAACTCAGTTCCTCCTGAATCCAGGGCCAGTGCTTTATACACTATGCCACCTAGCTGCCCCCTATCATGTAAATTTTTTTTCTTCCCCCCCCACCTCCCTAGAGACAGCTACCATTAGACACCAATAGGTATTTATATGTAAAATTTTTCTATACATATTTTTATTTATCAATTCTTTTTCTGGATGCACATAGTATCTTCCTTAATATGTCCTTTAGAGTTAATTTGGATATTTATAATAGTCATATTATAATAGTTATTTGTTCAAAGTCATTCTTAAAACAATATTGCTGTTTCTATATATAATATTCTCCTGGTTCTGCTCATTTCATTCTTCATTCTTCATGCAAATCTTTCCATGTTTTTCTAAGATCATTGAGCTGATCATCTGTTATAGCATAGTAATATTCAAACATAGTTATATTCCACATACATTGAATATCATGTACCTTGCCTCTTATAAGTGGAGAGGGGGGCAGCTAGGTGATGCAATGGATAGAGCAACGGCCCTGGATTCAGGACCCGAGTTCAAATCCAGATTCAGACACTTAACACTTAACTAGCTGTGTGACCCTGGGCAAGTTACTTAACACCAATTGCCTCACAAAAAAAAAAAAAGTGGAGAGGGATTGAAATGGTTTTAAATCCTATAATCTGGGGTGCTTTAGTTGTGAGCATGTAAATGAGGGGACCATGAAGTTGAGTAACTGGTACAAAACCTTCTGGTCATTTGTATAAATTGAATGACAAATATTGAGTGGGATGTTCTCATACCACTACCACCTTTCAATTTGAATTCCATTCATTTATATTTTCAAATTAGTACTAAACAATTTTAGTAATGACCACTTTATAAAATAGTTTGAGGTCTGGATGTTTGGATTGCTCTTTGTATTTTTTTTTTCATTACTTCCCTTGAGATTGTAGACCAGTGGTGTCAAACTCAAGTCAAAACAGGGGCCACTAACCTATGCATAAGGATAACTGTGGGCTGTGAATTGACTTAATTTTAAAATGTAATATTATTTATTTTTTATTGTATTTTTACTTATTTTGTTAAATACTCCCCTGTTACATTTTAATCTGGTTCAGGATATGTCGAGAGTGTTGTGGGCCACCTACTGTGGGTCACAGGTTTGACACTTGTGTTTTAGATCATGTGCACCTTATTATTTTGTTTGGTTCTATAAAGTAACCTTTAGTAGTTTGATTGGTGTAGCACTAAATGTTTAACATACTTTAGGTAGTACCATCATTTCATTATATTGGTATAACCTAAGCCTGAGAAATGGAAATCCCTCCAATTATGTCTTTATTCATTATTTGTAAAGAGTGTTTTGTAATTGTATTTAGATAAATATTAAGTGTGTTTTCTTAGTGGAATGATTCCCAAATATTTTGTGTATTTATTAGGTATTTTTAATGGGATTACTCTTTCTAGTATTACCTTCTTAATTTTTATTGATATATAGAAATGCATTTATTTTATATCTTACTATTTTATGGATTATTTCCATTTTTTTCCTAATTCTCTGGGTGTTTCTAAGCAAATCATTACATCATCTATGAAAAGATATGATTTTCTTTCCTCTTTGCCAGTATGCATGCCTTTGGTTTTGTTCTCTTGCAATATCGCTATTGCTAACATTTTTAGAATGAATGAAATAATAATATGGAGGAGGGGTAGTTCTCCCTGCTTTAATGCTGAATTTATTTGGATAACTTCTAATGTTTCTCTATTGTAAATGATGCTAGTTTTCACATAAATACTTTTTTAAAAATTATATTTCAAAAAGCCTTTATAGAATATGATCAGAAATCTTTTACAGTCTAGGGGAAATTTTTTCCAATCAAACAAGGGATAAAGGTATTCACAAAAGATTTTAAAAAGTAATTTCTAGGGGCAGCTAGGTGGCACAGTGGATAGAGCACCGGCCCTGGAGTCAGGAGTACCTGAGTTCAAATCCGGCCTCAGACACTTAATACTTACTAGCTGTGTGACCCTGGGCAAGTCACTTGACCCCAATTGCCTCACTAAAAAAAAAAAAAGTAATTTCTATATATACATGAATAAAATTAATGAAGGTATAAAAGGGAAAGAGTCAATAGGGGGAAAGCCTACGAAACCTCTACATCAAATATTTTTGACAAGGGTCTGACATTCTAAAACATGAATGCACATGTATATACATACGCACATGAACACACATGCACCCTGCAAAGAAATAAGGAAATCTAGAAGAAGAATAGGTTTGACTAATGCATTGTTGGTGGAACTGTGAACTGATCCAACCATTCTGGAGAACAATTTGGAACTATGCCCAAAAGGCTATAAAACTATGCATACCCTTTGACCCAGAAATAAGTCTTTATCCCAATAAGATCATAAAAAAGGGAAAAGGACTCACATGTACAAAAATATTTATAGCTGCTCTTTTTGTGGTGGCAAAGAATTGGAAATTGAGAGGATGTCCATCAATTGGGGAATGGCTGAACAAGTTGTGGCATATGAATCTAATGGAATTCTATTATGCTGTAAGAAACGATGAGCAGGCAGATTTCAGAAGAACCTGGAAAGACTTACACGAACTGATGCTGAGTGAAATGAGGAGAACCAGGAGAACATTGCACATAGTATCAATAACATTGTGTGATGATCAACTGTGATAGACTTAACTCTTCTCAGCAATACAATGATCTGAGATAATTCCAAAGGACTCATGATAGAAAATGCTCTCCATATCCAGAAAAAAAGAACTGTGAAATCTGGTTGCAGATTGAACCATACTGTTTCTACTTTTTTTGTTTCTGTTTTTCCTTTTTTGAGGTTTTTTCCCTTTTGTTCTGATTCTTCTTTCACAACATGACTAATGCAGAAATATGCTAAATGTGATTGTGCATATATAACCTTTATCAGATTATTTTCTGTCTTGGGGAGGGGGGAGGGAAGGGAGGGAGAAAAATTTGGAACTAGAAATCTTATGAAAACAAATGTTGAAAACTATCTCTACGTGTAACTAGAAAATAATAAAATACATTTATGATAAAAAAAAGAATCAGTTTGGAGAGACAGTTAAAGAGTTCTCTTTGGATTATATTTAATTTGATATGTTTATGGGACAACCAATTTGAAATGTTCAAAAGGCAGTTAGTAATACAGGCCTAAAGCTCAAGAGAGAGATCTGGAACAAAGAGATCTGGGAGTCATCTGCAAAGAGATAATTATTGAACTCATAGGAGCTGATACAGTCACCAAGAGAGGGTGTAGAAGAGGAAGAGAGAAGGAACCCAGGACAGAGCTTTGAGGTACAACCAGTTAGAGAACAGGATACACGCTCACACACAAAGATGTGTGTATGTAATTATATATGTATGTATGTATCTATATGCATATATTTGAGATTTCTGTGTAACATCCAACTAGAAATTGTATGTACGTATGTATATATATACACACACATGTGTATTTCTTGTTCCCTAACTATATATGGATGTATATATGTAGGTGCACTTGCATGTATATATTTTCTCTGTTTCTCTCTCTCAGATATTTTATCCTCTCTAATGTTTTGTAGGTATATGTGTGTTTATATAATGCAAGTACATATGTATATGTATGTGAATGTTTATTTCTGTATATATACCAAGACTCACCCTCTTTTCTCTTTACACTCATTCTTGATGAGCTCATCAGCTCCAGGAGGGTTAATTATCATCTTGTGCTGATGACTTCCTCCTCAACTTCAGTCTCGAATAACCAACTGCCTATTGGACATTGCAAATTGAATGTTACAGAGACATCTCAAAATCAGTATGTTTAAAAGAGAACTACTTTTCTTGCTATACCACTTATTAAAGATTCTTTTCTAAAAACTAATTGATGACTGACTGACTCTGATCAATGGGAAGCACACTGGGAAGGGTTTGTGAGTAACTTGATTAGAAACCCCAATCCCCAGGGTTTCCTTTGGGTCACTGAAGAAAGCGATAGCTACTTCACCCTCTTTGGACTCCAGCCTTCAAGAGCTAGTGCATATTGGTGGAGTGGGAGGGAGTGCTATACCTTCTTTCCTTTGTTACAAGGTTTGCCAACTACATAGGAGAAGGGGGCGGGGGAGATATATTCTGAAATTGCTGTGACATAATAACACAAGGCATAAATTAAAAACATTCTATAAGAAAAACGTGTTCCTATTTTATGCCTCACTTGATATTTATAATCAAATGATGTCAAAATTGTTTCTGTTGCTCTATCCTTTAAGGAATCTTGTATGTTTTTAACATATGCGTGGAAGATACTTTATTGGAGGTGAGTCTTTGGAACTGCATTTTGCTTTCCTTGAATTAAATCCTGTTTTGTAACAGTCAACAAAATGTGAACTTGTATACCTCACCATTTGATTGTAAAAATGTGGCCTGCTGTAGAATATCATTTGTAAAAGGCTTCCTGTTCCCTTCTAATACCTTCATCAAGGATGCATTGATACACGAATAGGTTATTCTCAAAAAGATTTCTTGGAGGTAGGAAAGCAGGCATATGGATCAATAATTCAGGTAATCTCTCCATCTCTTTTTCAAGCAGTAATAAGGCTTGTGCCTTCCTTCCCATAACTTCATAATATTCTAGAATCCTGCCAGGGATTGGTCTATAGTTTAAAGATGGTATTCTCTTTTTTTTTCCCCAAAATGGGTACAAAATTTGCTTTTCTCCTTTCCTCCAACACTTATGCTGTTCTTCTTGTTTCATTTTCAGTAAAATAGAAAACAATCTTTTGTTTGAAAGTCCCCTACGTTCTTGAAGGCTCTCATCTCAGCCTTTCCATCTAAAATCTAATCTCAGCCATTTTAAAAATGATCCAAAGAGAAGATTTATACAACATTAGGGAGGTTTTGAATGTCAGGCACAGTACAAAAGACTACCTTTTAATATGAACTTACAGAATCATAGGCTTTAGAGCTGACTTCTTGTTCAGTCATTTCAGTCATATCCAACTCTTTGTGACCCCACTTGGAATTTTCTTGGCAAAGATACTGGAGTGGTTTGCCATTTCCTTCTCCAGCTCATTTTACAAAGGAGAAAACTGAAGTAAGCTGAGGAAAATGAGGCTTAGACCTGAAAAGAACCTTAGAGATCATCTGGTCTAAATTCCTAATTTTACATATGAGGAAAATGAGATACAAAAGGTCAAATGATTTGTTCCATGTCACACAGGTAATAGTGCTGGATTTCATATAATATTTAATCATCTAAAATGTTGTTCAATTCTTATAACAGCCCCATAGGTAATAAAAGTATAATGATCCCCCTTTTTATAAACAAGAAAATCAAGGACTAAGTTAAGCAATTTCCCTATGGTCAGACAACTAGCAAATATCAGATTATATTCCAACCTAGGTCTATCCTAACTTAATGTAACAGGATCACAGAATCCGAGATCTGAAGCTGGAAGGGACACGAGGCCCTTTTCTACCATCCTGCCCAAGTTTTAAGTAAGTAATAGACCTGGAATTCAAATGCAGTCCATTGACTCTAAGTCCAGTGCTTTTTCCATTAGAGCCTGGCCTTTGGTGTATGTTGAAAAGAACATACTGCATAAGCAGCTCCTTATTATCTTGACTAACGCAAAACACTAGGGACACTGATAATCTTAAATGGTAAAAAGGATTTACTGCATATCTCAATGTACCAGTATTGTTCATGGCATTGTAGGGAGATAAAAAGTGATATGTTTGTATTTTTCTGTCCGTGAGAAGCTCATAATCTTATCAAAGAAACAGAACAATACACAATAGCATAAGATTAAGTGCCACCAAGGTAGAGGCTTGCTATAAGAAGTTAGAGCTGGGCAGGAGCAGTATTTACTGACTGGAATAGTGAGGAGGTGGCTTGTGGAAAATGTATGACTTAAAATGGGCTTGCAGATAGGTAGGATTTGGACGTGCAGAAAGGAAGTAGGGAATTTCATCTTGGCAGAAGAACAACAACAAAAGCATAGGAGGAAGCCACTTACAGAATCTATTGGACTGAAGGAAAAAGGAGGGTTTATATCATCGGGGAATATGCTGGATAGGTGAAAAGGGGCAGATAGCATCTTATGACCAAGATGAAGACTTTAGACTTGACGGGCAAAAGAGGAGCCATTGTAAGTTTTGAATGACAGGATGGAAATCATGATCTCCACCAGGAAATTATTCTAGTGGCAGTATGGAGGTTAGACTAGAAATATGGAGAAGTATGGAGTGTATGGGCCAGGTTGGTAGGCTACTAGAGTTATCTGAGCATGAGATGAGAGCTGTACTAGAGTGGTGTAATATTTTGGGGAAAGAGCCACAAGACCTGAGTCAGTGCCCTGCTCTGCTACTTACTAGCTCTGCTTCAGGTAAGTCTTGGTGACTCCCCTCCCAGTGGCTATTTCTTCATCTGTAAAATGGAGATAATAATAATGCTCATGTTTGTTGAATAAATGGGTTACATGCAAATTGTTTTATAAATCTTTGAGTATTATACAAATGTCAACTATTGGTTATTATTTTTATTGAATCCCCTGGTGTTGGGATGAACAAAACAACTTTGCATCATAGAAACAATAATGAACTTGGGGTCAAATTCTAGTTTTGTTTTTATATCCTTTTAAACAAGTCATAAAATTTTGAATCTTCGGTTCTTCCTTTTTAGAATGAGGGAGTTGGGCAAGACAATCTTTAAAAACCCTTCCATTTTATACCTAAATTCTACATTTATTCCTTCTACTTCATTTCTTACTTGTCAAGCCCTTACAATGTGGCTTTCAACCCCACCACTATGATCTCTTAATTTCTCATCTCAGCCCCCATCTTTCTAGACCAGGGGTGGTTTTTAACATTGGGTCTGTTAACATATATATATATATATATATATATATATATATATATATATAAACACACACATGCATATACATATATACATGCATTTATGCATATGCACATGTACATATATGTATGTATGTGTGTATAAATAAATATAGATAGTTGTATTTCAAAATATTTGTTTCCTCTTGTAATTTTATGTATTTTATTTTATTTTATGCATTTTAAAACACTGTTCTAAGAACGGGTCCATAACAAAAAAGTTAGAAATCCCTCTTCTGGACATGTTGTTTACCACCCCCTTTTCCAGTAAATTTCCTCTTCTTCCTCAGTTGTGAGGACATTATTCCTCTCTGATTTTCTTGCTACCAGTCTGACCCCTCCTTCTCAATCTCCTTTGTTTTATCTTCATTGATGTACCAACCCCATCTTCTCTTCTAATTCTGCACTCTGAGTGATCTCATCAAGAAAGAAGGAAAGAGAGGCAGCTAGGTGGCGCAGTGGATAAAGCACTGGCCCTGGATTCAGGAGGACCCGTGTTCAAATTTGGCCTCAGACACTTGACACTTCCTAGCTGTGTGACCCTGAGCAAGTCACTCAACCCTCTTTGTCCCACTAAAAAGAAGGAAGGAAGGAAGGAAATAATCATTTATTAAGTCCTACTATGTTCCAGGCACTGTGATGAGCACTGGGGATACAAATACAAGCAAAAAAGAAAGATGGCTTCTGCACTCCTGGAGCTTACAATCTAATGGGAGATAACAATACACAAAAGGTAGCAGAAAAAGCAGATGTGGGAGAAAAGGAATATGAAGTGACCCAACTTGGAGGAGGACACAGTTTAGAAATCAGAGCCAGGAATGATCCCTGGAGGGGACCAAAGGCCAACCCACAAAATGGAAGTTTCAGGAAGACCCCCCCCCCCCATCCCCCGGAGAGTTCCTAAGGAAAAGGGATGAGCCTTATGAAGGAATGTCCCATGTTGAGAAGGCAGCAGCAGTGGTTGGATGTTCCAGGGCAAGGAGGTCTCAAGTGCCAAGTGAAATTACAGGATGAGACAGCATGGTTATTAGGAAGTCCAGGAGCTAGTGATGGGACTGGGAGGCAGATTGCCAACTCCTTTGGATTTAATTGTCCCCCTATATATTCAGCCTTCATATTCCTCTGGCATTCCAGTCCCACATCACCTACTGCCTGTTGAATATTTGCACCTGGGTGTCCTATAGGCTTCTCAGACTCATTCATTTACCTATTTCTGTTAAGAATACCACCATTCTTCCAGTCACCCAGGGAGAAACCTTCAAGTCATTCTTGACTTCACTCTCCCTCACTTTCCATAGTCAATTAGTTGCCAAATCTCAATCATCTTTATGCATCCATTGCTTTCTTTCTGCTCGTGAAACCACCAACTTAATTCAGAAGCTCATCCCCTTTCATGTGAACTATCACATTTACTTCATAATTAGTGTTGTCACTTCTAGTATCTAATCATCCAATTCAGCCACCACACAACTGCCTACTTGTTATTCTTTTAAAAAAAATTTTGGGGGCAGCCAGGTGGTGCAGTGGATAAAGCACTGGCCCTGGATTCAGGAGTACCTGAGTTCAAATCCAGCCTCAGACAATTGACACTTACTAGTTGTGTGACCCTGGGCAAGTCACTTAACCCCCATTGCCCCGCGAAAAAAACAAAAACAAATATTCTTATATTATTCATTGAACTTTTTTTAACATTTAGTTTAAGTTCCAAATACTCGCCTTCCCTCCAGCCCCTCCCCCACCCATTGAGAAGGTAAGAACTCTTATTCCTTATTCCGAAATCATAGGCCAGACCATATGACAACCCTGCTGGAAAAACTTCAGTAGTTCACTATTGCCTCAAAGGTAAATGATAAACTCCTCTAGTTGGCATGCAAAAATCTTCATAAATTGTTGCATGCTTCATGTTCTCTTCTTGCTCATCTGCTGCATTTTGTCCTATGGTGCTCACTCTGTTAACTACATAAGTTTTCTTTAGAAGGATCAGCTGTCACTTTGGGCTGTGACCAACAATCTTAGCATCCTCACCTTTTTCTAAAGTCTTGACGTAGAGAATATAGGATGTAAAGGCTTGTTTGAGAATTATGTGTCCTGATAGCAGGATCGTTCTCCTCCTCCCCAACACCACAGCTCTGCTCTGAACTAACTATGTATCCCTTGGGTTTTCCTGCCCTTGTAACATGTCAGATATAGGAGATTTCCACTTTTCTCATGCAAGATTTTGATATCCTGATCTATTCTAGGTTTTTATTGACAGATGGGAAGAGAATGAGGAAATCTGAGTCACAAAATCCTAGAAACATGAGACTTTCCAGAAGGAGATAGTCAACAGTGTTAAATACAACAGAGAAGTCAAGGAGAATCAAGAATGAGAAAAGGCCAATAGATTTGGCCTTTAAGAGAGATCATTGGTGAGGAAAGGCAGTGAGCTCCCAAACTAATCACATAATCTCTCCCAAAAACATCCAAATAAGGTCATAGGAAAATGCCCAGAGCAGCAAAACTCACAGAAGAATGTGCTTAAATCATCTTCTAACCAAGAATGGCTTGGAAGGTCAGAAAGAGGGAGCTGCTGTGCTGATACAGGAGTCGGGCCCAACCCCACAGTCACCCTGACACAGATCCAGTCTCAGGAAGTCCTCACCAGAGAAGGAGACCGCCCCCCCCCCCAGAGTCTCTGAATCAGCTGAAGCACCAGTGTCATCTGGAACTAAGTTCATAGTCTGGTGAGTGGGCTGAGCCCTGGGCAGGGGAGAGACTACAGGGATCTATGCTGGTGCTAAGGCAAAACTTGGATTTTACACTCCTACTGAGGACCAGGTGGTAGGCTTGAGTAGAAGTGGCCCAGGTGGGGGAGGGGCACAGGCTCATCAGAGCTAACAACCACAACATACAAAGCTGGTTGATTGGCAAGTTGGTCTGGGGTCATCTAGGACCAGGAAACAGGCTGAGTGAGAGAAGAACCTGATTCTCCTTAAATCATACCACCTGGGACTTCTTAAGCTTGGGATACTGCAGCCTGGAAACAGTGCCCCACTTTAAGGAGCTAAAAGTCTAGTAAAAGAAAGGCAAGATGAGCTGACAGAGAAAGGGGAGGACCATAGAAAGTTTCTTCAGTAACAAGGAAGACCAAGGGGCACCCTCAGAGGAAGATGTCAACATCAGGGGCCCTATATCTAAAGCTTCCAAGAAAAATACGAATTGGTCTTAGGCCATAGAGGTGCTCAAAAAGGACTTTGAAGATAAAATTAGAGAGGTAGAGGAAAAAAATGGAAAGAGAAATGAGGGTGATGCAGGAAAGACTTGAGAAAAAAGTCAACAGCTTGAAAAGTCAAATGGAAAAGGAGGTACAAAAGCTCTCTGATGAAAATAATTGCCTAAGAATTAGGATTGAACAAATGGAAGCCAGTGACTTTATGAGGAACCAAGACACAATAAAGCAAATCCAAATGAATAAAAAAATAGAGGGCAATGTGAAATATCTTCTGGGAAAAACTGCTGACCTGGAAAATAGGTCCAGGAGAGATCATTTGAAAATTATTGGTCTACCTGAAAACCATGATCAAGGAAAGAGCTTAGACACCATCTTCCAAGATATTCTCAGGGAAAGTTGCCCTGAAATTCTAGAAGAAGAAGCTAAAATAGAAATTGAAAGAATCCACCAATCACCTCCAGAAAGAGATCCCAAAAGGAAAACTCCTAGGAATATTATAGCCAAATTCCAGAGCTCTCAGGTCAAGAAGAAAATATTGCAAGTTGCCAAAAAGAAAGAATTCAAGTACTGTGGAGCCTCAGTCAGGATAGCACAAGATCTAGCAGCTTCTATATTAAAGGACCAGAGGGCATGGAATATGATATTCCAAAGGGCAAAGGAAATGGGATTACAACCAAGAATCACCTACCCAGCAAAACTCAGCATAATCTTACAGTGGAAAAAATGGGACTTTAATGAAAAAGAAGACTTCCAGATATTTGTGATGAAAAGACCTGAACTGAATGGCAAATTTGACTTTCAAATACAAGACCCTAGAGAACCATAAAAAAAAATTGGAGCTGGGGGACATACCTGGGGTCTTACAGTGGGTGACTATCTTGTGTCTGAGGCTGGGTTTTGGCTGGGATCCCCCTGGGTCCAGGGGTGATGATTTGTCCACTGTGTCACTTAGCTAGATGATAACATCTTTAGGGTTAAATTGAGGGTCTAAGAGAATTCACTGGGGGAGAGGGAAGGGCAGGAGTGAAATCCTACATGAAAGTAATAGGAAAAGGCTTATGGAATGGGGGAAGAGATGGGAGACAAGCAGGGCAGTAAATGAATTTTACACTCATCAGAAAAGGCTCAAAGATCTTAAACTCATCAGAGCTGCCTCAAGGAGGGACTGATAGACACGCCCAACTGGGTGGAGTAATCTATTTAATCTGGGCAGCAAATGAGCCTAACACTCATCCAAATTGGCTCAAAGACCTCAATCTCATTAGAATTGGTTCAAGGAGGGAATAATGTACACACTCAATTGGGTGGAGTAATCTCTATAACCCTGCAGGAAAATAGGAGGGGAAAAGGATAAAGAGAGAGGGGCAAAAGAAGGAAGGGCAGATTGGGGGAGGGGACTGACAGAAGCAAATCCCTTTTGAAGAGTGATAGGATGAAAGAAGATGGATAATAGAATAAATATCATGGGGAAGGGAATAGGATGGAAGGGAAACAGTTAACAATAGTAATCATGATAAAAGAGAAAAGGGGGGGAAATTGTACAAAAAATATTTATAGCAACTCTTGGTAGAGGCTAAGAATTGAGAATCAAGGGAATGTCCATAAATTGAGGAATGATGGAAAAAGCTGTGTTATATGATTGTAGTGGAATGGACTTGTGCTACAGGAAATGACAAACAGGATGATCCCCGAAAAACCTTGAAAGACTAATGAACATTGATGTATGGTGAAGTGAGCAGAGCTGAGAAGACATTGTGCATAGTGAAAGCAGTATTGTTCAATGAGTAATTGTGAATGACTTTACTCTCAGCAGTGCAATGATCCAAGACAATCCCAAGGAACTAATGAGGAAGCTTACTATGCACCCCTATAGAAAGAACTGATAAAAAGAACACTTGTGGATTGTACATATATAACCGGATTGTGATCTTGTGGAGGGGGGAGGAAAGGGAGGGAGAAAAATTTAGAACTCTAAATCTTATGAAAAATGAATGTTGAAAACTACCTTTACATGTAGATGGAAAATAAAATAAATGTTTGTTGAAAAGAAAAAAAAAGAGATCATTGGTATGAAGAAATTGGAAGCCATAATGCAGAAGGTTTTCAATGGAGTAAGACAAGAGAAAGTAGAGGCAACAATCATAGATGGCTTTCTCAAGGAGTTTATCCATGAATGGAAGGAGAGATATAGGATGATAGTTATTAGGGATAATGAGATCAAGTGAGGGTTTTTAAGGCAAGGACATGTTTGAGAGCAATTGAGGAGGAGCCAGTAGATAGAGACTGAAATCAGAGAGAAGAGAGATGAAAGTGGGGAAGATTTGATGGAGAGGTCAGGAGAAAATGGGATCAAAGGCACATGTAAGTGAGGTTTGCCTTGGCACAGAGAAGGGCCATCTACTCTCTTAAGACTGAAATGGAGGAGGAGATAGTGGGGATAGGAGATTGATACCTTCACACCCAGGCAAATGACATCAGATGAGGATGTAAAGAGAAGCAAAGTATTTGGCAAATTGTCTCAATTTTTTTATTGAAGTATAAAGTTGAAGATCGTGGCTGAGAGAATGGGGGAAAGGAGTCCTTTTGGGAGTTTGAGGAATGATGATAAGGTTTGCGACAGCCTATATGGAGAATAGAATAGTTAGGAAGCATCATAGTTGAAATCAGAACTCAGATTTTTTTACTCTGAATCCAATCAGTTTTCTACTGCACCCAGCTGCCCCTATTTTAGAATCACTTAGTCTTAGAGTTCATATTTTGGCCACTGAGGTCATCTACTACAGCATTATATTGCATGCATGAATATCTTCTGCCACATCTAGTCTTTTCTTGAACACCTCAAGCACTGGGGAACTTGCTATCTAAGGAGTAGTCTAGAAAAGTAAGGTATAAGAATAATATTTTAAAATTCTGATTGAAAATTACAAGTCAAGTGAAAATTACAAGCCTATGTGAAATGTGAATTGATAAATAAAATAAGAAATGGAGTAATATTAATAAAAAACCATGTCATTGCTTAAGATATTTGTTCAAAGATCAAATCATTTTGCTTGATCTGTCAAAAAGATACATTTGGAGGATCATTAAAAAGGAAGGGGAGATTAGGTATTCTGCCATCAGCAAAAATTGTTCTAAGTACCAGTTGCAATTAAAGAGCAGAAATAAAATGAATAAGAAATAAGAAATGAGCAGATGGCCAGGCGTTTAGCTTGGTAGGATGCTATAACTTCATCTGTTTTATCATTCCAAGTTAACAAATATTAGGGCATTAAAATGCATGAAACATGGTGTGTGGCCCATTTTGCAATATTTTTATTATCAAATCAAAGTTAGACTAAATGGAATATTTGCATTTTATTCAGCTGAGTAAATGCTGAGTCAGAAGACGTTTGAGAAATGAGAAATTGGGATATTCCATATTGGAATTCAAAGTACTATCTGGTTGTGCTGAAATCAACAGACACCCAATGGTTGACTTCAGGATGGTCAGCTAGGAAGACTTTGATCAATATTTATTGCCCAAAGGGGCCAGGCTTTCATATAGTGTAGGTGGAGTCTAGAACTACACTGGATAAAATGATAGCTTCTACTTGAAGGGAAAGGGGAGTTTTCCTTGATTCACATGTCAATTGAATGAGGAAACTAAGCATGTTAGAATCAGGGGCCTCTCCTTCATCTTCCTCTTTGAGTACATTCTGTAGCTAAATCATGGCCTTCAGGCCTTAGTGAAATGCTTGTCAAAATAAGTTGCAATTCTACAAAAGAAGAAGGAAATACCTCAGACGTCATTTGGAATGCACAATTTAAAATGCAGCCCCTGAAGCTGTGGTGAAGAGAACACTGTCTTTCTACATCATTCTAGTATCCACCACTTAACCAAGGTTTACGCTGTTTGAGCAAAGACTTTATTTCCCTACTCCTAGTCATCTCTAGTGCTGACATTTTTGACACTACTCTGATGTTGTTTTGTTTTAAACCAAACCTGTAATTTCATTGGTGTAGAGAGCTCTTAATCCATCAATCAGCTACTATGTGTCAGGTCATGAAGATGAAAGATAAAAGCAAAGAGAAAAATGAAATGATCCCTGCTCTCTCCAGAAACACACATTGTAAAGGGAGAGACATGTACACACAGAAGTATTCTTCCTCTGCTAATTCAGATCAACATCTATTCTGGAACTTTGAGTCTCAGGCAGTTGGCTGGGCAACTGACACTTGCCTAGGATCACACAGTCATTATGTGTCAGAGACAGGACTTGACCCCAAGTTTTCCTGACTCTGAGGCCAGTACTACAGCACAGCACTTCTCAATCCATCCTTCTGATTAAACAAGTAAACAAACCGAATTCCAGCCATTAATATAAATATTCTAAATATAGTGAAGAAAATCACCAGAGTATGTGGGTTAAGGCTCTCGGCTTCATGGTTAGAAGTATTTCCAATAGCATATGCTTAGCCCTGGCCCCCAAGACTTATTCTCATGTGTAGTTTCCAAAGGGAAGTGTATTCATATGGTACCATTTTGCTCTTTCACAATGTGATGGATGGGTTTTAATTCTCCATGTTAAACTCTAGAGGGAACCTCTTTATATGGGTTTATGGAAGGTGAGATACTTGTGAAGTACTTTGCAAATGGTAAGCTCTCTATAAATACCATTATTATTATTTCACTCATAGGTAGGAGAATTATGCTTGTATAAACATACATGTGTCTAGATCTATAGATCCATCTCTCTCTCTCTTCCTCTCTCCTTCTTCCTCTCTCCTTCTTCCTCTCTCCCTTTCCCTCTCCCTCTCTCTATTCCTCTTTCTCTCTCCTTATTCATAGATATGTTTAGGTGTGTGTTTTTACACAAAAATATTTGAGAAGGGGTAAATCATTTGTTTTGGTTAAGGGCAATCCTTTAAGACTTGCTCCCACAGGGGCATTGTTTCCACTGTTTTCTTGCCATTCCAGCTTGAATGTATGGATTTTGGGGACATTTTCCTCTAGAATATTGGAATCAGGGGCAGCTAAGTGGTATAGTGGATAAAGCACCGGCCCTGGATTCAGGGGGGCCTGAGTTCAAATCCAGCCTCAGATACTTGACACTACCTATGTGACCTTGGGCAAGTCATTGCCCTGCAAAAAAAAAAAGTCAAAGCTAGAATATTGGAATCAAACAACAAGCATTTATTAGGCACTTACTATGACCCAGACACTGTGCTAAGCACTTTCACAGGACTGAAACAGGCCCTGGGAGACAATTTCTTAGCAACTTCAATCAAGGAAGGGATGTAAGTAGTATGGTAGCCTTGATTGGATGCTGGAGTGATGCTGGTCAAAGGTAGGATATAAAATATTAACTAGAATGGTGGTGAGACACCAGGACAAACTGCTAAGTCAACTAATATGTGTTCTCTGTACTTTCTTTCTAGGCATTGCCACTTTTTCATATTCTTTCCTCTACTATCCTCATTTCTACTACATATGTGTATTCATCTATGGTATAGATACTCACATTAATTACACATACATGGATGAGAGATGGACATGAAATAAAGAGATAGATAGATGGATAGATGATAGATAATTTTCCCATTTCCCATTTTACAATACCTAAGAACTGATCCCTAGGTTCCCATGATGATAGGGTTAAAGTCTATCATCTAGAAAACTGGAAAATTTTCTTTATGATTATGTAATAACTAATGACTATATTTTAATACCTAATGAAATATGTATATCTATTTGCATCCATATCTGCTGTTGATTAGATGATTTTTTAGAAAGGCAATAATTATAGTAATAGTCACCTGAAAAATATGTCATTCTGACTGAGCAGATAAACAAGTGCAATATTAGCAGCTGGTATAAATATGTGTACATAAAATCCACCAAAATACTTCCTTAAGGAAACCATACAAGATGCTTGAGGGGAAAAATATGTAAATGTAATTTTAAAACAGCCTAAATATATATAAAAATATTCCTAAAGAGACATGAAGCAAATTACATTATAAATATTTATCATTCTAAGAAAGATCCAAGAGACATATGGTATTTCTCTTTTTAGGTAAATAATATATTACAGAAATAGAAAAACACATTTTAACACGTTCCTCAAAGCTCAGGATTTACAATAGCAATTACTATTGTTTGTATAAAAATTAAACGTAGGAATCTGAACATAGACTATAACTGCAGCTTTTTCATTCCTTATACTATTAAGGACTAGATTCTTAAAAGAGAAAAAAAATAATTTAAAATCCTAAATTAGAACTACAAAGAAGTTCAAGGTAGCACAAGAACTTAGGATGTGTACAGGGTATTTGCTAGTACATTTTACAGTGACCATTCATTTCTCTGCCTTTGACTTATTCCGAATAGCTCATAATTGTAGACTTTGTTATTTTTGCTAGCACACAGCTAGAGAAATAGAAATAATAAGTTGCTGGATACTTATATGTCTTAGTCAGGGGCTACACTGGATGGACCCCAACACTAGGAGCTAAACTGTTCATCTGTATTGGGTTTGGATTTTAAGGATGCAAATATCTTCCAGAGATAGTGGAACAATTTTGAGAGACCTGGCAGAATTTTAGAAAATTCTATTCTGGGTTTGTCCAAATGCCATCTGATCTTTGTCAAGATTAATCTTCCATATGTTGCCATGCCATTCCTCTACTCAAAAATCTTCAGTAGCTCCCTATTACTGCCTGAGCACTATTCAAAAAAAATTTTTTTTTTGTCTGGAACTCAAGGCAGTCAAACATATAGTATCATCCTACTTTTCCAGCCCCTTTCATGTAGCTTATATCCATCCAAACTGGATGTTTTGGATAAGTAAATGTATAGATGTACAATAATGCTCCATGTTTATAATATACATTCTCTCAGTACTGTACATGTAACATTAAAATATTCACTTTGAAAAATAGGGTAAACACACCCAGGCTTGGCAAAGATCAGATATGTGGGGTGAGTCACTTCAATTGTGAGCCCAGGTAACTGGTTGTTCTCACTATGGTGTTGGTGAAGTTCAGAAGGAAGAAAATTGGGGGGCAGGGGGTAAAGATTATGAATTCAACATTGAACATGTTGAGTTTAAGATGTCTGCAGGCCATTCACTTCAAGATGTCTAATAGATTGTTGCTGATGTGGTATTTCATCAGGTTGACTGACCAGCATTGCCCTGATAAGGACATTCCACAGGGATGAACTGTGTCAAGCATAAATTACTCAAAGGACGAGTTGGGTGTTACCCAGACTTCCAAGATAACTCTAAAATTTCACTTCTACAGTGTTCTGGTATAGACGTTCTTTAAGCAATCTGTGCCTGTGTAATGCCTGTCCTTGAATCCCAATTCATCCAAAGCTGACTGTAGCTTCAGAGATGAGCAAGATAGCATCTGGGATGGCTACACGGGAATTTAGCAGCTGAGGACTAGTCAAGAGAAGGACAATTCGCCTTGGGTGAGAGCACCCACATTACAGTGTCATATGGTGGCATACTTGTTATACTAAGGCTATAACTTGTTATACTGAGGCTCTTTGCAAAGAGAGAGACTGACAAATTCAGGAAAGTTCAAGACTGACCTCTGACCCATATTGTATAAGCGTTCCTGGTTAGTGCTTATGGTAGGTGCAATATCCTAATCCCTGCCTAGCAAGTTAGGCTAGTTTTTCCTTAAAATGTGTTGAAAGCATCTTTGAGACTTGGCTGACCTAAGGGCTCAGGCTGTTGACATGACTTCCTGGTTGCCTGAGGACAGAACAGCTATCTATAAGTAGCTGGAGGGACCCAGATCCTTGACTGGTGGAAAATTCAAGGCAAGGAAACTTCACTCAACTGAATCAAGGCAAAGTGTACACAATACCTATCCTTGTTGATCATTAACTAATTGTGGTGGACCAGCCAAAAGCAGTGACAGTTTGGGCTGAATGCACCACTGTTGTTGTTGTTGTTTGTCCTTCATTCTCGGAGAACTATGACAAATGTCATGACTTGCAATGAACTGGATTTAAGTGAGGAAAGGCTGTGCAAAGTCACCAGCCTCACTCTCTTCTCTGGAGCCACCTGAGTCCAGTGGCAAGATATATCATTAGGATGACTGGAGATGGCCCCAGATGTTTAAGGCAGTTGACGTTAAGTGACTTGCCCAGCATCACACAGCTAGTAAATGTCAGGTGAGATTTGAACTCACGTCCTCCCAATTCCATGCTCAGTGCTCTATCCACTGAACCACCTACTATAATATCTCTGTGACCCTGGACAAGTCACTTGACCCTAATCATCTTTTTTTTTTTTTTTTACCGTAATCATCTTAAAAACATCCGGACTGGGGCAGCTAGGTGGTGCAGTGGATAGAGCACTAGCCCTGGAGTCAGGAGTACCTGAGTTCAAATCTGGCCTCAGACACTTAACACTTACTAGCTGTGTGACCCTGGGCAAATCACTTAACCCCAATTGCCTCACTAAAAAAACAAACAACCAACAACAACAACAACGACAAACATCCGGGCTACCTCCAGTCATCCTGATGCATGCAGCACTCAGTACCAGCAAAGGAAGACAGAGTCAGGCCCCCAGGAGTAATAGTACCCTTAATGTGTATGCCTAGTTCAGGTGGGCAGTGGCAAGGCAGGCTGACAACAATGCTCTGTATGGTGGGGGTGGGGGAGACAGAGTCAGACCTGCACATAGAAGGATGACACCCAAATATAAAGGAATGATACCCCTCAGCAGAGAGAGGTATGGTCGGGCCAGTCCTAGTAAAATGGAGTTAAACCACAACAGTGGCAGCACAGGTGCAGTAGACAGAGCACTAGGATCATCTTCCTGAGTTCAAATCTGGCCGCAGACACTTACTAGTTGTGTGACCCTAGGCAAGTGACTTAACCTTGTTTGCCTCAGTTTCCTCATCTATAAAATGAGCCAGAGAAGGAAATGGCAAACCAATCTAGTCCCTTTGCAAAAAAAAAAAAACCCCAAATGGGGTCACAAAGAATTGGAGACAATTGAAAAATTCCTGAATAATAACACAAGTGTCCTCACAACAGTAGCCAGGCCTATGGCATCACTTTGATCCAACATAGGACAGAAGGGCTCAAAGTCTAGCAGTTGCAGTGGTCCTTCTTGACTTAGCAGAAGGGTTAAGAGCTGATCCTGTAGAGCTTCTACCCATGGCAGCAGTGGTGGGGGCAACAGGAAGAGAATAGGGGTGAAATGGCACTGTTTGGGGGACAACAGGAATAAATATGGACCCCAGCAGCCAAAGGCTGCTCTCGGTGGCAATGGCAAACCAGTGACAAAAGGACGGCATTAGCACATATGGCTGCAGAGTAGGCCTGCTTGAGTCCATCACTTTTTGTCATATAAAACTGATTGCCTGTTCCACGTTGCTATTGGTGTAATCATTGCATAACTCTTCTGTAAAAATTAATTATTAATAACTATAACTAACCTGGAAAAATTATATATAATTGGATTTATGAAAATTATGATTATATGAAAAATGATAAATTTAGAAAAATTCTAATTGGGCCGTAAGTCCCTTCGTGGTCGCCATTCAAATGTAAAATATTTTTGATGACTAGCCTAATTTGGGGGGAACTGATCTATGGATGACTAGAGGACTAATCTGGGGACTTTTGACTATTTGGCTATCTGACTTCGTTAATTTAATGTGGGCCATTTATAAAGTTCCACCACACTGCTCCCAAACTGATAGACTAAAGATTAAGAAGGCTCTTAACTAAATAATCAAAGCAGAGTTTATTTATGAGATACTATTTCAAATTAGGAATACAGGGAAATAAAGTGTACAACCTGACTGCTTTCCTGTGGTCTCTTTCCACTGCATCTCTTTCCCACCTGCTACTCTTCAAACTTCTTGAATACAATAAGGGCCTTAGCCGCCTCCAGCCTCAGGGCACTTACACTTTCCCTGGTTTGTATTAAGGCCTATAACCTTGTCAGCCCCGTCTCTCCTTTTCCAAACTGAACTCTCCTCCTACTTGTTCATGCTCCCCTCTAGTCAACCCCTCTCCTTCTTTAGTCAGCCCCCGAGTCTCACTCCTGTCTCCCTCCCAGGTCTATATATACCTTTTCTTCTCTCCACTCAAATCTCGGGGCTTCCTTCCCCCCCACAGACCAAGCTAATCCGCCAGCCAGGGCTGCAGCTGGGGGGGTGGGGTGTGCTCTCGAGCCTCATCCCTCAGCACAGGCTATCCGGGATCTTTCAGATAGCTCTGCTCAGGTCGGAGGGAGCTGGGGCTTCTTTTTTTTTCCCCCAGCTGTCTGACCTGGAATCTTCTATAGCCCACGGGGCTTTTTCTGCTCAGCTGAAGCTGAGGAGGAGGGGGAGAGACCCTGAGGGCCTCAGGCTTTCTAATCTCAGCCTAAAGGTAGGGTCCCCAAATCAAAATAAATTTCCACACTTCCCAAGGAAGGTTTAGGGTCAGCAGCACTTATTAAGTACCTACTACTTGTCAAGCAATATGCTAAGCACTAAGATTGCAAAAAAAGGTGTGTGTGTGAGGAGAAAGTCTACTCTCAAGGAGCTCAGTGTAATGAAGGAGATAACTAGATACAAGTAAGATATATGCAGAATTAATTGGGCATAATCTCAGAGGGAAGGCACTGGCAGTAAGAGAGATTGGTAAAGGTTTCTTGCAGAAGGTGGGATTTTATCTGAAACCAGAAGGAAGAGAAACCGGAAGACGGAGAGAGAGAAAGAGACAGATAGACAGACACGACATTCCAAGGATGGTGGAGAGCCAGGGAACGTGGTTGGAGTTGGGAGATGGAGTACCATGTTCAAGGAACAGTAAGAAGATGGGTGTCAGATTTTAGAGGACATGGAGGGAAGAAGGGTGTGAGACAACCAGAGAGGTAAGAAGGGACCAGGTTATGAAGAGCTTTAAAATCAAACAGAGAATTTTATATTTAATACTGGAGAGTGGGGGTGAGGTGGGGGGGACGGGGAGAGGGGGGAAGTGATATGGTCAGACCTGCACTCTAGGAAGATCAATTTGAAAGCTCAGTGGAGGATGGCATGTAGTGGGCCGATACTTGAAGCAGGAAGACCAACCAAAATGGGATTTCATTATTCCAGGCATGAGGTGATGGAGGCCTGTGCCAGAGTTATGTTTCAAAAGCAGAATCTTTATCGGGTTTGGAAACAGAATGGAAATGGGGGATGAGAGTGAGAAGTTGAGGATCATGCTTAGGTTGTGATCTTGCATGACTGGGAGAAAGGTGGTGCCCTGGAGAATATGGGCAGGTAGGAGGCACATGGGATAAAGTACAGGGCCTGGAGGCAGGAAGACTCATTGCTCTGAGTTCAAATGTGACCTCAAGTCGCTTACTAGCTGTGTGACCCTGGGCAAGCCATATAATCCTGTCTGCCTTAGTTTCCTCATCTGTAAAATGAACTAGAGAAAGAAATGGCAAACCACACTAGCATCTTTGCCAAGAAAACCCTAAATGGGGTCACAAAGGGTCAAACATGACTGAAGTGTCTGAACAGCAACAAGAGGATATGCATTATTTTTGTTTGATCTTCACATCAATCCAGTAGTGGCTTGTGTTCAGAAGAGAAAAGAAAGGTAGAAGGTGGATGGGAATTTGAAGTCAAAGAACTCCTTGATTAGGCCATCTGGGAAAGCAAATGTCAATCATCTTGTTTTTTTCCCACAAATTGTCATTAATTACTACAGGATGGAGGCAAGGGATAATAAGCAAAGGAGAAAGGGAAAATGTGAAGAGGAAATGAGAAAGGGAGAGAGACAGAGACAGAGACAGAGACAGAGAGACAGAGAGAAAAGGACAGAGAGAGGGGGGAAAGAAAGAGTGCTGATCCAGCAGCTCACTTTTATATGCAGCTCCCCCTGAACTCCATTTTCCTGAGGCTCATTCATCAAATCATTAGACTATATCTTTTGAACAGGGAGCAAGCAGGTATGCTCATACTTCCTGGGGAAGAGGTATCCTTCAGAAACCTCATCAGATTGATTGGAAAATTATATTGATCAGGAATTCCCCTGATCAAATCCTCTTAAATTCTTTGGGACTTCAAGGTGAGTCCAATCATTACTTTGGATTTCAGAACCCAAATAAGAACTGAGAGAGAAACTGGACCACTTGCTTCCCCTGAACACTGTCCTGTCTCAGTTCATTTTCTTATTCTCTCACTTGTACTTGTATTCCTCCTTCTCCTATTTGAGAGAATGAATGCTCACACTTTCTTTAAAGCCCAAGAGCGACTTCATTTTTCATCTTTGCTTTTTGCAAAGGATTACTTACTTAAGGCAAGGAGATAGTAAGAACAGAAACACAAACACCTGGGAGCCCCCCTCCCCTAAACCACCTCAGTCCCTAGAGATGGCAGCCTCAGACTTAAAGCAATTTTTTTTTGGGGGGGGGCAAAGAAGGTTAAGTGACTTGCCCAGGGTCACACAGCTAGTAAGTGTCAGGTGTCAGAGGCCCGGGCAGCTAGGTGGCGCAGTGGATAAGGCGCCAGCCTTGGATTCAGGAGGATCTGAGTTCAAACCCAGCCTCTGACATTTACTTCCTGTGACCCTGGGCAAGTCATTTAACCCCTATTGCCCTGCCCCTCTCCCCCCCAAAAAAACGGTGTGGGAGGCTGGATTTGAACTTAGGTCCTCCTGAATCCAAGGCCAGTGCTTTATCCACTGCACCACCTAGCTGCCCCCAGCAGTTTCTGCTTGGCATTGGTCCCAACAAGTCTGCTAAATTTCACTGGATTTTGAAAGGCATATGACTTCAGCACCCTGGGAAGGCTAACCCAACAACTTCACTTCCTGATGTGGCATAGTTTCTGGATAAGTGCTCATCTCAGTTAGGGCTGGGCTGGGTCTTAAAGGTCCTTCCACATTCTTAGGGACCTCATTGCTAGGCTGACCACAAAACCTGGCATAGATTCTGTCTCCCATATGTCCTATTCTGACATTATGAGACTCACCAGGTCATAGTTGGCTCAATATTCCTTCACCTTAAACAGAACAGAAATGTTGGTTGTGTGTCCTTCGTTCTCAAAAAGGACCATGATATCAGGGTGATGTCATGTGAACTGCACTGAATTGAATTTAAGTGAGAGAGGGCTGTGTAGTCACTGACCTCACTTTCTCCTCCAGAGCCATCTGGGTCCAGTGACAAGATATACATCAGGATGATTGGAGAGGGCCCTGGATGTTTAAGGCAATTGAGGTTAAGTGACTGTTATAGGGTCACACAGCTAGTAAGCATCTAAAGAGAAATTTGAACTCGTGTCTTCCTGATTCCAGGGCCAGTGCTTTATCCACTGCGCCACCTAACTGCCCCAAACAGAACAGAATAGATGCAATAGGAACAGAAGCAATAATAAGGCCATGTGCTCATAGGCCCTGGTGGGGAAATAAAACCCAGAAGCCTCTCTCCCTACTGAGGACTTTGGGTAGTTTTTGCCTTGCTCACACCTAAGCAGGAATAAGGATCTTTTTCACTGTAGTATTTATATTTATTATATTTATTTATTATTTTTATTTATTATTATTAGTATTTATATTTAGTACCTTTTAAATGTACCCTACAGGGGCAGCTAAGTGGCACAGTGGAAAGAGCACAGGCCCTGGAATCAGGAGGACCTGAGTTCAAATCTGGCCTCAGACACTTGACACTTACTAGCTGTGTGACCCTGGGCAAGTCACTTAACCCCAATTGCCTCACTAAAAAAAAAAAAAATTTTTTTTAAAACTAAATGTACCCTAGGTCTGGATGTGTAGTCAATCAACAGCCTGACCAGACATCACATGGTTAGCAGCCCACAGAAGGTTACAGAATGTTTACAGGTACTCTAAATCAAGAAGCTGGGAAAGCACATCTTATTTCATGAGATTTTCCCTTATTATACATAATAAATAATAATTTTTACCATTTTGGATCTTGCCCATCATTTTGTCCTTATACATCTAATTTATATCATATATTATTTATATAATAGTTATTTTGAGATATGTCATAAATAGCAATTGCATTGGAATTAATGTTAATGTGGTGAATCATCACAGTGCCTGTTACTATGAAACAGTCTAAATGAAAGTCTCTTCAGATGAATTATGGTACGTGGTCAATGGCCATAAATCATGAAGCAATAGATTAAAAGGGAAAAATGCAAAGATGAGTAATATTTTTTTAAATAGATGCATAGACTTCATCTCTGAATTTGTTCAGAGGTCCTGGCACCTAGAGAGGGAAGAGATCTTGAATATTATCTACTGGAGGTAGTAAATGTTTTATAACAAAACTAATTAGTCACAGAGCTAGGACTCTGGGCAGTTTTGTTGTTGTCAAGTCATTTTCAGCTGTGTCTGACTCTTTGTGACCCTATTTGGTGTTTTCTTGGCAGAGATACTGGAGTGATTTGCCATTTCCTTCTCCAGCTCATTTTACAGATGAGGAAACTGAGGTAAGCAGGGTTAAGTGACTTGCCTAGGGTGACACGGCTAATAAGTGTCTGAGGACAAATTTGAACTCAGGAAGATGAATATTCCCCACTCTAGGCCCTGTACTCTATACACTGTGCCACCTAGCTGACCTAAAACTTTGTTGTTGAGTTGTTTCAGTCATGTCCAACTCTTTGTGACTTCATTTCAGGTTTTCTTGGCAGAGATACTAGAGTGGCTTGCCATTTCCTTTACCAGCTCATTTGGCAGATAAGGAAACTGAGGCAAATAGGGGCTAGTAAGTGTCTGAGGCTGGATTTCAACTCCCAGCCCAGTGCTCTATGTACTGCCCAACCTAGCTGCTCCTTTTCGAGTCTGTTGATGCCTAATCCAGTAATATCCAAAATAGAAACCAAGGTCCCTGAACGGCTGTGGTTTAGCCCTAAAGTAGCTGTGGCTTGACCCCAAGAAGTATTCGATCAACAAATCAGAGAATGGCAAGATAGATTAAATCCTACCCTCCCCAAGATAGCCAATTAAGGGTTTTGACTCCAACATAACCACATCTACTCTTCATCCAGTATAGATCAGTAATACCCTACTTCAGGGCCTCCCATTGCTCTGGAAGTTGCAAACTTTCTGAGCCAGAATGGGACCCTCAGGACTAATTATAACCCAATAAGTACCTGAGCAACCACAACAGTAGTTGTTTCAAGTACCATTGAGAAAGAACCTATCCAACCCTCCTCCTCAGGCCCACCATATTCTTCAGGGGAAAAAAAAATCATAATAACTGAGTGCATAATCAAAAAAGTCTGGAAAACATTAACAACAATTCCATTTCCCAATTCTGGGCATTTTCACTGGCTGCCCCCCTATACCTAGAAAGCTCTCCCGGCTCATCTCCACCTGCTGGCTTCCTTCAAATCCCAGGTAAAATCCTACCTTCTACAGAACCATCTCCCTAATGCCCTCCTTCTGTTGATTAGCTCCAATTCGTTTTGTATATACCTTGTTCGTACATAGTTCTTTGCGTGTTGTCTCCCCAGTTCAGCTGTGAGCTCCTTCAGAGTAGTGACTATTCTTTGCATTTCTTGGTATCCCCAATACTTAACATAGTATCTAACAAATAGTAAGTATTCTATAAATGGTTATTAACTGAGTAAACCTGACGTTGTTGTTGTTGTTGTTGTTGTTTAGGTCACGTTCCACTCTGTGAACCCTTTGAGGATTTTCTTGGTCAAGATACTGAAGTGGTTTTCTTTCTCCTTCTCTAGCTCATTTTACAGATGAGGAACTGAGGAAAATAGTTGACTTGCCCAGGGTCACATAGCTACTAAGTGTCTGAGACGGCATTTGAACTCAGGTCTTCCTGACTACAGACCCAACCCTCTACCCCCTATACCACCTGGCTGCCCCAACCTGAAGCATACTCTGCCCCAAGTACACACACCTGTAGGCATATATGTAGGGAAATAAGGTAACTCACAACTCCATGAATCAGGGCCTTGATGTCCCTTCTCTTTCTCTTCTCAGGGACTGTCCTGAGCAAAGCTCATCAAGTGTGATGTCTATGTTGGATGGCGGGCTCAATATAAAGTAGGCTTGTTCTGCTATTACTTTGGTCCGATTCAACATTATACTGAGGTGGCTCTGCTCTGCTACATTTTCCTACTGGGCTGGGTCTCTTTGCTAACAAGGTAATGCTCTTGCAGAAAGAAGGCAGTTCCTTTAGCCTGGGATTTGCACAAGCATTTCTAGTTCTGCTCCCTTGGATAGACTCAAAGAAATTTCCATTTCCCAGGAAGTAGGTGGCAGTACAAAAAATATATATATATTTTCTTCTACCAAGTTTAGAGGTCTTTTTTAAAACTAATCTTCTTGCTTCAGAGCTATGTCCCCTCAGTAAAAAGCCTCACTCTCACTTATAGCAATCAACCAGTACATTTACTCATTTCTTCAGGCTAGCGAATTACCAAGCAATGGACAATAAATAATCATAAAACACCGTGCAGTTCATAGTTCCCCAATTTCTAACTCTAAAGTCCTCCCGTTGGTCTTATGCAAGTGAGCAGCTGAGATGTAAGACACCGAGGAAGTCTTTGTTCTCAATAAGTATATCATCTAGCTTTGTCTTTGCTCTTGTCAATCAGCAAAGTTGTCAGAATCTGAAATAGAACACCCTTACAGAAGATAGACAAAGCCATACAGTCAGAAAGCCAAACCAGATGACGATAAATAGGAAGAAATAAAAAGCTATAAGCTATAAGAAAAAGCAAGCATTTATTAAGCAGTTACTATGTACTAGGGATGATAAATGCTGGGGATACAAAATAAAAGTGAGACAGTTCCTGCTTCAAAGAACTTACATTCTTTTTTTTTTTTTTTTTTTTTTGGCGGGGCAATGGGGGTTAAGTGACTTGCCCAAGGTCACACAGCTGGTAAGTGTCAGGTGTCTGAGGCTGGATTTGAACCCAGGTACTCCTGAATCTAGGGCCGATGCTTTATTCACTGCGCCACCTAGCTGCCCCCTAAGAACTTACATTCTAATGGAGGGAGGAGGGAGAGCTGAAAAAGGGAAGAAATGGAATATATCAGTGATAGCATGATAGAGAGATGGCCAGAAAGTATTGGGTGGGCCTGGTTCTGGGCAAGATGAGACAAAAATGTACCTATCAAAGCCCAGTGTACCTGCCGGTCTAAGATTTTGGTGAAAGAGGATTAAAGGTGATGGTCAGAAGGTGATAAGAGCAATCACTGATTTCTTTTTTGTTTGGGATTATAACTGCAGTGACTGCCTTCCTCTCTCCTCTCCTAGTCAGTGCCCTTATCTGTCATGATTTTGAAGACACAGCCTAAAGGTGAACCTGAGTATCAAAGATTATAAAAATGTATCACTCCATGTTGGAAGGCCAAGGAGCCAAGAAAAAATTATTGGCATTAAAAGCTTTAGCCTACTAACCTGTTTTCCTGCAGGTATCCATTAGGCTCCCATAAAAATATGAAGATAAAACTAACAACTACGGGCTGTGGTTTCCTCCCCATTAGAGATTTTCAAGCAGTGGCTGGGTAATTAAATCTACTTTGCATATGATTTTTTATCATCTATTCCATACTGTATACCTCATAACTTTTTTTTTTTTTTTAGAGAGGCAATTGGGATTAAGTGACTTGCCCAGGGTCACACAGCTAGTAAGTCTGAGGTCGGATTTGAACTTAGGTACTCCTGACTCCAGAGCCGGTGCTCTATCCACTGCGCCATCTAGCTGCCCTGATACCTCATAACTATTTTTAAAAAGATAAATGAGTAGATTGGCAAAGTAGTTCTAGAAGTCCTGGGGTTAAAAGTAAGGGAGAAAAACACCTTTTTCATTTCTAGATGAAATTTCTAGCCTAAGTTTTGGGGTTAAGTAGATTCTTAGATTTGAGATAAATCTGAATCTTTTTTTTTTCCTTCTTGGTACATCCATAGGTAGCATGAGTGAGCTCGGGACAAATCCATTTGCTTCCTTTCCTCTCCTTTCCCCACTCTACATCTCCCCAGTTCCTTTACTTTCATGAATAGATGCAAAGGACCTGAATATAGGCTAGTGCCTTCTATTCAACAAGCATTTATTAATCACTTCCTAATGTGGAAGGTTATGTGAATGTCCCAGAAGCAGGCTGAGATCAACTGTCATTCTGATATCAACCCCAAAACTAACAGAACAGCTTCCTATGCAAAATATTCCAGATCCAAATATTTTCATCTACAATACTCTGAGTGATTAGAATCTACCAGTAAATACTGTGCCAGGGAAGCTGTGCAGATATAAATAATGTTCCCCACCAAAATACCTTAAGGAGATAGAAATACTTTAGATCTATAGTCATATTTTCTCTTTTTTTCCAAAATGTGCATATATAATTAGATCAATCAATTTATATACATCTATTAAGCACCTACTATGTGCTAGGCACTGAAGATACAGAGATAAAAACAAAACAGTCCTTACTTTCAAGGATCTTAGATTAGGAGGAAACGTACACATATAAATAAAAGCAAAGTAAATACAAAATAATTTGGTAGGAAAGGCATTCGAAGCTGGAGAATAAGGAAAGACTTCATGTGGAAAGGGGCATTTGATCAGAGTTTTCAAGGAAGTTAGGTATCCTATGATGTAAGAAATTTAATAATAATAGCAAATATTTAGTTAGTGCTTGCAAAGTGTTTTATATCTCACCTGATCCTCATGGCAACCTTATGATGAAAGTATTATTCCTGTTTTATAGATGAGGAAACTGAGGCTGAGAAAAGTTAACTGATTTCTCCTGAACCACATGGCCAAATAAGTGTCTGAAGCAGGAGTCAGGTCTTCCTGACTCCCAGCCTAGTACTGTAGCCATTACCATGCAATACATACTCCAGCCCCCAGCTAGATAATTTTTTTTAGTGAGTGCAGTAACCCTTTGAACTTGTCTAAAACGGTCTCTTGGGAAAAGAAAATGAAAAAGAATGCTGTCAAGACCCAATGCTAGAATTATTAAACAAGAATTAGAAAAATCTCAGTGGAACACAGGGTACTGTAAAAGCGCAGTGTTTTGATGAGACAAGTGACCTTTACTGGTTCCCAAGAAATCTTTATTTTATTTTTTCCTACTTAAAAAAGCCAGCAAATACAGCAATAAATCTATACCTGCCTAAGAGCTCCAAAATGAGTTCCCTTGTAATTCTTTGCTAAAAAGGAATCATAATATGAAGCAGTACTCAGATAAGGGTCTGCTCTCCCATGTCCCATTCTTCAAGGTTATGTTGTCCTGGGGTTTCATTGCTCTGAAGCTGTTGATGCCTCTGAAATCAACAAGCTACTGTCTTCTACCCTTAAGTGAGTGGTCCCACAGCAAGACTGCACCACCAATCTGGGAAGGACTACCATCTTGTAGTAAACCTGAAGCAAACTCAGGGCAGGGAATAGACCGACTGGCATTTGGAACTCAGGGGCTTCCTGGCACACATCCCTCTTCCCAGATTCTGTTGTTTCCTTTAAGCCAGGATAACTGGAACATATCACTGAAAAAGCCAGCTTGGTCCCTTTCTGGCCAGAAGACACCATAAAGTCTAGCAAAAGCCTTTTTTTCCAGTGACAAGCAGATGTTATTTACAGTTTTGTAGGGACCTCTTTATCCTTGCAAAAAAATAGTCCCAATAAAATATTTGCTACACCATGTGAAAACAAAGAGAAAGCAACACTATATAACAGTTGCCCTAAGGAAATGTTCAACCCAGTGTTTCCATCATCCAATGGCTTTCCCTCCTGTTAAATTATTATACTAATTAAAATAAAGTTTGCCAGAAAGGGAACCATCTATTAGGGGATGCAGCTATGGCTGCAGACTGAGTCTCCTGACTCTGGCTGACACTCTTTCCAGAAAGAGAGGCTGTTGAAAAGACTCAGTAAACTATGCTAGCCATCAGAATGCATTTCTATAAGTGGCATTTAGAATGATTGATTCCCTGTTAGCCACAGCAGTCAGATTCCCATTATGGGGGTGGGGATTCTCTGCATTTCAATTTTCAAGGCAAACCTTGCTTTCAAGTTCCTTTTGACGCCTTTACCACCCTGCCTAAGGACTTTGTTGACACGAATTGGACTTTGTTTACTCTAGCCCTGCCAGAGACTGCAGAGGAGATTCTTAAAGCCAAAACAATTACCTCCCTGCCCTAGGGAGTGGTACGAACCAGCCGGTTTTCCAAGTGAGCCCAGCTTTGCTTAAGGCCAGTCCTTTGCAATCTTCTGAAAGGTCACAAAGCCATGCTCTGCTTGCCTGGAGAGCTAGGGAGAAGTTATTTGATGGGAGACAAGATAGGTAAACTGGATTGTCTGCTCTGTGGTTTCCCTATCTTCTTGGAACTATTGTGAATTCCTGGATGAGAGGCATAAATTCAAAACCTTTTTCAAAGCCAAACGTAAATGGATTTTGGATTGGGCATTTGTTTTCTCTCCTTCTCTATTATCACAAGAGGGGTATCCAGGAGAGAAGAGAAGAGTTGAATTGCCATGTTTGGAGGAGTTTGTTAATGCTCTAGTTGTCCAATTGCTATAGGTACAAGGTAGTGCTGGGACCTGGAGCAGTGCAGATGCTGGTTGCTTTGAAACATAATCTTTTGAGGCTGGAGAGAGCAGCCAGCCACATCCTCCCCCACCCCAATAGTGCTTCAGGATCAGGGTGAGCCTGACATTGCTGTCAGCACTACATCTGAAGGCTGCTGCTTAACATCATAAAGCAGCCTAGAAAAAATATGTGGAGATGGAGGGGACATCGCTATCTCTACTTAGCAACTGTTTTGTGAGACTTGTTTTCATCCAAATAAGGACTGAAAGCAAGAAATAGCACATGACAGAAAGATGTATCAGGGAAATTGTAGGTCAGGAATCTCTTTTGCTGTGTCCTTGGGATGTAGAAGGCTTCCTGTCATTCCTTCCCGTATTTATAAAACATTGATAGATGGACAGATGGATAGATAGATAGACAGACAGAGATAGATAGATAGACAGACAGACAGACAGACAGACAGACAGACAGACAGACAGACAGACAGATAGATAGATAGATAGATAGATAGATAGATAGATAGATAGATAGATAGATAGATAGATAGATAAAGGATAGACTGGACTTTGGAGTCAGAAATACTTGACTTCAGATCCTGCCTTAGACACTTACTAAGTCACTTAACGTCATTCAGCCCCACTTTCCTCCTCTGTGAAATGGGGATTATAATAGCTCCTATCACACAGGGTGTTGTGAGAATCAAATGAATAATATTCTGTTATAGAAATAAAATGCTTTAAAAACCTTATAATCCTATATAAATGCTAACTAGATATGCTTAGCGTATCTAGGTGGCACAGTGCATAGAATGCCAGGCCTGGAATCAGCAAGACAGTTCTTCCTGAGTTCAAATCTGGCCTCAGACACTCCTGTGTGATCCTGGGCAAGCCACTTAACCCTGTTTGTCTCAGTTTCCTGACCTGTAAAATGAACTGGAGAAGGAAATGACAAACCACTCCAGCATTTTTGCCAAGAAAACCCCAGAATCAGACAACTGGACAACAACAATAGTCCTAACTGTGAATTCATTTCACAACCACTGATTGAGAACTTTTGAGGTGTAATCAATAGCAGAAACTTCTGCTAGGCTGATGATTCAAAACTTGTCTAAAGGGTAAGTGTAGTCCCAATTCTCAATCTTTATCATTTAGACAAGTTCTGAGGCATTAACCTAGCACAGGGGATTCCTAGAATCAATTACACCTCAGGGAGTTTCAAATCAATATTTGTTCAATATGTGGATGATAATAATAGGCTGTATTTATACACTACCTACTATGTGCCAGGCACTGTTCTAAATTCTTTATTAATATCTGATCTTCATAAACATCCTTTTTTTAAAAAAAATAGTTGAAGAAACTGAGACAAGCAGGGTGAAGTGACCTGCCCAAAGTCACACAGGATTTGAATTCAAGCCTTCCTGATTCCAGGTGTAGTGGTTTATCTGCTGTACTATCTAACTGCCATGAATGAATGGATGAATGAATGAATAGATGGATGGAAGGATAGATGGATAGATGAATAAATAAATGAATGAATGAATGATGCTAGATCTAAATATTTTTAAAACTATTATGTACTGAAAGGAATATGAAATTTCTCTCAAGGAGATATTCATCTCCTTGATCAACTGCTTCTTACATTCTCTTGGCTAGTATGAGCAGAGAGAAAGGAATAGATATCCTTTACTCATACCTGGGAAAAGAAAGTTGAAGATTCTGATATTCCAACATACTTAACACATTGAGCAGTAAGGAGTCCTTTGAGGTGACACTGTATTTTACTTGATTAACTTTCCTAGTCAAATTAGCTGACCTGTATAGGTGTTCATTTTTGAATAATTAGAGCTGTCCAAAAATGAAATGAGGATAAAATGCCGCATCACTAGAGAGCTTCAGAGTTGAACTGTGTGACACAATAGAGTAATTGGGATTGGCTCCAGGAGAATAAGCTTTAAATGTTGGCTTTGAAATTTATGTTGTGACCATAAGTAAGTCTTCTAGTTTCTCAAAGTCTCGGTTTTCCCATCTGTCAAAAGAGGACCCTGGTACTATTCTCCAAAGGGGTATTTTATGAGGAAAATGCTTTATAACCTTTAAAATGCATATGTTGTTATTGTTTAGTTATTTCAATTGTGTCCAATTCTCCATGACACCATTTGGGGTCTTCTTGGCAGAGATACTGGAGTAGTTTGTCATTTCTTTCTCCAGTTCATTTTATAGAACAGGAAACTGAAGCAAGTAGGCTAAGTGACTTGCCTGGGGTCACACAGCTAGTAAGTATCTGAGGCCAGATTTGAACTCAGGAAGATGAGTCTTTCTGACTCCAGGTCAGGCACTTTATCCACTGCCCTACCTAGCTGCCCCAAATGCATTTAATTGTGAGTTAATATTAGGCTATTGAGGGATTCAGGAAGAGGGTTGGTCTTAATAACCCCTTGATTCCAATATCCAGAGGCAATGGAGAGTAATGGAAAGAGCACTAGATTCAGAACAAGATGACCCGGGCCAGCCACATCCACATTGTTCCATCAAATATCAGATCCTTTCTGTTCTCTTACGAAAAAGCATGGACCGGCTCATATATTAAAAGCAGTGACACAGTGGATAGAGCACTCACTAGGTCTAGAATCAGGAAAATCTGACTTCAAATCCAGCCTCAGACACATATTAACTGTGTGACCTTGGGCAAGTTACTCAACCTCTATTTGCTCATCTGTAAAATAAGTGTGAAGAGCAGCTAGGTGGTGTAGTGGATAAAGCACTGACCCTGGATTCAGGGGGACCTGAGTTCAAATCTGGCCTCAGACACTTGACACTTACTAGCTGTGTGACACTGGGCAAGTCACTTAACCCCAATTGCCTCACCAAAAAAAAAAAAAAAGTTAGTGTAATACTAACACCTACCTCCCAGAGTTATTGTCAGGATCAAAGGAGATACTATAACCTTCAATTTTCTTATGCAATCAATGAACTTTACATAACTCAATCTCTGTTTCAGACCTTATTATTATTGGAAGGATTTAGTTTATATAGTCTTAAAAACAAGATTATATAATTTAACTCTTAAAATTCTTTTTTTTGGGGGGGGGCAGGGCAATGAGGGTTAAGTGACTTGCCCAGGGTCACACAGCTAGTAAGTGTCAAGTGTCTGAGGCCAGATTTGAACTCAGGTCCTCCTGACTCCAGGGCTGGTGCTTAATCCACTGCACTACCTAGCTGCCCCTAAATTCTTCATTTATATTGATGGCTCATTAACTACTTGCTGTTCTAATTACTAAATAATTGATTAATATCAACATAGTTTCATCAGCTCTTAAAGTGTAGTAGTTTCAATGAGATTGACTATTCAATGAGAGTCACTATTTAGTTAGATACCCTGATTAATTTATAAGAAATTAAGGTGACCAACATCTTTACCACAGCTTTAGAGGCAGAAACGACTTCAGAGATTATCTGCTCCAACTTTCTCCTCTAGATGAAGAAACATGTGACTTGCTTAAGGTCACACAGGTAGTTTCAGAAGCAGGATTTAAACCTAGATTCTCTAACTTCAGAGATCACATTCTTTTAGCCATGCTTTTAAAATTACCTGGCAGGATTTTTAAAGCTCACATTTGCTGAATTGTCTTCCCATTTGAGGGCAGATTATCAGTGAAGGAGCCAATACTATTTCTCTTGCTGATCTGTGAATTTATTTATCTACATTTGTATGAGATACATCTCAAAAGTCTTAGAGCAGTTTTAAGTTTCAATAGCTTTAAACTGCTCTAAGACTTTTGGGACACCCTGTATAAACTGTAAGGGCAAGGAGAATTCCTTTTATAGAATGCCTAACAATCCTTAGATGGGACAGGGAAGGGAGGGTGGCAAAGAGTAATACGAAGCATTCCATACTGCTCTGGATTTTTAATAAGCATCACCCAGGGAACACTGTGACCAGAAAAGATTAGTGAGAAAAACAGACAGCATACAGGGAGATCTGCTGTGACATCAGAAGGACATTTCTGGGACTGTAGCATCAGGCTCTCCAACCCAATCCAATAAACATATTTATTCATCTAATAAACATGCTTACTATGTGCCAGGCACTATGCTCAGCACTGCAGAAAAAATTAATTGAGAGAGAGAGAGAGAGAGAGAGAGAGGAAGAAAGAAAGAAAGGAAGAAAAAGAAAGAAAGAGGGAAGGAAGGAAGGAAGGAAGGAAGGAAGGAAGGAAGGAAGGAAGGAAGGAAGGAAGGAAGGAAGGAAGGAAGGAAGGAAGGAAGGAAGGAAGGAAGGAAGGAAGGAAGAGAGTTCTTGCCCTCAAGTAGCTTATGGGTAAGGGTGGGGGTGGAGATAACACACAAAAGGAGGCAGGAAAGGAGGGGCAGTGAAACAAAGGGCACCCTGCATCTTGTCTGTGGAGTTGAAATCAGAAAGATCAGCAAATACAAAGTGTAGTTAGCAAAAGTGCAGTTTCTGCTCTCTATGAAGAAAGGTATTGGGAAGAATTTGGTTCTCCACCCTTCAGTCTTCCAATCAGAAAGGAGAGGAGGCAGAGAGGAAGTGGTGACAATCAAGGCTTGAATTAGCATGGTGGTGAGTTTAGAAGTGATGAGCTTATCCTAGGAGGGGCATCTTGTTCCCTAGAGTTGAAACCAGGCAGAGATCATCCTTGAGCTTCATTTCATACAGGCACTGTCTTCCTAACATGCCAAATAATGATTGAGAACAACTACACTCGCAAGAGTGAAAAAAGTTGCCTTCTCTCCTGCTTCATAAAGAGTTATTTCACATGTGGCTGAAAGGTAGTAGGGGAAAGAATAATAACTGACACTTATATTGTTGAGTCATATCAGACTTTTCGTGAACCCATTTGTTATTTTCTTGGCAAAAATATTGGAATGGTTTGCCATTTCCTTCTCCAGCTCATTTTACAGATGAGGAAACTGAGGCAAACAGGGTTAAGCCCAGAATCACACAGCTAGTAAGTAATTGTCTGAGGGCAGATTTGAACTTAGGTCTTCCTGACTCCAGGTCAGGTGCTTGTTATAACAACTGTACCACCTAGCTGCTCTGACATTTATATAGTACTTCACAATCATCTAAGGGTCACAAACCCCTCTGTGGGGCTTCAGGTATCATCCCCATTTTAGGGATAAATCTATAAGTTAAGTGACTTGTGTGGTCAGATTGCTGGTGTCAGAAGAATTTGAACCCAGATCTTTGTCCATCTTAGGTCCAGCATGTTCTCCATTATACCACACCCTTCCCTACTTGCCCACTCCACCACTCCCTTTGTGCTCCAACACATCCCATCACACAGAAGCACCTCTCACTGAATGCTGGACCGAAGGTCAAGACTCCTGTGTTTCGGTCCTAGTTCTACTTTTGTGATAGTAGGCAAATCACCTAAGCTATATAAGCCTCAGTTTTGTCATTTATAAAAAAAGATAATTGGACTGGTTGGCTGCTAAAGCCTCTCCAACTCCAGCCTTTTCTTTCCTTCCTTCCTTCTTTCCTTCTTTCTTTCTTTCTTTCTTTCTTTCTTTCTTTCTTTCTTTCTTTCTTTCTTTCTTTCTTTCTTTCTTTCTTTCTTTCTTTCTTTCTTTCTTTCTTTCTTTCTTTCTTTCTTTCTTTCTTTTTGGTGAGGCAATTTGGGTTAAGTGACTTGCCCAGGGTCACACAGCTAGTAAGTGTCAAGTGTCTGAGGCTGGATTTGAACTCAGGTCCTTCTGACTCCAGTTCTGGTGCTCAATCCACTGCACCACTTAGCTGCCCCTAAGCATTTTCTTTCTTAAAGGAATTTTTGACTACTCCACTGACATTATTCAAACTGCAATGTCCTTGTTAAATCACTGTTGTGACCAAAAAAAAAAAATCAGTTGCTTCTGCCCCAGTGGCAAAAAAGGAAGGCAGACCCAAAGCATCCCACCTACATCTGTTTTTATTTTTGTTTGAAGTGCTTGCATGGTATTTTATATTTGGTTCATTTTTATTGGGCCTTGGGTATTTGATATTAAATAATTCATAATTTTTCTGCTCTGCTTCAAGGCAAAATCTCCCCTGAATTATACCTTGGGCATGTTTAAAACAAAACTAAACAAAAAAGTGTGTTAACTACTTCTTGTGGCAATGCTTGCCTATAAACTGGATTATGAGCCAGTCTGATAATAAGTGAGCAAAGAGGGCAAATGCAGGGTCATGGAGCATATGGATGGAGACATTTTTCATGTAATAGGAATTTGCTATTATTGTTATTGTTAAAAATCCAGGTTCTCCCTTAAACAAACCTTAAGGTACAAGTAGAATTAATATAGTACATTTCACTGATTTAGGAGGTAATTTTTTCTTTCCCCACTTCAAAACCAAGAGCACCATGGGTGTGAACCAAGCTAAAAAAAGTGAGTGTCTTTTTATATCATGCGTGATGGGATATGAGTATTAGAAATGAAGACTTAAATTAATACCCTCATAAAAAGGTTGGGTTGCATGTACTGTAAAGGCCCCTTCTAGCTCTAATGGTCTATGACTAATCTATGACAATATCCAAGGTTAATGTACACATCTTACACATTAGATGAATATACCTCTGTTAAGGACCTTTTCCATTGATTCACTAATGTACTTGGGTTCTCAGAATCAATGTGAGTGGGATGCAAGCTGTAATAGATATGTCCAAGCTAGAAAGGTTTAGACTATGAGCTCAGTGACAGACTCTTTGTTTATCATATGAAGATTAGACTAGCTAAATTCAGAAAAATTCATCACTAGAAGGTCAGTTACCATTAGGTGATGGGTTTGGATTTGTCCTTTTTTGTCCACAATGAAACATGAAACTATCTACTAAAGTACAGAGGGGTAATTATTTACGTTGGAAGAGTGAAGATTCACTGTGATGAAATAACAGACCTTTTAAATTATTGAAATAAGCAAGATGAATCAGGAATGCTTGGCACAGTCCATAGTCATTGGCACATATTCATTTACATTTTAGAAATTCAAGACCAAGTCTCTTCTTTAGTTTATATAACATCTTTCCCCCTTTTTATTTCTGAATTTTCTTCAAACTGTTTTTTTTCAAATTATTAATTTTCATCCTAGTCCATTCATCAATATGTAAGAAGTGAAAAGAATAGACTCATGATGCATTGAATGCCAAGCTATTTTTTTTTCTAAAGGTGTTCTGGGTGGTTGATTCTGTTCTGACAGTTCTTATTGATGTTTCATAGATGGGAGAACAATTCTATCCTGAAGTCACCAACTGTCCACTTAAGTCATACAACACAGTGCCAACTTTGGATCTTCCCTCATGGTCACTGCTGGCCTCATGAAGGGTATTTCAAGGGACAGAGATAAAGGTTCATACTCATAACTATAAGGATTATTAAATAATATATAAATGATATGAATGTGAATGATATGAACATAACACCTCATATATGAAAGATATACATGAAATCTGTATATTCAACTCCAATGCCACCCTCGGTCTTTATCTAGCTCAAAGACCTGAAATCACATGTGAAATTTTTCCTAGAAAGTCAGCCCCATCCATACGTGACATACCATTGGGTGCCCTTCAAGATGATAGGCACTGTAAAGTTTTATACTGAAATAACCAAAGTGAACTGGAGCCTCCACTTACAAATGTATGAATGTGTTAGAGTTTATTCTAGACCTTGGTAATTTCTTGCTGGTCCATCTCATAAATGCAAAGTACTGTGACATATTAAAAAGTTTGAGAGACATAATTTCTGGGTAATTAACAATCATTTTCTTATTTTAATTAATTATTAATAAAAGACGTCAGTGGCACTCCCAGGGACCAGAGATGAATCATGGAGGCCACAAAACACTTATATGCCCTTGGAAGAGTGGATGTTCCCAACAGGTGGAATTTAATTCTGATTGATTAACAATTAATGGGAAAATGAATATTATAATGAGAGGTGGGCCTGTTCTAATGTGGGACTGGGGGAATATGACTTTGATCATGTCACTCATGGACAAATAGAGACTCATCTCAAGCCAGACCACACCCACCTCAGGCAATCTATACAAAAGGATCTATCCCCTATACAAGTCAATGAACAATGAACAGTGAACAATGGTGAGGAAAGAACTCCATCTAGAGTAGATTCTCTTTGTAGGGTCTTCTAGTTGGGTGGGGTGAGGGAAACATATAGCCAGAGGATTTGGGCAATCTCAACTATCAGCAATGTCCTTCACAATGACCTTGGGCTTTGAATGAGGAAATAGAAGGGAAAGAAACCTGGATCCCCCTCCCCTGTGTTAATTGGTTATTAATATGAGAGAAATAATCTTTCACTCAGTGCACAACAAAAGGCCCTGAGCCGATGGTAACATGTTGACAGCATCTGAATGAATCATGCTTAAGGATCTAAGGAGACCCTTCAGGAGAGTTAAGAGTCATTAGGAACCTTAGCTCTTTGTTTTGCCATGAGGTTATTTATGAGCTTATGTCCACTTAAGTGAAGGAGTTAGCTGAGTGTTCCTGAACTCTGGGAAGGTTTCTCAGAGTCCAGCCAAGGCCATATAAGCAGGCTCCTATTTTAGCAAGAGCAGGCCCAATAAATTGACAAAGTAAGCCATGGGGTGGTCCAAATTCTCTCTTCCACTCCCTTCTCTACCTTCTTTATCCCCCCAACAAATGACTGTGCTCCAAGATCCAAAGGCATAGCTCTGGAAGTAGAGTTAGCAGTTAATGAATTTTTGTTATGGTTCAGTCATTTCCATTGTTTCTGACTCTTTGTGATCCCATTTGAGCTATTCTTGGCAAAGATACTGGATTGGTTTGACATTTCCTCCTTCTTCATCTCATTTTATAGATGAAGAAAGTGAGGTAAACAGGATTAAATGATTTGCCTAGGGTCACACAGCTAATAAATGTCTGAGGCCAGATTTGAACTCAGGTCTTTCTGATGCCAAGCCAGGTGCTCTATCCATTGTGTCACGTAGCTGCACCTGTCCAGCACATAGCAGGTGCTTAATAAATGCTAGTTGACTTGATTTGAAATGAAATAGTGTCAAAATATGTAATAGATGGGACCAATCCTGAATTAAAATTTTAAAAAAGACAACTGAGAAGCCATTTTTGCTGATTCATCTTCTTCCTCCACTTCTTTATCATTCTACCCACTAAGCTGATTTGATGCCACTGAGAGTAGCCCATTTAGCTGAGGGAGGTTGACTTCAATATGGAGACCCAAAAACTGATCACCCATCCATCTTTGCTGAGGGAAATATGGTATAGCAGATGGGACACTGGACTTAGAAGTCAGGAAGACCTGGGTTCAAATGCTGCCTTAAATATTTACTAGCTGTGTGACCCTGGGCAAGTCTCTTTATGCCCCAGTTTCCTTATCCAGAAAATTAGGCCTCTGAGATGCTTTCCAGGTCTAAATCTATGATCCTATGATTCCCCAGCCATCCCGAGGCCTAAATACTAACCTATAATAAATATCATTTGGAAATGTAATTTTTTTTTTAAAAAAAACATGGGCTCTCTTTTTCCTTCCTTAGCACGGAGACCAATTTACCACAAAAATCACTCATTTAGAAAGGTGCTTGCCACTAAATGTAGGAAATAATATGGACAGCAGAAATTAATCACTCCCTTTCCCCTTCCAAATTATTCCCTCCAGATTTAAAATATCCCTAATTCAGCCAAACCTTAATAGATCAGGTAAGGCTAAGTACCTCAGTTACTAGAATTCCTTTGGCATCAGGGACTGCATTCATGGATATTCATCAGTCAGTCTACCTGTTGCTATCTGTAGATCCTGCCTCTTCTGGGGAGGGAGGGAGGACATCACCCCAGCCTATATTAAATCAGATAATCAAAAGCCGGCTTTCTTCTCTACCCCTTTTTTTTCAGTCACCTTTCATTTCTCAGCTTAGTTAGCAATCACATTGTTCACAGTTTTCATATAGGAAAGGAAAAATGACCACCATATCCAGTGAAATGCTCATGAGAATTTGCCTCAACATTAATAAGAAAAACAACCTTTAGGGCATCTTTGTACAGTTTATTGGGATACCCGATAGCATGCTTTGTAATGCACGGCTGACCGTGGAAAAATCTCTTCCATAATCAGGCACCTTTATTTATGAGACAGTACCCTAGCAAAAATGTGTTAGCAACATGACCATCTCTATTCCACTGATGGATTTCTGGAGCTCTGCCATGTTTCGATTCTAATGTTCTATAGACCATCTCAGTTCTTCATATTTTCCCACATTTTTCCCCTGAGCAGACATAGTTTCTTCCTCTATGTTTATAAATCTTCTGTCTGAGTTAGAATATGAGCCTTTGGGAGAAGGGAATAAGCATTTCTATAGAGCCTACTATAAGACAGACACTGCCAGGTGCTATGTTGTTATTGTTGTTCAGTAATGTCTGACTCTTTGTGACCCCATTTGGGGTCTTCTTGGTAAAGATACTGGAGTGGTTTGCCATTTCCTTCTCCAGCTCATTTTATGGATGAGGAAAATGAAGCAAATAGGGTTAAGTGACTTGCCCAGGGTCACACGGCGGCTATCATGTGTTTGAAGATGAGTCTTCTGACCTCAGGGCCTACTGCCCAACAACAAAAAATGCAACAAGAGCAAAGTATGCTAAGCACTGTGCTGTGCACTTTTTACAAATATCTCATTTGATTCTCACAACAACTCTGAGATATTGAACAAGTTTAAAATCTCAAATATGGCATGGTGAACAGAGAAGTACCCTTGGAGCTGGAGAGATCTAGTTTCAAGACCCACCTCCGACATACACTTACTAGTGCAGCGAGGTGGCACAGTGGATAGGGCGCTTGGCCTAGAGTAGTGAAGACTGATCTTCCTGAGTTCAAATCTGACACCTATTAGCTATGTGATCCTGGGCAAGTCACTTAAACCTGTTGCCTCAATTTTTCCTTTGTAAAGTGAGCTAGAGAAGGAAATTGCAAACCAGTCCAGTATCTCTCCCAAGAAAGCCCAAATGAGGTCATGAAGAATAGGACAGGACTGAATAACAAAAGACCCTAAGCAAATCACTTAACCTTTCATTTCCCTAGGCAGTTCCCTGTAAATCTGGAGCAGGTGCTGGTTTGAATTGTTAGGAGTGTCCTCAAGGGGAATTCCCTAAATCAATGACATGAGAGGTCTCAACAGAAGAAAAAAAAATTTTAAATGATATTTTAAAACAAAAGAAGAGGCTAGTTAAAAAAAAAAAAAAAGAGGGGGACATGGAGAGGTAAAGAGGAATTAGAACACTGTGGACCAAAAAAGGAGGAATTATGGTCTCTGCTCCAGAGATGTATAGTTGCTAGTTATATTCATTTCACGTCAGGCACTGGAGGAAACGATCCATCCTACCCATGAGCAATAGAAATGATGGTTTGTTTCAAAATGTGCTAAATATTTGACTGTGAATATGGATCCTGTGAATTCAATGCACCTCTTTTAATGGCAATGAGATATTAACATAATTAAGCAAGTCCAAGGCTATTAATGCAGGCTATATAACATCAAAAATCGTTATGCAATCATGAACTGTATTTTCAAACTCTTCTTACACTCACCTTCTTTTAGCAACACAAAGATTAGATGAAAGGTTTTCAGTACAGAGGCAGACAGAACAAAGAATGGACTAAAACAGGATATTTCCATCCTCTTTATCCTTCTGCACAGATGAGATTACATATCCTTCCTCTGAATTGGAGAATTTGCTTTGTTAAATAAATACTTAGCTGCATAACTACCAAACAATGGCATGAGAACTTGTGGCTTGGAAAGTGGTGAGCTCATTTGGCTAAAGCATGATAGTCATGAGGCCCAGGCCCTGAGTGTGATCTCAGATTAGGCCTCTTAAGCTTCTGGCTAGACCCCCAATTTTAGCCAGCTATTTCACATTGGTCCCAAGGAAGAGTGAGGGAGAGAGTAATGAACAACAATAATAATTTGTACTTATAGATCATTTAAAGGTTTGTTGAGTTCTTTTCTCTTATAATAGCATCGCGAAGTATATCATTAACCTTGTTTCACAAATGAGGAAACTGAGGCTCGGAAAGATTTAGTGACTTGATCATGAGCAAATGTCAGTAATGGGATTTGAATCCAGGTCTCTGGAGGCCCTATAGAGTTCTCTTCCCATTATACCACACTGCCTTCCTAACACCATTGTGTACAATCCAAACATTGCAATGAAAGGAAAAGTATTTCAAAATAAATGTCTTAAAGTTGGTGAGTGAGTATGCAAAGATCTGCCCAGATATTTTTAGGCTTTCAACTAAAATGCACTTGTTAGGATGTTCTACACAGCAATCAGTTACACTTTTCTTCTGGAATTTGAAGTATCATGATACAGCTTCCCTATCTGCAGTTACAATTTCTGATCCAAAGTCATTTCTGGGTCCAAAGACTCTGTCTTTTCTACTCTACAAGAACATTGTTTCCAATTCAAGAATATTTCACAAATATCTCAGTTATGTTGTCACTCCCTGAGTACTCACCTCAGGTACTTGAGTGTTTGCAAATGAAGGCAAAGGATTTGAGACATAGATGCTATGGAGAGGGAAGAGTGTTTGGGTACTAGAGGGCCTCAGGTCAAATCCCAATTTTGTGTGACCTTGGAGAAATCACTTTACCCCTCTGGGCCTCAGTTTCCTATCTGTGATATAGAAGGATATAGTTAGATGATTTATGAGACCTTCTAGTTCTAAATCTATGAGTGATATGAATCTGAAAAAAAAAAAGAAAAGAAAAGAAAGTATCTTTAGGACATTAGAGTTCTACTCTACTTTGGTTTTCTTCCATCAAGCTTCTACTGGTATCCAGATCTTATCTTTCAACGCACTCATTCTTTGAAAGATCATACATCTCCCCACTTTGTTACCTCACATCTGTTTTTAAAACACAGCACCCCTGGGAGACCATTTTCCTCACCAACTGTGAGAATGAAGAATTCCTGGAGCTTAAATTGGGTATCTCACCTAAACGTCATTTACCATCATAGGGTAATGAATCTATTTACTGAATATCCAGTTGAGTTTTTGATACTAAGTATAAAGTAAGACTCTAGAAAGTATCGCTCAGCTGGATGCTGTTTTCAATGAAACATTGCTTGCAGGAGGGAAAAAAAGATCTATGGGCCTGTCAATTAATAGCCCACTGACTTTTAGTTGAGATAAACATATTTCCTGAAGAAGTATTCTATCACATCTGGTATCAAAAACATTGTGCACACATGTTGTTCAGTATGGAATTTAGGTCAAGTGTGATGCAGAAATCCTTAACCATAAGGGTAGAGGGGAAAAAGAAAAAAATGATGCTACTAAGTGCCAACTGTCTCTCAGCAGAGTTCCATATTTATAGATCATTACATAATTTATGAAGCACATACATGCACACAAGCAGACATCCAGAATCATCTCTGTCACTTTGCTTTTTTCCATATATGTGCATTACATTTGATAATTAAAAATTTTGGAATGGGTCAACTATGAGAAGCAGCAGTACAAAGTTTAGAAGGATGAAGGGAGAAAAAATAACCTTAAAGATAGAAAGAATTAATAAATTATTATTGACTGTTTTTTCTCAACCTCTCAGCTGGAAGAAAAAAAGCATTGGCTGATGTTCTCAATCTAACTAGAGATTTAACTAGTTAGGTAAAGCATTTATGAAGTTTTTTTTCTATGTACCTGGGACTTAAGCTATATGCTAGAGGTCTGAAAAAACAAAACAAAACAAAACAAACAAAATGAAGGCAAGACAGTCCCTGCCATCAAGTAGCTTTTTAATGCATTTATCCAATTTTGAGCTACACCACTATACATCAAGTACTAGTAGAAATTCAACTTTTCTTGCCAGTATCTACTAATTATGAAGGTGAGCACAAATGAGCAGCTGTCACCAGAGATATCCTTGAGGGGTGTGTGTGTGTGTGTGTGTGTGTGTGTGTGTGTGTGTGTGTGTGTGTGTGTGTGTGAGAGAGAGAGAGAGAGAGAGAGAGAGAGAGAGAGAGAGAGAGAGAGAGAGATGAATAAGGACCAGCCACCCAATTGCAGCTAGCATCTGGATACCGAATGACTCAGGAAGTCAGGCAAATGAAGGGCTCTGCTAGCTGGTATTTTAAAAAACCCAAAGATCTAAGGCTTCTATGTATACAGTCAGCTCCTAAAAGTCCCCTTTTTCCCACACTCAAATCATCAAGACAAAACAGAGAAACTCTCTTCTCCCCTCCCTCCCTGACAACCCCTCCACACACACACACAACACATATATACACATACACATATATCTACACATTTGTATATGTGTAGATATCTACATATATGTATATCTGCACACACATATATCCACATATGTACATATACACACACACTCACACATTCCACCACCACCACCCCCACTGCACCTTTGCAAGTTCTTTTCCTGTTAAATTCTGGGCTACCTTTGATGTCCATTTATTGAGTGCATTGGTGGGGCGGTGATTGGGGTGTTGCTGACACAGCATGGTGTGCTTTGTCCCTACATCCCCTGGTTGTCCCAATTGGTGAAAAGTTAGTCGGGCAGAAGTTACATGAAAGCTGAAGGTAGGAACGAAACTGGAGGCTAGTCCGGCCTCTTCCTTCTTCTAGCAGAGGATAGCCCAGACTACCTCAGTGTCCTTTTTGTGGGGTTTTCAGAGACTTTATAGACATGTGGATCCGTGCCTCAGGGCACTGGGCAAGTTGACTTCTAATGCCCATTCTGATTTGAGTCCATGATTTTATGGTCTAAGAATCTTAAGTTCCTCTGGTTACTAGGCAGCATTCCAAGAGCAGAAGGTCTCCCCAGCACAATTCTTCCTCTCCAAAAGTGCAAAAATTATAGGTTATGCTATATTTTTTACCAAATAAATGTTAAGGCTGCTTGAGGGGAACCAGAATATTAGACCAGGAAATGGAAGATGGAAAGCTCAAGAATTTGAAACATCAATCATTCAAAATGAAGAGAAGGGTACGTATTGTGTTTGAGGCTATTTCTGTGACAGCCTTACTTTGATTTAAATTGTAACAGGAAGACATAGGTTTGCCCCTTTTGCTGGTATTATTAATTTTATCCAGGCCCCTTAATATGGCCCTTGTCATTGGCTACTCCCAGGTCCACAGTGCTCAAAGGAGAGTTATATATCTTGATTCCTGGGCAATGAGTCTCCATTTTCCACTTTCATGAACTCTCTTCCAACCAAGCCAGAATAAATACTGTGACCTCATAAAAGGACAAAGGATATTTGCTTAAAATAACAGGCAGAGTAAATATCCAAAAAGAAAATAAAACCAAGCAGCAAAAATTCTTGCTACAGTTTCACCAGGCCTCCACTTTCAGTCCTCCTGGGACAAGAGACTGTAAATTTAATCCTGCTGAACTCTTCTCTACCCCCACCTCATATCTTTAACACAATAGGAAAGAGACACTGGGGATTTCACTCACGACAGCCAGGTTAAAAGTTACGTCAGAAGCATTTTCCCTGGAGAAGCACTTCCTGTTCGTCTTGCTTCATTTGTGAGAGCACTGGCTAGTGGTTCCTGTTTAACTTCCCTGGGCTCCTCCTGCAGCCTTCATAGCACCACAGATTGAGTTCTAATGGTGAGCAGTTGGCACTGGTTCTTGAAAATGATATCCAGGATGTTGTTTCCTAACATACTGAAAAGACAAACAGGACATCAGAACCAGGTCCCAGCTGCCATTTCTTTTCATCTCTCTCCCTAGTTCTTCTTTCCACACTCATTTTATACCCCTTACATACTTCTTTCCTTAGATTGAGCTGGGTGGGCATCATCATGCTACGGAACTTTTGTGTGAACTTCTAGAGAACTTAATTTCCAAGGAGAGCATGGCATCACGTCTGGCTATAGGTAACACCTCTCTTATGTATCCATTGTAATTGAACCCCAGTATGTATCCACTGTGCATCTGTGAACATAAATGGAATAACCCTAAATTCAGAACTGATCAGTAAAATTTTTCAAAAACCTTCTGAATTTCCCATTTCTCTTGTCCTTCTCTCTTCCCTTCTCCACATTGCCTTTTGTCCTTTAAAGTCTTGCTTACTCCTGCAGATCAATCTTTTTTCTGCTTTCCTTTAAATCACAGAACCCCCAAATTTGAGAGACGGAAGAGATCTCAATGGAACTCTAGTCCAACTCACACTTCAAAGGCATCCCCAGAGAAGTAGTCACCTTTCTATGGAGACCTCCATTGAGGTCCCACAATTTCCCCAGGCTATCCCTTCCACTTTGGGATAGCTCTACTCCTGAAGTAGTTTTTCTCGATAGCAAGCCTAGATCTTCCTCTTTACAAACTTCCTCTGCTGTTCCTGATTCTGTTCCCTGGGACAAAACCGAATAAGTAGAATACCTTTTCCTTGGGAAAATTTTCCTTTAAGAACTTGAAGATAATTTTCATATGTCCTGTGAATCTTCTCTATTCTGGGCTAAACATGCCCAAATCCTTCAACAAATCATGCTATGACATGGATTCTAGGCCCTTCAGCAGCCTGGCTGCCTCCTCTAGTTTACTGATGCCATTGATAATGCCAGGGACCTCTGATCCCCTATCTTGTTCCTGCCTCTACATATCTTGTATTGCACAAATAACTCATGGACTTGTACCCCAAATTTGGGGCTTATACAAGCCAGGTTCAATTTTGGGAGCTACCACCTCAAGTCAATAACTCTATATTTTATTTTTCTCTTATTTCAGTTTATCCAGGGACGACATCGTCACCATCATCATCATGATGATATAGTTCAAATGTTGCTAATATCCAGGTTCCTAAATCAGGAAAAGGATATCCTCCCTTACACAATCACTCAAGGTAATAAGGTATACATATATTGGCAACATTTTTCCACCCCACATAAAATGCAGAAAACCCATTAAGAGTTCAAAGCAGCCCATAAAAAATGAGCCCATTTTCTTTCCTTGTCATTTGGTTTTCCCCCAGTGTCCTAAAGTCTTCCAGACTCTTAGAACCTTGGAAAGGAAATAAGCTTGGAGTTGCTAGTTAGGCAACTTTTCAACATTTCAGTGAGTTCCACTTTTATATCAGAGAACTATGTAGGCATTCAGCATTGTAAGAGCATAAACTACTTTTGAAAGGGAAATAACCTTGGGAAATATACTAGACAGGCAACCTTTTCTCATTACATTGGCATTTTCAGAATAACTCACAGGGAAGGCAAAGTCCAGGGCTTTTGCTGTCCTATATTATGGCTTAGACTCTCCCATAGCTCCTTGAGCCTTGGGTGTGGGGGTCATATGTATGATTCTCTTCTCTCACCATAAGGTTGACTCTATTTAGGAATTCTCATTTTCCCTCTGGAATGCTGGATTCCAAAAGTCTCAAACTCACTAAGCAGGTAACCCATGAAAGTGGTACTTGCCAGGTAATCCCCCAGAATAGATTTTAGGATTATGCCACCCAGGAATCCCCACTATGCCATATATAGGAGACATATTTAAAAACTCACCCCTTGGCAACATGGTTCTCCTCTCTGAAGCTGCCTTCTCTTGGACTAATACATTAAAGCACTACCTCTCCAAGTCTGGGGCTAAGAACATGGGGTCCAGAACTCTCATCTTAAGCCATGTGGGAGAAAGCATATACAGTTCCCATAGGCCTTGGTCCCAGGTCTCATGTTTCCTCTGATGCTCCAGTTTGTCCAACAAAAAAGTAGTGGAGGTGGGGAAGGGGACAAGAATGCTCTAATCTGGTAAGAATCCCTTTTATAAACCAGCAAAAGAGTTGGGTCCTCCCACCGCAGTGCATCCCACAGAGGTACAAGCCAACCTATTCATCTGTAATCACTGAGACCTATATTCCAGGAGATGTCAAGGTATCTTTGTCTTCTATAGGACAATATATAATCATAACTACTTAACAAAGGCTCACTACTCTAAAAGCTCATCAAGTTGATCAGGAAACTCCCACAATCACCAATCTACCCTCCATACCTACTCATATATGCTTTTCCACAGAGAAAATAAAAGGAATGTTTTTTTATCCAAAACCTTTGCACACCATATTAAAGTGTGGTAGGACATTGGAGACTGGTGTCTGCTAGTAGACAAAAATTTCTCACTGTTTATCTACACAAGGGTCTCTAGGTTCCATGAGATTGTGACTAAAAGTTTAGCTCTTCCCACTCCTAAGGAAAGAAAACAAGAAAGTAGATTAGATTTGGCAATCATTTGTATAGAAGTGATAACTGAACACTTGATAGTGGATGAAAGAAAGCAACAAGGGAAAAAATAAAAATGTAGGCTTCAGCCAGAGTCTTGGGGGGCAAAAGAAAGTAGAGGATGAATCAGTGAAATCTTGCGCTATGTTAGATGGTGAAGGGAATGGTGGGAGGAGGTAAGAGCTGTTTTAGCATGGCTGTTACTATAGTCAAGAAGGAGGGGATCAAAGGGAAGAAAAAGGGGTGCTATTCACATAAAGGTAGGTGCCAGGAAAAAGGAGTAATTTAGATATGCTCTTCAGCCAAGGTTAATGTCTCAAACCACTATTAGAAGAATATAAACCTAATATGTTTCTATATGATCCACTTAAAATGAGGATGGTAGTGCATATAAACCATAGTTCTCGCTGGAGATAAACATTTGCTATTATAGCTATAAAATTCAATTTTAGAATGTTTAGTTTTTAAAATATGTACTGTGCTTATTTTAAAATATTTTATCTGGTTTATTTCAAAATATACTATCACATAAAAAAATTAAAACAATTGATGTTCTTCTCACACAAAAAGCCAGCCTAGTCACATTCCTTTACAACAGACATGTTCCATTTAACTGGAACCAAAATAGCATTCCACAGTGTAAAGTGCTATCTGTACTCTTTCTCTGCTGGCTTTTTAAGGTATCTAAGGCTGACAGTGATAAGCACTGAGATGCACGGGCACAGGCATAGATATAAAAGCCATGAGAAGAAATTCTTTCCTTGTTGAGCAAAATTGTTTTAGCCTGTGATGGCATAAAACCAGGATATTAAATTAGAAATTCTTTCTAAAGTTTTAAGTAATTTAATTAAATAAACATATTAGATGTCTACCATGTATTTGCAAATATGTATGTGCTGGGTTTGGGGGGATTCAAAGATGAAAACTGATGCAATATTTGCCATTGAAAAGCTTACATTCTGCTGTTGGGAAGGAGGTTGGAACATAGCTTGTACACAAGTAAATAGAATATAAAGTAAAGGGTTATAGAGATAAAGAAGAGATACAGAGAAAATTATTTTTAAAGATTTCATAAAGGAGAAACTACTTCCAGTGCCCTCCTAGTTCATCTTCCATTCTGACTACTAAACTTTTATTTCAACTTCAGTGGTATCATCTTCTACCTTCAACCCGCCCCCCAAATGAAGGTGTCCCCCAGAGCTCTGGTTGAGACCCACATTTCTTCTGTTTCTCTCCTTGTGTGAACTCATCCACTGTCATGTGTTCAATTATCACCTCAGCAGATGATTCCAAAATTTAGTATATCCAACCCTATACTCCAAATCACCATCTGGCTTTGCATGCTATCCATTTCTACATTGGTATACTACTGGAATTGCAAACTCAACATGTCTAAAACCTAGTTTTATATTTATTATTATTTAATATTTTATTACCCCACCCCATGATGATGATAATTGTTGTTCCTGTTTGGTTATATCCAACTCTTCATGACCCTTTTGGGGATTTTCTTGGTGAAGATACTGGAGTAGTTCCCTTCTCCAGTTCATTTTACAGATGAGGAAACTGAGGCAAACAGTGTTAATTGACTTGCTCATGGTCACACAACTAGTAAGTGTCTGGTCTGCTCTCTTTTCTCATCTCTGCCTCTTCAAATTCTCAGTTTCTTTCTAGACTCAATACAAGTGCCACCTTCTACCTGAAGCCTTTCATGGTGCTCCCATTCCTATATCTAGCAGATGGTGCCTTTCTCGTATCTGATTTATGTCTATTGCCATACATCTCTATGTGTGTATATTGTTTTCCCCATCAGAATATAAGCTCTTTGGGGGGGGGGATGGATTTCCTTTTGTTTTTGTGTCCACAGTGCCTAGCATATCATCTGGCACTTAGTGGGAACTTAATAAATATTTTTTGATTAATGTAGGCTTGATGTCAGGAAAAAATAATATCTTAAAGATATCAAAAAGTAAAATGGGCTGACTTGAGAGATAGTAGATTCTGCCTCATATGGAGATTTTCAAGTAGAGGCTTAATGATCACTTAGTGGTGTGTTTTAGTGGTGATTCCTTTTGCTTTGAATTGGACCAGATGACCACTAAGCTACCTTCCTACTGATACTCTGTGATTCTATACTTCCATGGACTTTAATCACACTATCACCATATATCCTCTAAGGATATAAAATAATTAGAATTACCTGCAAAACAATTCCTCAAAAACCTAATGTGGTATGACATGACAGGGCATGACACTATCTCTGGAAAGGCTAGACAGCTTTGGCTATGCAACACCTGAATTTACAAGATCTCTGGTCTCACCTCATGTTTTCCCAGCCTGGATATCTACTCTTCTTACTTTATGGAATCCCAAAAATGTGCTTGTATACCTGGAATCCTGGATGTTCTTCCAATAGTTCTTTATATACCTCACTCTCTCTTCCATTATTTCCTAAGTCTCTGTTTCTGTCTTGGTGCAATTTTTGTTGTTGTTGTTGTTTGAGAGGGGGCGGGGTGGCACAGGCACATTGTCATCACCTAGGGGATGGAGTTCTTAATTGGCTGGGCTTGTATCTGTTTTAAAATATCCTCAGAGAGGGGCAGCTAGGAGGCGTAGTGGATAAAGCACCAGCCCTGGATTCAGGAGGACCTGAGTTCAAATCCGACCTCAGACACTTGATAGTTACTAGCTGTGTGACCCTGGGCAAGTCACTTAACCCTCACTGCCCCACAAAAACAAAAACAAAAACAAAATATCCTCAGAAATATAAGCTTGCCTTCCTCTAACCCTACTTACACTAGTCTTGGCATTTATAAAAATTAGCTAGTTATCTTCCCTTTTTTATAACTGCATTTTAGTTGATATATTTGGAGATCATTTAGTAAGCCCTCTCTTGCCTATCCTAGCAGTTGACTTTCCTAATTAGATCCATTTCCCAATGATTGGTTGTGTTTTTAACTCAGTTTTTGGACTAAGTCCAGTTCTGCAACTTATTTCTGTAAATTCAGGGCTTGATACCATCCTCATGGTTCTAATAATAACTGCTCCCATCTCCAAAAATAGATCTTGGACGATTCCTTCTCAGGCCCTGCCTATTGTGCTCCTGCATGCGTTTCATCATGTGAACCTCCTATTCAATCATGATTTCTCAAACAAAAAAAAATACTATTTATCATCATCCATAGGCATACTCTTCATTATATGGGCTTTTCAAAGCAAGTTAAATAAGCATAATCCCTTCCTTCTAGGACTTTCTATCACAACCCAGCAATAAAAATGTGGAAAAGAGAGGATGCAAATACATAAAGATGATAGAGTTTTAGAATTTGAAAAGGCATTAAACATCTTCTGGTCTAATGCCCTTATTTAAACAAATGAGGAAATAGGAGGCCCGTTTAGATTTATTTTAATTTAGCAGAAATTTATTCAATTCTAATATAACCCCTTTCCCCAAAGCCCATTTTTATGAGACTTATTGGTAAAGATGAAAATCCTGCCCTGCATGAGGTTTGGGGTAGGGGTGAGGTAGAGTTGAAAAGGGAGGAGAGAGTCCCCCTTTGGGACTCATCAAGCATCAAGTTGCTTCCATTTCTTCTGTTCTTCCAGCTTGGAGAGAGAAGATGGAAGAAGCCAACCTTTCTTTAGGTTTCTGTCTCCATCAGCTTTCTATTCTAGATACTTTAGGGAATTTCTCCTTGTGTAAGATCTAAGGCATTCTCTCAGCTGAGCCGTTATCTTGCTTCCAATGAGAGAGCTCCTTCCCTGTATTTTCTGGGTATATATTCTCCTTGGTATAATTTCTCTGGTTTCTGTTTTGCTACTGATTTGGACAAATGGGTTTTCTTTGTTATTTGCTATGTGCGTCCATTGTGAAACTGGTATTTGTTGGGAAAGTCTGTAAAGCCTTGGATATAGACCTTAAGGGTTCCCCTTCACCCACAAAATTGATAAAGTAAACAGAACTTAGATGGAACCCAATCATGATCTATAGACTAACAATATTTAAGGGATCAGAAGAACTTAATACTAGCTTAATACCCCCTCTCTCTAAGGAGAGAAGAGTGGTAGTGGGCCCCAATTTCCTATTTCTCCTCTTGGCAAAAATGACAGTCTCTGGATGGGGGGGAACAGAGGGAGATGTTAGCAATGTCTATACTGCCTCCCTTGGATTCACACAAGACAGCCCTCACTGCACTGCACTATAGTGCACAAAGCACTGTGATTAGCACTGGAATCACTAATCCAAAAACAAAACAAGTTTTACCCTCAAAAAGAAGTTTCAATTCTGCTAGGGTATATTTAGGTCCAAGCAAGCACACACAGAGTATATGCAAAGGAATTTCCAGCAGACAATGCTAATAATTGGATGAATCAGGAGGGGCCTTGCATCATTCATTTGTTGTCTTTTGGACAAAGTGGTTTTATTTTGTTTTTATTTGTTTGTTTTTAAGAAAAGAGCAAGGCATTCCAGTCTTAGAGGATGGCCTTTGCAAAAGTATGGTGGGAAATAGGAAACTGGAAGATAGAATGTGGTGTATGGGGAACACCTAGCAAACTAATTTTCCTATAACCAAGAGTGTATGAAAGGGGTAATATGAAATAAGGCCAGAAAAGTAGGTGGTAGCAAGACTAAGAAGCTCTAGATTAGAAAGGACGATAGGAGATGAATGGGAGGTTCTACTAGAAACTGCTTGCTAGTAGACTTGTTTAACAAATTGGGAGTACATAAATTGAAGTAACATAAAAGAAGACCAGAAAAGTAGGTAGGAACAAGACTCTGAAGGTCTCTAAAAACTGGAATGAAGATTTTGCATTTTATTCTAAGAACAATAGAGAACCATAGAAAATTTTGAATAGATCCAGGTGTGCTAGAGCCACCTCAAATTAGAGCCAATTGTTAAATTGGTCTGAGCATTTGCACCTTAAAAATCACCAAAGGCTATAGATCAGGGGTTTATTTAGTATTTTATTGATTGTCTAAACTTAAGAAAGTATTAATAATGAAGATTAAACTTAAAAGTATGTTGTATCAGAGATTGTCCCTGGGGGTGAGAGAGGAAAGACGGTAACTTCTTAGAGCTCTCCACACGAATCATGAAAAAAACCTCCAAATTATGCTATAAGACAAATTCTGTAGCAGCAGAACCCACAAAAGGATGGAGTGAGATCATTTTCCAGCCAAAGATAGCTTAGAAGGTTGGCAGGAAAGGTCTGTTGTAGCAGGATGAGAGCAAAGCACAGCCCTGCTGTGTGTACAGATTCAGCCCCAGGCCATACCAGAGAAAGAGACCTTTGGAACCTCTGAATTGACTGCAGCAGCAGCTTCTTTTGGAATTAAGCTCACGATCTGGTGAGAGGACTGAGCGGCTGGCTGGGGGGAGATTACAGGGGTTTCTACTGGCACTGAGGTGGAACTCAGCTGTTTTATCTGCACTGAGAATCAGAAAGCAGTCTTGAGTGGCAGCCCAGATAGGGGAGGGGTGTAGGATCACCAGAGCTAGCAAACACAGTGAAACAGATTTTTTGTTTCCAGGTTAAAGAGCAAGTAGGCCTGGGGTTATTTACAGACCAGAGCAAAGGCCAGGTGAGTACAGAACATGCCTCTCCTTGAACCATGCCACCTGGAACCCCCTGAAGTTTGGGACAGTGCATCCTGGAAACAGTGCCCCACTTTAAGAAGGATTTAAAAGTCAAGATATAGGCTAGCAAAATCAACAGACAGAAAAAGATGTAGATCATAGAAAGTTTCTTTAGTGACAAGGAAGAAAAAAATACACCCTCAGAAGTAGATAACAAAGTCAAAGCTCCTATATCATAAGCTTCCAAGAAAAATATGAATTAGTCTCAGGTCATAGAAGCACTCAAAAAGGATTTTGAATATAAAGTAAGAGACATAGAGAGAAAAGTGAGAAAGGTAGAGGGAAAAAATGGACAGAGAAATGAGAAGGATGCAGGAAAGTCATGAAAAAAAGTCAATGGCTTGAAAAGCCAAATGGAATAGCTCTCTGAAGAAAATAATTGCTTAAGAATTAGAATTGAACAAATGGAAGCTAATGACTTTATGAGAAATCAAGAAATAATAAAGCAAATCCAAATGAATAAAAAAATAGAAGGCAATATGAAATATCTACTTGGAAAAATAGTTGAACTATAAAATAGATCCAGGAGAGATAATTTGAAAATTATTGGACTACCTGAAAACCATGATGAAAAAAAGAGCTTAGACATCATCTTCCAAGAGATTGACAAGGAAAATTGCCCTGATATTCTAGAAACAGAAGGTAAAATAGAAATTGAAAGAATGCACAGATCAGCTCCTAAAAGAGATCCCAAAATGAAAACTTCCAGAAATATTATAGCCAAATTCCGGAGATCCCAGGTCAAGGAGAAAATATTGCAAGCAGCCAGAAAGAAACAATTCAAGTACTGTGGAGCCATAGTCAGTATAACAAAAGATCTATCAGTTTCTACATTAAAGGATCAGAGGACATGGAATATGATATTCAAGAGGGCAAAGGAATTAGGATTATAACCAAAACTCACCTACCCAGCAAAACTGTGTATAATCTTTCAGGGGGAAAAATGGGACTTCAATGAAAAAGAGAACTTTTAGGAATTTGTGAAGAAAAGACCTAAAATGAACAGAAAATGTGAATTTAAAATATGAGACCTTGGAGAAACATAAAAAGGTAAACAGGAAAAAGAAATCATGAAGGAGGTTAAAAGGTTAAACTGTTTACATTCCTACATGGAAAGATGATACTTCTAACTCATAAGAACTTTCTCAGTATTAGGGCAGCTGAAAGGAATAAATTTAGACAGAGGACAGAGGTGGGAATTTATTATGAAGGAATGATATATATAAATCATTTATTTTTTGTTTGTCATTTTTTGTGGGGCAAAGTGGGGTGGCCTGCTCAGGGTCAAGCAGCTAGTGAGTGGCTTGTGTCTGAGACCAGATTTGAGCTTGGGGCCTCCTGGATCCAGGGCAGGTACTTGGTCCTCTGTGTCACCTAGCTGTCACATGAGGATATCTTTAAAATAAAATTAAGGGGTGAGAAAATTGCACTGGGAGAAAGGGAAAGGGAGAAGTGGAAAGTATCTCCCATAAAAGAAGCAAGAAAAAGCTAATGGAGTGGAGGGGAAGACGAGGGGCAACAGGGTAGTGAATGAGCCTTACTCTCATCAGAATTGGCTCAAAGAGGGAATAACATACACACTCAACTAGGTATAGTAATATATCTTGCCCTGTTGGGAAGTGGGAGGGGATGGAGATAAGGGGGGAGGGGTAAAGTTGTCAAGACAATTCTGAAGGACTTATGAAAAATGCAATCCATCTACAGGGAAATAACTGATAGCATCTGAATAGAGATGGAAGTATATTTTGTTGTTGTTAGTTCCTTTTTCCAAAGTTTTTTTTTTGTCTGCTATGTTTTGCATGACTGCACATGTATAACTTCTATTGAATTGCTTAAGTTCTTAAGGGGGGGATAGGGAGGAAGGAAGAAAATCTGGAACATGAAGTTTTAAAAATAAATGTTATAATTTGATTTTACATGTAAGGTGGGGAAAATTATAAACAAATAAACAAAAAAGAACAAAAAAAGTATGTTGTATATTCATTATTTTCCCAAAGATTTATTCTTAGCAGAACACTTCTTTATGCTTTAGGATTATCAATTTAGATGCTATGTAGAGGTTGATTTTGAGAAGGGAGGGACTAAGGGTAGAAAGTTACTGCAATACTCTATATGAGAGGTACCAATGATCCAGACTAGGTTAGAGGCCATATTGGTGGAGATAAGAGGATAAATGTGAGAGATCTTATGGAGTTCATAAGACTTGGCAACTTATTGGATATGAAGAGGGTGAGGGAAAGAGACTGCTCAAGAATGACTCTAAACTTTGGGAACCTGGGTGATTTAAAGCATGATGGTAACATCAATAGAAATGTGGGAAGACGGGAGTGTCAAACAACTGGAACTAAAATTTGGGTAATCCAATGATCTTTCCACTAGGCCATGCTGCTGTCCTTCTGTATGACAACCTGAAAGATGACATAGCAGCAACTTCCAATCCCCATCCCCCAATTAATGGCTTATTGATGTTATTTATGTATGCTGTAGTGTCAAATTTTCGCAGATATCAAAATAAATTATTTTCCCACTTTCCATTCCAGTATCATATTTTTTTCTTTGTAGGAATAAGTGAGGACTAAATTAATGTTTTGAGTAGTACTAAACACAATATGAGCCCTTGAGTACTTCCATGAATTGTATTCTGGTTACTAGATAGTCCCTCTTTTCTTTCACAAAGGTAAATAATTAAAGCTACAAATTGAGTTGGAAGCTGTTGAGGGAGAGAAAGTACCACATCCTGAAAAATGCATAATTATAATTTATTATATTTCTCAAACAAAGGTATTATTAATTGGAATTCCCCCTTTTTTCTCCCACCTCTTTATCCTTTTGGAAGTAGTCCAACTCAGGAACTAGGACTAAATAGCAGTAACCATTGTTCAGATATGCCTTTCATTTGTATGGTCACCCAAATGGCTTTGGCCAAGTTTATTCTCTTACCCTGAATTCAAATTCTAATTAGATGTCTGAAATTACATAGTCCTGTGGACTCACCATGATAATACTCACTGTATTACAAAAATAGCCATTCAGTCTGTGGAGAGATAAAGCATAGAAAGTTTCCTATGAGAAAGATAATATATGTACTCAGGAAAAATCCGCACTGTGTACTTCTCTAAAATGAGCCCAAGGTTTTAGACCATGGTTAGTTAATTTTGGATAAATGAGGTATATTTATGGAACATAATGAGATACATAATGAGCATAATAGATGTTCTAAAATCACCTAATTTTTTTCCTTTTGAAAACCAGCAGGATTGAACTGATGGATCCCTACTATAAGTAGGGAATTTAGTTTGGAGGATAATTTTCAAAGCAGTCTGCTTAACGTCAAAGAAAATTATTCCTAATTGTTTTGTTTTACTTAATGCATAACAGATTATTGAGACTCAGGCTTTCATGGTTTTCTTCTGGGCAGGAGAGAGAGAAGCTTGAAAGAAAAATGTTTCATTGGAGAGAGATCATTGTAGTTATAGATCCTTACTGCTGGCTGTGTCAATCTATGCCAAAGACATCTTTGTAGGGTGTGGAAGAAATGGTAAACAAAATATATCCACAGCATCTTTTAATTTACTTTCAGGAGTGCAATAAACTCTCCTTTTACTAGGCCACAGGAGGGGTATAGTAACATTAAGGACTAGACTTGTGTTTTTCTCATTGTCCTAGGGAGCTCCCAGGAAGAAACTCTCTCTACCAATGTAGGTCAGCAATCTCTCTTTAATTTATGGTATTAAGTTGTCTAGACCACGGAGAGGTTAACTGACTTACCCAGAATCACATAGCCAGTGTATGTCAGAGGCAGAATTGTGACTTCAAGACTATTTTTCTATCCATTATGCCATGCTGAAGCTTAGTATGAGAGAATACTTTTAAGCAGTGGTAGCATCATGAAGAAATCACTTAGATCCAAATTGATGATCTTTCACAACTTTCTGATTTTTGACTTGGATCTAGACCAGAAGTTAACCTGATCAAACTTATTTTTTCTAAGATTTTTGATAACTATATTTTGTTATAATTTGTTTCCTTTGTAATCTCATGTATTTTATTTTGTGTACTTAAAAACATTCTGAGAAATGGTTGGTCAGTAGGCTTCATGAGAATACTGCAGGGGGCAGCTAGGTGGTGCAGTGGATAAAGCACTGGCCCTGGATTCAGGAGTACTTGAGTTCAAATCCAGCCTCAGACGCTTGACACTTACTAGCTGTGTAACCCTTGGCAAGTCACTTAACCCCCATTGCCACGCCAAAAAAAAAAAAGAGAGAGAGAGAGAGAGAGACTACTGCAGAGGTTCATGCCCCACAAAGGCTTAAGAACCCCTGGTCTAGACAGCTGAGACTTTTGGATAAATGAGACTTTTCCATAAGGAGTTAGAACTGAAGGAACTATAGAAAATGAACATCTCCTCTACCCACAAAGGATCACTGATAAAATGGAAATGTATTTTGAAATTGATTATCTCTGGGAGACATAGCAACTCTCATCCAAACAGTTGACATTTGTGAATGTTATGAAGCCTGCTATAGTCAGAAGGACACTGGACTTGGCTCCAGAAGACCCATGTTTAAATTACAACCCCACCATTTACTAGTCAAATATGTAGAGAAAAGCAATAAGAAGCACAATGGATTGGAGTGGCAATATGGTGCAGGGTAGAGATCAGGTCCAGGAGAGATCAGGTCCTAGTGGAAAGTAGGATTAAAACCATCTGCAAAAACATCAATATCCCAACAGTATTGCTTCTTTGTAACAGAATTACGTGACCTTGGAAAAGTCACTTAACCCCTTAGTGCTCTAAGACTCTAAAGCTCCAAGACTAAGTTGCAGAACAGTTGTGGACTAGCATTTCCAAGGGTATCTGTAGAGATTCATATTGGTTCCCAACTAGGGAATTCCATGCATCAATGAAATCATACATCTGAACAAAAAAATAAGTGCGTCAGGTACTGTCCTAGGAATTGGTAATATAATAAGAATCCTTGTTATCAAGGGACTTATATCTCTCCCCCTACACTAAAAAAATGAAATGATTTGTATATATTTTGTACACGTATGTCTACATATATAAGTATATGTCACATAACACATATATCTATGGGGGGGGGAAGGGAGGGAAAAGGGAAAAAAGAAAATGGGAGAGAGAGATACAGATACAATTAACCCAAGATGGAGAATCAGGAAAAGACTCATGTGAGAATAGCTCTTCAGCTTAGATGTAAAGAAAACTAGGGAGTGTAAGAGTTCCAGCTGGATTTTTGGATAGAATGTAATTGCTTTGCAGGTGTGTTGCTCTATGTTAGTCTTTGTGTCTATAGGACTTATTACATAACAAGGGCTAGATGAATGCTTATTCATTGATAAGAGGTGAAGATGTGGATGGAGGATATGCCAGGCTGTTTATGCAAACGAAAAAACATAGGACATAGAATGCCTTGTATGGATAATAGCAAGAAGGCCTGTAGACTGAACTACAGAATGAGTGAAGAGAAATAGTATGGAAAAGAAGGAAGGTGCCAGTCAGTCAACATTTACTAAGTGTTTGCCAGTTCACAAAGGGTGCTAACTGTCACAGAGAGGACTTTATAGTTGATTCTAGAAGCAAAAGGGAGCCCTTGCAGCTTATTGAGTATACATAATACATACCCCTGTGCTTTAGGAACATCCGTGGAGCGGATGGATTTGAGAGGAGAGAAACTGGAAGGCAAGGAGACCAAATTAGGAGGCTATGGCAATGATCCACATGAGAAGTAATGAAGATCTGAATCAGAGTGGTAGTTGTGCAAGTGGAGAAAAGAGGAATGATGTGAGAGCGGTTGTGGAGACAGAATTAACTAGATGGCAGCTGATTGTTTATCAGGAGTGGGGAAGAGGTCAGAGATAAGGATATCAACAAGGTTAATAAACTGGGTTAATAGAAGAATGCTCACGTCCTTGACAGAAACAGAGAATTTGTCCGTGAACTTGATCACGCATTTTTTATTTGTTGATTTGCCATTTGCAATCTGCTGCCATACCTTAAACAGCTTGGATTCAAGTGAGAACTGGTCTTAGGTATTATTCTTTTTTTTTTTTTATGGTGAGGCAATTGGGGTTAAGTGACTTGTTCAGGGTCACACAGCTAGTACATGTCAAGTGTCTGAGGCTGGATTTGAACTCAGGTCCTCCTGAATCTAGGGCTGGTGCTCCATCCACTGCGCCACCTAGCTGCCCCTAGGTATTATTCTTTCTTCCCAGGCCTTGGACTCTAAGAGGCTGATGAAAGTACACGGTTAGTGGTTTAAATTCCATGAAGATATAAGCCATTTTTATTTTTGTAATTATTCTTCCATTTCATTTAAATTGCTAAATTTATTGACATATAGTTGAGCAAAATAACTCCCTGTAATTTCTTCAATTTCATCTTCATTAGTGGTATATTCACCCTTTTCATTCTCTCCTTCCAACTCCCGACACCTCACATATATTTATATGTTATTTTATACTATAGTTATTTTTGGAAGTTTTATATATCTTCACTACAGTGTTAACTCTATGAGAGAATGGTTAGAGATTTATCTGAGGATAGTATTTTCCTCTGCAGATTGCATACTGCTGTGTATTCATAAAGTGCCTAAAAAAATTTATTGAATTAAAAAAAACAAACAAGCAGAGCTCTTAGTCATGAAGAGCTGCATAGGGAAGAGGCAAGATGCACTAAGACCCATTTTGGGGTAAATCCTTTCTAAGTTAATGTTGAGATGAGAGTATAATCCTTTGGACCCAAGGGACTGTTTATTCCATATGGGCTGTTATTCTTCTGAGTGTATTCAGTGATTGGGAGCCTGAAGAGCAGCATCATTGTTCTATTTGTTTGCATTTAGGTTTATTTGTTTTTTAAAAATTTCTCTTTGATTCAGTTTCTCCAGATCTTGATGCTGTACTTGGTTGGGCCAGTGGGCACCTGGCTTATGATTGAATTAGATTTCTGTGACTGTGGTAGAAGAATGCAGGAAATGGAAATCAGAGAGCTTCTTCTTGTGTTCATGTTTTTGGAGGATATGTTAACATTTTCCTGAGTCAAAGGAAAGAAGCCTGAGTGACAAATGACTTTGATATTTGATGTAAAATATTTTAAATCCTAGTTTAGGTTACTCTTCACAACAATCTAGAAAATAGGTTGTTGCTTATTCCATTATTTACAGAAAAGGAACCTCAAGCATGGAAAGATGAGATAACCTATGGAGGATACTGACTACAGAATCATGATTCATTTTCGCTACGTTTATGGATTCACAAACGCAGGGCTGCTCACAAGCCCAATTTCACTATTGATTGACATGAGAGTTTGCCAGTCCATTTGCCCCTTTCTTAAGCAACCTAGTATACAAACCTCATCTCGCCCCTTCCCATTTTTCATGTCTCACTATCTTTATGTGGAACTTAGCTCAGACACTTGATTGCCATAGCTCACCACAGCTCAGAATTCCTGAGCTTGAGATTCAACAGTCCCCACGATTTATTTAGGTAGCCTTTCTCCAATCTTTAGTCATATGGTTTGTTTCAAAATTTCTTCCTGCCTGCCTCAAGTCTCTACTCCAATTCATCCTCCATTCAACCACCAAAGTGATTCTTTTTTCTAAAGTGCAGATCTGACTGTGTCACACCCATCCTCAATAAACTCCAGTGACTCCCTATCAGTGCCAGAATCAAAGCCCTTCATAGCCTAGCTGCCTCCTACCTCTCCATTCTTACACCGTAGACTACTGACCTTCTGGCTATTCTACAAAAAAGACACGCCATCTCTTGCCTGGGCAGTTTCTCTGACTGTCTCTCGTGGCTGGATTGCTCTCCCTCTTTAGCTCCAACTACTGACTTTCCTGGTTTCCTTTAAGGCCCAACTAAGATCCCATTTTTTCTTTATTTTTTAAAGCTTTTCCCCAACCACTCTCTTTTTTTTTTTTTTAGCGAGGCAATTGGGGTTAAGTGACTTGCCCAGGGTCACACAGCTAGTGTTAAGTGTCTGAGGCCAGATTTGAACTCAGGTACTCCTGACTCCAGGGCCGGTGCTCTATCCACTGCACCACCTAGCTGCCCCTCCCCAACCACTCTTAATTTTGGTGCTTTCACTCTATTAATGATTTCCTATTTATTCTGTAGCTCCCCTCAGCACTTAGCGCATGTCTGTCATATAGTAGGCACTTAAAATGTTAATTGATTGATTATTATGCATAAAGTTTCAATGAATGTTTCTGTCAAGATGTATATATTTTCCCCCTTTTAAAACATTCTCTGGATACAATCCCCTGTGGTAGGATTAGTGGATCAAAGGATATATATGTTTTTCTAACTTTTACAGTATTTTAATACAATTACTTTCCAAAAAGATTATGCCATTTTATAATTCTACAAGCTATGCAAGGGTATATTTGTTTGTCTGCAACTCCATTAACATTGAATTTTATCATTTTAATTGCGCTTTGCCCATTTGGTGGTTATGAGATAGACCCTCAGAGTTCTGTGATACCCTTCTGAATGAACTGCTCCTTACTTTCAAAGATTATTATATGTTACTCATAATTTGTAAATATATATATAATGCATAGAATAATATATATTATAAAATATATAATAATATAAAAATAAATTTTATATGCATGCATACGTATGGATGGAAGGATGGATGGATGGATGGATGGATATATATATATATATATATATGTATGAATGAATGAATGAATCAATCAATCAATGAATAAAAGTTTTCCAGGAAGTAATGAGTCTGTCCTGAAACAAATGACTGCTCTTACAACCAATGATATCTATATTTGAAACAATTGCCTAGGATAGGTAAATATACTCTAGATCCTTGGGTTATAGTGAAGCTAATTGGCCCCTAAGGGGATGAAATTTGATACAGGTTCTTGTTAACACATATTTGGGGGGGGAGTACTGAATGAGGAGTAAAGAGACTTGAGTCTCCACTGTGCCACCATTTCATTGACCTCAGAAAGGTTTTTGTTCCTTATCTCTAAAGTGAATGAGTTGAAAGAGATAGTCTCTAAGATCTCCTTTAGTTCTAACATTCTATGGATCCAAGGACTATATTATTTTTTCACCATAAATAGCAAGAAATCTAGGATAGGTATAATATCTCTCATCTATTTCATAAATTTGTCAGAAGAATTTATAAGATTTAATTGTTGCTTATGACTGATAATTTGGAATACTAGTTGTGTTATCTAACTGTAGTTGACAAATATTTATTGAGTAATGTTGTAGTCATGTTCCATTTTATTAAGAAAAATGTAGTGGACAGAGTATGCCTGATGAGGAGTCAGGAGATCTGGGTTCAAATCCAGGCTTTGAAGCCATGTTTTGCTGGGTTAATTACTTAACATTTCATCTGTAAAATTGCTAAGGTCTTTTCCAGATCATTGACCTATAATCTCCAGGACTGTGCTTTGGAATGCATTTCTTATTTTGAATTTTGACTCTTTTGAAGAGATTCAAATACTGGACAAGTATTTATTAAGTTCCTGCTATGTGTCAAGCACTTTGGTAGGTGCCTGTAGAGAGTTAGTTTAGATAGAATACAGTCCCTGTTCTCACAGAATTTGTTAGCAGTTTCATTGTCCATATATGTTATAGTCTTGTTAGATTCTAGTGTTTTAGGAGGGGCGTAGGTGTGTATGCATGCACACACACATGTGCTACACATTTGGAGAGATGAAAAATTGCTAGACTTGGACCAGAAGATCTGGGGTCTGCCACTTATCTACCTTGTGTCCTTGAAACAAGTAGTTTAATTACTCTAAGGCCTCAGTTTCCTCATGTGTCAAATGGGGACAAGAATACCCACTTTACCTTCTTTTCAGGGTTGTTGATATAATCAGATGATCTAACATCTGTAAAAGTGTTTTGTAAACTGTAAAACACTATTCAAAATATTAGGCGTTATTATCAATGAGCTATTTCCCCTTACTGGATACATTCTTATCCCTCTTTCCCACTGCCTGAGATTTTTATACTTAATATGTGACTGTAGTTGCAGCCCATCTATCAGAAGCCTGACCAAGCATCTACAGCACCTGTTAGGAGCCCCTGAACAGCCTGATTAGGGTTAGTCCCTTTGAAGTCATTCAGCTGATTAGAGGGAGATGAACAAGCTCATATTTACAATAATTGCTCCTCCTCTTTGTCTGGACATCATTTAAGATATGGCTTCTATTCAGCAGGAAGAACTGTTCACAGAAAACACAGGAGGCTCAGAGCTTTAATGTGAAGATGAATTTTTGACCAATTTGACAATGTAACTTATACTCCTTTTGATTTTCCAAAACCCAATGGTTAATGTTTTGGGAGCCCCAAACAAGTCCTGTATTTTTCCCTAAAGGTTCTTTGTGACATTAGTTCTATTGTTTTATTTTTTTTCACAATAACCTTAGTGGGATTTTCCCTTTATGCATCTCCCTTTTGTAGATTTGCATCTTTGTTCTTTCTCTGGCAAACAATTCACTTGCTCCATTTCTTTTATGTTCAGTTCATTAATGAATGTGTTTTTTTTTCAGCACCTGGAATCATTACTTATGTGCCAACCAGTCCATGTGTATGTGTTTCTTCCCCTGTTAGTGTTGTTTGTTTCAAACTGTAAGCAACAGTGGTTGTGCTTACAGATCTGGGGCTCTATCTGTGTTGCATTACATCTTGTTTTGTTCAATGCCCAACACATTCAAAAAAAAAAAAAACAGGTAGGGGGTTAATCAATACTTTAATAATGACATTTACTTCTGACCTCCGCAATCTTTTCTGGAGGAATTAAAGGAGATTTTTTTTTCCCAGCAAAGTAATTAAATGCTAATACAGCTAAATGCTTAGTCTTCGAGGATGTATAACTTTATCAGCATGGGTACTCCATCTACTGATATGACCTTTCTATACTTTGACAAATAATCTTCTTCATCTCCTATATCTAGAAAGGAAGAAAGTACACTGTTAGAGACTCTAGTCATCAGCCAGCGCAACCATTGCAGGAGTCCAATCTGTTTTTGTGTCTTGGATCCCTTTGGTAGTCAGCTGAAGCCTATGGCCTCCTTTTCAGAAAGTTTTTAAAGGAATGCTAAATTTCAGTTTGAGACAAAGATGTGATTTCCTCCCCTCCATGAACATTCACAGACCCCTTGAAATCTATCTGTGGACCCTCTATAAATCTGTTGGAGAAAGCAAGAGGGTTGAGAAAGAATATTCTAAGTATGTCAGTACTACCATCCTCTTTCTCCCTAACTCCCCCATGGATCCAAAAATGTCTCAAAAATAAGGCATTTGGGGGCAGCTAGGTGGCGCAGTGGATAAAGCACCGGCCCTGGATTCAGGAGTACCTGAGTTCAAATACGGCCTCAGACACTTGACACTTACTAGCTGTGTGACCCTGGGCAAGTCACTTAACCCCCATTGCCCTGCCAAAAAAAAAAAAAAGTAAGGCATTATTATAAATGAACTGTTCCTTTTTACTGTGTATATCCCTCCCTCTTCCCCTCACTGTCTACTATTTATATATTTAATATGCAAATCCAAATTCAGTAGCACATATATCAGAAACCTGGCCAAGCATCCACAGCACCTATTACAAGCAGATTTGAACATCCTGATTAGGGTTATCACCTTTCAAGCCATTTAGCTGAACTGAGCTCTTCAAGCTCAGGAAAGCAGCAGCAGTAACAGTGAGGCACAGCAGGGAGAGTGAAATTACTGAGACAGTGAGAGATGCCCCAGCTGGGACACAACTCTAGAAGTGCAGTTATTCCAACTCCTACTCACAGCATAGAAATCTGTGAGAGTCTGTGCCTCCTTCTGTATGGCAGATTATTCCTTGTTATTACCTTGCTAGTCTGTTTCATTAAATACCTTTTGCTTTGAATTCTGACTTTGGCTGGTAATGTGATACACACCAGTAGGGGCATGAATCTGTGACTTTAAATAGGGGGCTACCTTAATAGTGTCATAAACCTGCAGGTAGCTGAGAAGGGGTTCTGGGCTATATCTTTACAAGCATCATCTAGCACATATCAATAGTATGCTTGATAAAAATGTAAAAAGAGAAGAGGCAGGCATTTGCAAATGCTTTTCTCTATCAGGCTGCATCTTCACAGTGACAAAATTGACTGAAAGGTGTGGAGAATACAAGATCCTGCTGTGTTCATTGTTGAATACTCACACAAAAAAGCATGTGATTCAGTAAAACAAAATGGAGCCTTAAAGGTCCTCTTTCTCCTTTATTAAGGAGTGTCTCTCATGTTCACATTAAGATCAATAAAGATTCTCTGATATATTGATTAACAGATATGGCTTTGCTCAACAGTCCTCTGATTATTACTATCAGGCAAGGCATAAGGCCATGTTACCTGTCAGGCTCATGGAGAATGCCCAGCACAGAGTTCATGTGGAAAAAAAAAATGATTCCATGTAGATGGTGAGGTCCTTTAAATGCTCCCATTTGAAGAAAACATTGTGCTAATTGTATCAAGCCCCAAGCACTACAGAAGCTCTTTAATGAGGCCACAAGCACTCAGAAGAGCTGTACTTGGGGCAGCTAGGTGGAGCAGTGGATAAAGCACCAGCCCTGGATTCAGGAGGACCTGAGTTCAAATCTGACATCAGACACTTGACACTTACTAGCTGTGTGACCCTGGGCAAGTAACTTAACCCTCATTGCCCAGCAAAAAGAAAAGCTATACTTACCAATTTACATAGGATGGAGAGGCTCTATTGACAGGTTCTGACATGCAGTTGGATAGACAGTCCATTGAGTTAGGACAAATATTTTGGAGAAACCCTGACGTTCAACAATGATTTGAGCTGAGATTTGGATAGGTGGAATAGAGTAGGTTGAAATACATATGGGACGCTAACTGGTGGATTGACATGAAGTATATTGACCTCGTTGTCACCTAACCTCTCTAAGCCTTGGTTACTTCTATAAAATAGGAATAAAAATACCTACTCTATCTTTCTTAAAAGGAAAGAATCAAATGAGATAATATATTAAAGTACTATGTAAATGTCAGCTATCATTATTAGTTATGTCACTTTGCTTACATAGCCCATCATTCTATCCTGGAAGGATATGAAATTGTTACTCTTCTATTTTTTTTCTCTTCATAAGCACATGCCAATCATTAGCATCTTTGCTTTTTCTTCCCTGACATCAGTATTTAGCTGACTGTTTATTTTTTTATTTCAGTGGTGATCCTTTTTATAAAAGATATGTTCTTTTCTAAATCCCCAGGACAATCCTCTGCCCTTCATGTCTTCTGCCAAATAGCAACCAGTGGGTCTATAATGACCCTTGTCAATGCCTTAAAACACAGAAGTTTACATCAAATGAGACACTGGCATTCCTTGCTCTCCTCAACTTCCTTTCATTACTCATATTTCAACAACATGGACACTCATTCCAGGAAAATCTCTAAGGGCTGACAAAGATGATTCTCCAGAGTGCTCTAATCTTTTGATTCCTGGTACAAAAAACTTCTGGTCATTCTCTTCTTCCCTGGTTGTCACTGCTTTCTTCTCATGCACACTTTCTCTTCTCTCCCTTCTTAAGTCTTTTTCCATTACTAGCCCCATCCATCACCATGAATATTTCTTGGAGCAGACCTACTTTATCTTCCCCACTTATGGGAAAAGAAGTGGGAAGGGGCAATTATTCCGGCACTTGCTATATGAGCATGCTCCTAATGACCCCTACTCTGTATGATCCCTTGTTCATAAAGACCCCTACTCTGACTTCAATCAAAACATCTGTAAAAGTTTCTAAAATGAAAAGATTGATTTCAATCATTTTTGCCCTTGTCCAGTGTTTCCATAGACCAGCTGCTACCTTCATTCACATGCAAGCTTTTGGAGGACAGAAAACAGAGGTAGCAATCTCCATTCTGACAGGAAGGTTGCTCAATAAATATGAACTATTCACAAACATATCACTAGAGGTGAGAATAAACCTGCTCAAAGAGGATTTGGGAGCATTTGTGCATCTCTGCAATGCTTCATTTAACAGTGTAGAGGTGACTAATTGAAAAGCCTGGTCCAAATCGTCTGGTTCAGTGACTTCTGACTGCCAATCTTTTCTGCTTACAAAGCAGCAACGCCCCACTTGGTTGTTTAGTGTTGTCGTGTTTCTTCTCTGCCTTTGTTTTTCTGTCCTAAGAGGCACATGAAAAATGGGATTTTTAAGAAAAGCACAGACAGTGTAGTGTGCAGACATTTCAAACATGATTTCTTTTACAGTGGACAAATTACTTCATGGGGCACTTGATTATAGAGTTCTAAATCACACAGCTGGCTGCATTAACTGCTATAGTTACATTTTGTTTCACAGGTTTTGCTGTGAAGAAATCTAAATATAGTGTGTTACGTTTTGAAAAGGGAGTAAAGTCTTTAATAGAAAATTAATAAGGACCATGAATAATTAGAAAAATTCATTAGAAAATTAGCTTTTGGGGCAGCTAGGTGGCGCAGTGGATAAAGAACTGGCCTTGGATTCAGGAGTACCTGAGTTCAAATCCGGCCTCAGACACTTGACTTACTAGCTGTGTGACCCTGGGCAAGTCACTTAACCTCCATTGCCCAGAAAAAAAAGAAAATTAGCTTTTTCCTCATCTATACATATATAATAGAACAATATGCATATAACACATATTTATGTTTGTATTTACTTTTGTGTGTATATTTAGGTATACTTATGGTTATGTTATTTTCAACAACTTCTGTCTACCATCAGTAGCCTCAGTTCATGTGTCATCTTCATAGTGTCATGATGGACAATTGATTGTAGAAAACAAAGATAAACTGGTTAAATTATTTTTAGCACCTGTTCAAATAATATAGAAAATTTTAGAGTTCCTGTGAATTATGAAGTACTGCTCTTAGAAGCTATGCCCTACATCATTGGATCCAGTAGAGTCCCCTAGCAGCCATCATAAATGTTGTGGAGGATTTTAGTGACTTCTTTTTTTATGGATCACATATTTTTGTTATTCATTCTCTGTACTAAAAGAGGACCAATGACATCACAACATTGGGGTCAAGGTACAGTGTATTCAACTGTGGCTGATCAGATCAATATAAGTTTAGAAGGCTCTACCACAGGTTGGGCACAAATTTGAACATTTGGGATGATGATGTCTCTAGATTTGAGCACCTCACATTTCCTTTATGCTACTATGATTCTGCTTTGCTTAAGGAATATTGTGCCTTTGTTGATGCAGGCATGCCATGCTGGCCAGTCCTGAGCCAGTGTCTCACATGTCTCACATGTCTCACAATCGATTCCAAAATTCTCCAGAGAGAACTTGAGAGTGTCCTTGTGTCACTTCTTCTGACCTCCATGTGAGTGAAATTTCTCTGTAAAATAGTCTTTTAGGTGAGCATCTTTTTGGCATTTAGATTATGTGACCAGCCCATCAGAGTTGCACTCTCTGCAGTAGAGTTTGCTTGGCACTTCAGCTCAGAAGAGGACCTCAGTACCCAGTACCTTATCTTGCTAGGTCATCTTCAGAATCTTCCTAAGGCAATTCTCCATAAATTATTATTCTAGAGAAAGGAATAGGAATAAGACCTTTGATTTCATTGGTGTAGGTGTGAGATTAAAAATTGGATATATGGAGCATTAAACTCCCCCTTTTAACTTTTCCATATACATATATATATATATATATATATATATATATATATATATATATATCCCAGACCACTAAGAAAAAGAAGCCTCTGAGCTTTAATTTGTGAGGGATTAGTTTTTATTGCTTGGGAATTAATTAGACAACAAAAGGTGATATCAATTAAGGAAATAGGAAAGTAGAAATACAGATGAATGACCTTAGATCTAAACTTAGTCTCTTTTCCTTTATAAAACTCATCGAATCCCAAACTGCCCGCCAGGCCGAGAACCAGCACACCCAAAGCCAAACACCAACCATGTGTTTCTCAACTCCTCTCACCCGTGCGTCACCATGGCTAAGTTTAGCAGCCAGAGAACACAACTTCCGTTCCCACCCTCACTTTTAAGTCTGAGTCCCGGAAGTTCCTTGCGTTCTCCTCCCCAAAAAAGGAGGTCCTTCAAAAGCCACTTCAGTAGCATGTGCAATCTCTCAAATGATTCAGCTAAAACTTCTAATATATATCTTTACCACAAATAATTTTTACCACATTGGGAACTCCAAAGTGAGGAAACTCCGTGTATTATTGCAGAATGACATGAATTAAAATCTTGGAGAATGGTCAGGACTTAAATGTTAGAGTCAAGGCTTAAACCCAGATATTCTGGGTTTTGAGACTGTTTCTATACCCATCATGTCTCTCCCATTACCTTAGATATTCTGGAAAATAAAGAAAAGAAAGGCAATGTTGTTTTTGACCATTCCATATCTCTCAAATGTTTAGTACCTGGGAAACTGGAAAATGCTGGTGTCCTTGGCCAAAAAAGGGGGGGGGGAGTTCATAGAAGGGATTGATTCAGGAAAAAGATAATAAAGTTTTATCTTGTTTTGTTTTGAGTCATGTTGAGTTTAAGATAATAATGGGATTTCCAATAGGTAGTTGGTGATGCAGGCCTGGCACTCAGGAGAGAGACTAAAGCTGGTTATGTAGATCTAGCAGTCATCTGCACAAAAAAGATAATTAAGCCCATGGGACCTGATGATATCATCATCAGAGAATACAGAAAGAGAAGCATAGAAGAGAGTATGGAAAGAAAAGCATAGAAAATATAGAAAGAGAGGAAGCCTGACAGAACTTTGGGAAACATCCACATTTAGGTACCACAATATAGACAATAAACCAGGAAAAGGGGAGGAGAAGTGGCCAGACAGTGTAGAAGATGTTAGAAACAGGTAAACTGAGGCATGACTCCTGGTCTGGTGCAAAGAAGGAAGGCCATTTTATTACTATCTTGCAAGAAAGGGCAGGTACTCCAGAGGAGTGGTGCACCTAGCCACAGTGAAGTTCCCTTTTTTATCCTAGATCTAATGCAAAGTCCCTCCCCCATCCAGGTTCACATTCTTCATGACACTTCTAAACATGTAGAACGCCCCCCCCATATGTTGTGCCACTGCTGCCCCCATCCCATGAGACAACCAGACCCAGATATTTTATGATTCTTTGTTCTCTAACTTCAGAAAAGCTCTGTTGACTCAGCAGGGAAAGGAAGGAAAATTTTGAGGAGTGGGAATAAGCCTTCTAGGTCTTGAATTACTTAGTTTGTTCTTATCTGAGAGGAACATACTCAACTGGTTAAGTGTTAACTCAGCAGGAGAAAGGAAGGAATGTTGGAGATGGGGAGACGGGAAGAAACCCCCAGGACTTGAATATGTATCCTGCCTTCTGAGGAAGATACACTATTCCTCTCAGAAGAGAACTAAGATAGAGCAATGTCATGACAACTCAATCTCCCCAGGCTTATTGGACATTACTTTCCTACACACTCTACATTCCAAATGACTGGCTTACTTGCCGTTCCCTGCATCTCACATCTCCAGATGTTTACACAAGTTGTGCTCTCATATTTGGAATGTGCTCCTCCCTCACCTCTACCCCACACAGTCTCTTTCTTCAAGGCTCAACTGAAGTGCCACTACCTCCTGCATGAGGCCAACCTTACTCACTTCTACTGGCTAGTGCCATCACCCCCCCCCATGGGAGTTCCTCTATAGTTATCCCTTCCACATTTATGGGATTTAGGGGTGTGGCACCTCTCAATCTGGATAATCCACATTAAATTTTTTGGCCCTCCATTCATACCAGAGAAGAAGTCTGGATTTTTTTTTCTTTTTCTTTTATGAGGTGTTTCTAGTACATTATTTAAAAATTGGGGTTCATATTATACAATACTATACATCTATTTTACTCATTTCTGAGTTTCTAAACTTTTTTTCTGTGTCACCTGTGGGCCTTCACATGTGGTCTGCAGCTTCTGCAAAACTCCCTCAAAATTTCCATTTAATTTCTTATGCCAACACATGACATACAGAAATCGCAGTGGGGAAAGTCACGATGTAGAAGGGATAACTACATATACTTTGTAGTTTCTTACCTGTGTACATATTGGTTTCCTTAATAGAACGTAAACTTCTCAATGTCAGGGACTATTTCATTTTCACTTTTGTATACCCATCTCCTAACACAGTGCCTAACACAGCAGATGCTTAATAAACACATATGGAATCAATTTCAATAGTCCTCTACTACCTTTTTCCATCTCCAAACTTTTCCCTCTCAAATCAAATTCTTTGTCCAGTCCAAAAAATATTTATTTTCTTAGGTCTAGATCTGGTCTGACATTTATCTGCTTCAAAAAGAATCAGTAGCTCCTCTTTGCCTACTAAGTAAATTTCAAACTCTTTCTCATATCATTTAAGGTCCTCCAGAACTGGCACAACCTACCATTTCCACCCTATTCTCATTTTAGTTAGTGCCACGCATTCTATTATTTTGTCAAAATGCCCTACTTTCTAATCCTCTAATATACCCTGTGCTCTTTGGCCCTCATGTTTTTGTTTACTCAGTTCTTTATGACTTAATTTCCATTCATTGACCTATTGAATTGCTACCCGTTCTTAAAAGCCAAATTTAAATGGCACCTCCTTAGGACAGCCTTGCCTGTTTACTCTGATTGTGGATGACTTTTCCACTCAGACCTTACATAGCACCTATTTGCAACCCTCTAAAGCAGGTTGCAAATAATACTAGATGTGATAGTTATTTGCTTGTAGTTCTCTGTATTTGTACAAGACTATGAGCTCCATCAGGGCAGGGATTGTGTTGTAACTAAACTTTGTGTATGCTCTGGCGATCTAGGACAGTGCTAATACATAGCGGATATTTTATCAATGTTGGCAGAATGAATGAATGTTAGTGCGATTGTTCTGATATCCTACTACCTGCATTCCTTCCTTTTTCTCAAATTGTTATTACTGTTAATTCTTCAAATTTTCAATGTTAGTTTATAATTTTGTTCCAAGAAACATTGATTCTAACATTATCCAGACTACAGCCTATCCATGTGATCTACACTGATGGCAGAGTGCCTAAATCAATGAGATCATGAGCCCATTGAAGTCCAGAAGAAAATACTGTACAGCAATCATAAGCTCAGTAATTAAAAGGATTTTTAAAAATTAAAGGGGGCAGCTACATGGTGCAGTGGATAAAGCACTGGCCTTGGATTCAGGAGGAGCTGAGTTCAAATATGACCTCAGACACTTGACACTTACTAGCTGTGTGACCCTGGGCAAGTCACTTAACCCTCATTGCCCTGCCCCCCAAAATTAAAAAAGTATCTATATTATTAGTCTTGTCCCACTAGGCACTTATAATCATCCAGGTAAATTATGATTTCTCTGTAGCTATTCATTATATGGGCAACTAGGTGGCATAGAGGATAGAGTGCCAGGACTGGCATCAGGAAGACTCATCTTTCTGAGTTCAAATCTGACCTCAGTCACTTACTAACTGTGTGACCCTGGACAAGTCAACTTAACCCTATTTGCCTCAGTTCCTTATATGTTAATTGAGCTGGAGAAAGAAATGGCAAATCACTTCAGTATTTTTGCCAAGAAACCCTCAAATGAGGTCACAAAAAGTCTGACACAACTGAAACGACTGAGCAACAACAACATTCAGGGGGCAGCTAGGTGGCACACTGAATAAAGCACCGGCCCTGAAATCAGGAGGACCTGAGTTCAAATCTGACCTCATACACTTGACACTTAATAGCTGTGTGACCTTGGGCAACTCACTTAACCCTCATTGTCCTGCAAAAACAACAACACCGACATTCATTATATGGTAGAGAAATTGGTGTATTGAGAACCAGGAGCAGAGGTGGAAAGTTTCAATTAATGTAGGAAGTTGATAGTCAATAATAAAAGTGAAGGAAAATGCAACATGCTAATGGAGAGAAGGGTCAAGTAATACAAGACAGAGTGGAACTGGAGAGAGAAGTGGGTTATGTAGTGAAGCAGGCCAAAGGAAGACAAATCAAACTGAGAGCACTTTGCCGTGCTTGCACATGTTCTAGATCAGAATTTATTAAACTTTTTTCCATTTATGACCCCTTTTTGCCTGAGAAAATTTTACATGACCCCAGGTATATAGGTATATAAAATAGATATATATAACCTTTTACTGTTGTCCAATCTTTCATGACCCCCACATTTAGTTATGCGGTCCACAGTTTAAGAAGCTTTGTTCTAGCCAACTGTCCCTTATTGAAAAATGTATATGGGCAACCACATTCCCTTTGATTTCTAAAAGGGGAAATATTGTCAGATGCCCCCCCCCTGCTCTCTATGTGTCTGTCTTTTCCTTTCTGTCTCTTTCTGTCTCTCTCTGTCTCTTATCTGTCTCTGTCTCTTTCTCCCTCTTTCTCTGTAAAGACATAACTACACAATGCAAATATATACATGTATATCATATACCCACAGTCTTTTTCCATTTAACTTTTTAGATCTGAGAATCTTTTATTCACATGTCTCAACCCCATGCATTCACTCAAATTGCCTCCTGTGAATGAAATGCATTCTCTCTTCACTTTCGTTCCTCAGAATCCTAATCTTCCTTCAAGGCTCATCTATTCCAAGACGTCTTCCCTAATGCCCTTTCTTTTTTTCCATGTTGGGGCTGATTTTAATAATACTGTACATTGTAAAAAAAATATATAGATTCTCCTATGAGCTATTGTTTCCTCACTGGTTAAATAAGAGAGTTATACTAGATTAATACTAAGCCATCTTCCCTCTATAAATCCTGTTTTGTACAAAATTGTTGTCTCCCTTTAAAGTCTTTGAAGCTTTTCATGTTATCTCAGTAACACTTCTGTATCTGAGAGGAGCAGATATTCACAATCTTTTCCCCCTAGGGTTAATGTCTCATCAATTTCCCTCTATAGACTAGCTTTCTTCATCTTGGCACAACTTTCTGATGCAAACCTATGACTGGGCCCAGTTCTCATTGGCAGGCAAAACAACTGGTTAGAATGGAGAGACCTTGCCTGTTTCCTAGAGTGGGTTCATATACCCTGTGGTCATATATACTACAATTTACTTAAGAAGTACAGATGGGAATTTGAAGCTTCATTTATACAGTTCATTCTGATAACATTTGTGTTCCTAGGTAAACTCATCTACAACCCTTTTCTTTAGGCTTCTTTGGCCTCTATAATGAGTCAAAACAGATTGTCCATCTCCCCCTGCCACTCCCCCCTACCCCCATCCCACCAGGCACACACAGATTCCTCTATTTCCTCCATTGATTTTCTTACCTGGAACCAATTTTTCTTAATATTTTTTAAACACAATATGTAGGGGTAGAGATTGAATTTATGATTTCAATAATATGGGAACCTCACAATTGAGGAAACACTGTTCCCAGTGAAAGTAGGCATCTTCTCTCCAACTTTTCATCTTGAGAGAGGTATCTGGTGATTCCTAGAAGTAATTTGCCCTGGGTCACACAACTAGCATGTTTGAGAGGTGGGACATGAACCAAGCTAGCTTCAGTGCCAGCTCTTGATCAAATCCATTATGCTTTTAGCTACAATCTTTACATTTTAAAGACTGTATCCAATTTTAGAGCTATATCTATGTGTGTAAAGCTTTCTTTTATAAATTATAACCTGTTATTTGAGAATGATTACATGAATGGTATAATGGAGTAAAATGGGGAGAAATAATTTATAAATGTCTTTGGTAGGGATTGGCAACAGACATTATATATGTCAAAGTGGGTTGTCATGGAAATAATGTCATGCCCCATAACCACCTAGAAGTCAGTATTATATAATGAAAAGAGAATTCTTTCTGGAGTTAAAAGACCTGACTTTAAATCTGATATTCACTACTGTAGTCAAGCAGGTGGCATAGTAGACAGAATGGTAGACTTGGAGACAGGAAGACCTGAGCATTAAATCTGCCTCAGCCATTTATTTAGCTCTGTGCTTCTGTCCAAGTTGTTTAACCTATCTCAAAGTCAGTTTCTTCCCCAGAGGCTTCTTGTGACTATAGAATGAGAACATATATAAAGTGTTTTCTATACCTCAAGAAGAAAAAGAAAAAAAAAAAGAAATACAGATTCTCAAGGATGCAAGAGACCTCATGGTATGTTTCATCAATAGTCCTTTGAGATTTTTTCCTAATGCCCTTTCTAAGTTATTCATGTTTTCTTTCCTCAAATGATCTTTTCCAGTATTTAATTCTCTATATCTGACTTTCTTCTATGTACCCCCCACCCACCCAGTAGAACTTAGACCTTGAGGGAAGGAGGGATGGTTTCCTTTCTTAGTTGTTAATCCCCAGCACTTCACACAATGCACTGGATAAAATAAACACTTAATAAATGTGCGCTTAATTGAATTGAATATTGTAATTCATAAAGAAAGAAAGGCTTTGGGGGCAGCTAGGTGGCACAGTGGATAGAGTACCAGCCCTGGAGTCAGGAGTACCTGAGTTCAAATCTGCCTCAGACACTTAACACTTACTAGCTGTGTGACCCTGGGCAAGTCACTTAACCCCAATTGCCTCACTAAAAAAAAAGAAAGAAAGAAAGAAAGAAAGAAAGAAAGAAAGAAAGAAAGAAAGAAAGAAAGGAAGGAAGAAAGAAAGGCTTTGAAGAACCTGTAGAAAATATCTTTCTATTTAAAGATGATACTATTGACCTACATTGTTTCCTGGGAGTGATAAAAGATTTGTATACCTTACTCCCTATCTTTTTTGATATGTGATATTAATATGTTATCCAACTGTAGAGATCTAAAGGCAACAAGCATTCATTAAGAGCTTATTGTAGAATAGCCATTCCCGTTGGAGCCAAGATGGCTAAAGAGAGGCTGTGACTCCCACAAGCTCCAGATAAACCTGTCCACTCACGCCCAAATAATGCGGTAAAAAAAAAAAAAAAAAAACCAGAGAACAGCCTAATGCACATAAGAACAGAATGAGACTATTTCTCCACAAAAGAGGGCAATTCCGATCACCTACTGATCAGACTGAACAGCTCAGAGTGCAGTCTGGACCCAGCCAGGGACAGTGTTTCCAGCTCATGCCACAGTCTTCAGCACCAGCAGCTTCTGAGGCTCTGGTCATGGACTGGTGAGGGGGTTCGGGGATAGGCTGGGGTGAAGTGGAGTATCTACTGGAGTTGGGACAAAGTGCCCTGGGTCTGAACCAGTAGGCTGAATTGAGTGTTGGTGGCCCAGTGCGGGGTGGGGGGGACAAAAGCATGCCAAGCTTCCGACCATAGAGAATCAGAGTTCAATCAGACTTCTGTTTCCGGGTCAAAGAGAAAGTGTCCGTGATTACTCACAAGCCAGGCAGGCTGAGAAGAAGCCCAATCACCCCCTGAGTCACACTGTAGCATGAACAGTGTGTCCTGGAAGCAGGGCTACACTTTAAGAAGGAGTAAAAAGCCAAGAAATAGTAAGCCAGGATGAGTAGGCAGAGAAAGCAGAAGACTATCAAAAACTTCTTTGGGGGAAAGGTAAACCACAGTACAACCTCAAAAGAAGAAGATAGTAACAGGGTCAAAGCTCCAACATCCAAAGCTTCCAAGAAAAATATGAACCAGTCTCAGGCCATGGAAGCTCCCAAAAGGGACTTTGAAGAGAAAGGAGGAGAGATAGAAGGAAGATGTAGAGAAAGAGAGGAAAGAATGGAAAGAGAAATGAGAGCAATACAGGAGAGTCATGAGAAAAAAGTCAACTGTTTGAAAAGCCAAATGGAAAAGAAGATTAAAAAACTGTCTGATGAAAATAATTGCCTAAGAATTAGGATTGAATGAATGGAAGCTAGTGACCTTATGAGAAACCAAGACACAGTAAAACAAATCCAATTGAATAAAAAAATAGAGGGCAATGTGAAATATCTCCTTGGAAAAACAGCTGACCTGGAAAATAAATCTAGGAGAGATAATTTGAAAATCATTGGACTACCTGAAAACCATGACCAAAACAAGAGCTTAGACACCACCCTCCAAGAGATTGTGAGGGAAAATTGCCCTGATATTCTGGAAGCAGAAGCTAAAATAGAATTTGAAAGAATCCACCAATCACCTCCTGAAAGAGATCCCAAAAGGAAAACCTCCAGGAATATTATAGCCAAATTCCAGAACTCCCTGGTCAAGGAGAAAATATTTCAAGCAGCTAAAAAAAAGGAATTAAAATACTGTGGAGCTCCAATAAGGATAAAGCAAAATCTAGCAGCTTCTACATTAAAAGACCGGAGGGCATAGAATATAATATTCCAGAGGGCAAAGGAATTGGGACTACAGCCAAAAATAATGTACCCAGCAAAATTAATCATAATCTTTCAGCAGAAAAAATGGAATTTCAATGAGAAAGAGGACTTTCAGGCATTTGTTATGAAAAGACCTGAACTGAATAGAAAATTTAACTTTCAAATACAAGACCCTGGAGAAGCATAAAAAGGTAAACAGGAAAAATACTTCATGACAGATATTAAAAGACCAAACTTTATATTCCTACATGGGAAGATAATACTTCAAACTCATAAGAACTATCTCAGTAAGGAATTCACAGAGGATGAAGGGATGATATCTGTAAAGCATTTATGTTTTGTTCTTTGTGGGGCAGACAAGGTGGGGTGTCTTATGTCTGTGGCCAGATTTGGGCTTGGGGCCTCCTGGGTCCAGGGCTGGTGCATCGTCCACTGTGCCACCTAACTAACCCATGATGACATCTTTAAAATAGCATTGAGGTGTAGGAGAAATAGACTGGGGGAGGGGGAAGGGGGAGATGGTCTGGGGAGAGGTAGTTCATATGAAGGAAACAAGAAAAAAGCTTATAGAGGGGAGGGGAAGAGGGGGAAGGAATTGAGGAGTGAATGAACCTTAATATCATCAGAATTGGCTCAAAGAAGGACTAACATACATACTCAAGTAGGTATAGTATTATATTTTTGCCCTGAAGGAGGGGAGGGAGATAAGGGGGGGGGGAGGAGAGAGTAAGGAGGGAAGGGCAGATTGGGGAAGAGAGCAGTAAAAAGCAAAACACTTTCGAGGAAGGTGAAGATGTTCTGTATAACTGCACAAGTATGACATATTGAATTGCTTGATTTTGTAGGGAGGGTTGAGGAGGGAGGGAGGAAGAAAATTTAGAACACAGAATTAGCTCAAAGACCTTAAACTCATCAGAGTGGGCTCATGGAAGGAATAACATTTACACCCAGTTGGGAGGAGTAATCTATTTAACTCTACAGGAAAGTAGGAGGGGAAGAGGATAAGGAACGAAGGGTGAAAAAAGGGGAGTTCAGAGTATGGGAGGGGACAGCCAGAAGTAAAACACTTTTGAGGAGGAATAGGTTAAAAGAAGATAGAAAATAGAGTAAATATCATGGGAAGGGAAGAGGATGGAGGGAAATAGTTATGATGATTGATTATAATGGTAAAAATGTATAGTACTTACCTTGCTGGGCTATTATGAAGAAAATGCTCTGTCAAGTTTAAGGTACTATACACAGGTTATGATGAACAGGATACTATCAGAAAAACCTGGAAAGACCTACATGAACTGAAGCAGAGTGAAATGTACTGTATACAAAATAACAGCAATAGTGTAAGACAGTCTGCTGGAAAGCATGTGGTTATTTTTAGCAAGGCAATGATCCAATATAACCCTGAAGGACTTATGAAAATGGCAACCCATCTACAGAGAAAGAACTGATAGTATCTGAAAACAGATGGAAATGTTTTTTTTCCCCTCTTTGACAATTCCTCAATCTGAAGTTTTGGGGGTTTTTTTTGACTGTTTTCTCTCACAACCTAGCTAATGTGGGAATGTTTTCCATGACTACTCATGTATAACTTATTTTGAAATGCTTGAGTTCTAGTTCATGGTGGGTAGGAATGGAGGAGGAAGAGAAGTTGGAACACAAAATTTTTAAAAATTGATGTTAAAGTGTGTTTTTACATATATTTTGGAAAATAAAATTCTATTCAACAAAATAGCCATTCCCCAGTAGTCTTAAAAAAAAAAGAGCTTATTGTGGAAAAAATTTTTTAAATTTAAAAAAAATTTTAAAAAGAGCTTATTGTGTGCTGAGTACTTAGGGACACAAATACAAGCAAGACAATCCATACCCTCAATCACCATACTTGTGTCTTAATGTAATTTGAGTGAAGTTCGGGGTTCCATGGTACAGTAGAAAGAGGGGTGGCAATCTCCATTATATGCCATTTATACTATTGTGGGGATGAGGGAGAGGGTTGCCTGATTCAGGGCAATCCTCTAGTCAAACCCTAATGTTGAGAAAAGGGGTAAGATTTTACCACGAGGGATTGGGATTCCTAGCCCAACCCTTGGTTTATACCATTGCCTGGAGCTTTTGCCAAGACCTTTAGTCCTAGCCATGTATAAAAGCACAAGATGGGCACTAAAAGAAGGAAAAGCAAGCACATTTTATTGGGGGGAGGGAACACAGTACTGGAAGGGGGCAGCTAGATGGCCCAGTGAATAGAGTTTTGGGCATGGAATCAGGAAGACTCATCTTTCTCGGTTCAAATCTGGCCTTAGACACTTAGTAGCTATGTGACCCTGGGTAAGTCACTTAATTCTGTTTGCTTCAGTTTCCTCATCTGTAAAATGAGCTGGAGAAGGAAATGGCAAGTCGCTCCAGTATTTTAGCTAAAGAAACCTCAAATGGATTCATGAAGAGTTAGTAGGATTATGACTGAAATGACTGAAGAACAGTATTGTGGGAGTGGGGCCAATCAGGGAGGATGGAAATAGGTCAGGTAGAATAGAAGCCTGGGTAGAATAGGGCACCCAAACTGGTAAAGTTTGGTGGTTATTTATAAGTTCCTGTGTGGGTCAAGAAGGACCAGGCATTAAGGGAAGGGAGAGGGGAGTAGATCCACATTGGGAATTAGTGATGATTTATGTAGGGAGATAGGAAGATCACTGGGGAATTGGCAGTAAATATTCAGACCCCCAGACAGTTGGAAAGGAGTTGTTTTGGCTATTATCATAGGCCTTACTTTGGCTGGGTGATTCAGGGGATTTGGGTTCCCTGATGCTTCTTCAATTAGTGGAATGGGGAGGCTATGGCATGGAACACTGGGAATTTATTGATTGTAACCCTACATAGATAAGTAGTTGAAAGGGGACCTTTTGGTTCCTGGTTCCAATTAATCATTACATAAAATTGGCAGGGGAGGAGGGGAGGGAAGTAAAGAATACCTTTTCTCTTCTGAGTATAAATGGTAAATAACAAAACAAAAACACCTAAAGGCATAGCAAAATAAATGTGAGGCATTTTAAATAACATAAAAACAGTTTTTGTGTGACCCTGTTAAATTACAACCTCTCTGAACCTTATTTTCTTTATCAATAAAATGAGGGCATTAAAATAACTTATCTTCCCTACCCCACCTGGGAACATTTAAAGGAAATTCTTAAAATGTTGGGACACACACAAAAAATGTTGGGACACCTATAAAAACATTATTTATTGGTTCATTTATTTATTTCTACTTTTTTTAAAAAAATGTGATATATGTTTAAGCTTTTATATTTGATTATATTTCCAATTTTGGAAGTTTACTTGATTATTTGCTTTTCCTGGTGATAATATTTTAAATTAAAAAAAAAATGAAATGAGTGTATTGACCTGAATTGCCTATAAATTTCTTTCTAGTTGTGAAATTCTATGTTTTAAATGGTTAGCAATATTTTATTTTTGCCATTGTATTCAAGTTTGGAACTATAATTCTAATTAGTATACCTCATCATACAACTAACCTTTCTCAAATACTGGGTTCACAGTGCAAAAACACTGCACCAGATAGTATCATTGCAAAAAAAAAATTAAGACTTTGTGATGCTTAAATGAGTTATGTTAAAAAAAAAAAGACTGCTACCTTTTAAACAAAATATTTTGTTTCAGAAGTCAAGATGTTTTGAAATAACATCATTTCACAACTGCAAGAGAAAAATCTATCTAAATCTATATTGAAACTCCCCATGACACAGAGAAGTTGTTTTTTCCCCCCTGTAGGATTGTTAGATGTGCTTAGAGCCAAAAGTTCCAGAAATTTCAAAAACTCTTCTTTTTTTCAGAAATATAAATCCACAAAAGATCCAAACTTTGGAGACTTGGCAAAATGTAGATAATGTATACCTGGATGTTTAATTACACTAAAACCTCAGACCTAACTCTAAAGCTAACTCTGCCCTGATCACCTCAGCTAGAAATTATAGCTCTCTCATATTATTTCATAGTAATTCAATTATGTGCTTATCATATCATAATTTGTACTATATTTTTCTGTTTATGTATCTTATCAATCTACTCTATTGCCTTTGTAGGTGTGTAATTTAAAATTCTAAATGTGAGTTCTAATCTGTCTCCCCAGTTTGGGGGGGAAACTGGCTAAAATCACTGATAAATGAGTTTAGGTTTTTTTAAGGGTTTATTAAAAGATAGTAAAAGAAAGAGAAAGATTGAGAACAGATTTCTTATAGCATGGAAATCCTAGCTTTCCTAAACTCCCACCTGAAGTCCTCCACCAAGCTGATGTCTCCAACCAAAAGAGAAAGAACTCCTTCGCCAGCCTCAACTTCCTCCTTCATGTTCTCCTCCCAGAAATGGGAGGTTCTTTAAGCTGATTGGCTAGCGTCATTCAAATTCATTGGTTCACTGGACCCAAAGGTGGTCTTAATGTAAAGTTCAAAGTTTTTAGCTTCTGAGAACAATACCCTCTTAAGGACCAGCCAGTTGTGCTTACAATCTAGTCAGCAGTCAGTCACTCTCACTTAATTCAATCAGTTTAGATTAATCTCCAGGTGGGCCTTTGAGTATCTGCTAAATTCCCTTATCAACCACATTCCATTATCTTGAAACATAGGCAAGAAAAGAAGTATATTTTATTTACCTTTTATTCTTCTCCCAAGGATTAGTGTTGTTCATTCATTTTATATGGTTGGTATGTGTTGAATGAAAAAATGAACAGATGAATGGTTGAATTAATGAATGAGAAAATAAGATCTAAACTGTTACAACTTGAGGTTTTATAAAGCTAGCTTCATTCCTTATCTTTACTTGAAATGTTTTTTACCTGTTTGAACCTCTAAAGCACAAATAGCAACAGAGAAATGAAGGATAAAAGTTAAAAGGGATAAGTTCCTTGTGAAAAGTATACTTAGACACAAAAACATCACAATATAGATGTAGAATAGAGGAAGACTAGGTGAGCATGAATATAGCAAAATGGTTTGTGTTTTTTTTTAAGTTGGGCCATAGTTGGCTATAAGCTGTGTGAGAGTGTAATGCTATTGATGAGAGACAGCATTGTGGAAATGAAGAGTCCTTGACTTGGAGTGAAGAGAATTGGTTCCATTTCCTAGGTCTGCTATTTCTTTAGACAAGTAACTTAACTAGCTCTCTGAGCACCAGTTTGCTCTTCTTGGTTTCACAGGGCTGTTGCTGGGAGGAAATGGGATAATTTTAAGATGTTATATAAATGCTAACTATAATCATTTTGAAAAAGTAAAAGCCAACATGGTACTAAAATATATCAAAGGGGATGTGACATATAAAGACTGGAGAGAAAATTTCCTTCATACTCTCCATTATTGTGATGCTTATTAGACTCTATCTGGCTTAAATTGCTAAACTTTGAGAAGGATATACAAAAATTGGACAGGGTTCAGAGAAGGGCAACAAGAATGATCAAAGATATGGAAGAATAGAGGGAAAAATAGAATTCAAGAAAAATATTAGAAGAATTAGGCCAGTTTAACCTTGAAAAGGGAATGACTCAATTTTTTTTTTCCAAAAGGACTTGGGTGGGTGGGTGGGGAATTAGTTCTGGACCTGTAATTTCATCTGTTTGGGGAACTTTCAATATAGAACTTCCAATAATGCAAAATGGTCATCTGTAACGATAATCTAGGGAGGAGAGAGGGGAAAAGGGGGGGAATAGTATGTGATAACTTTATATTTTAAAAGGAATAGCAAGTTATATATAATAGATTTGCAGTTTCATGCATAAACATCTTTTTTTTCTATTCTACTATGTTATAGAAATGCTTTTTTTATTTCTCAAGTTCAGAAAAAAATTAATTAAATTTTTTAAAAAGTTGCCTAAGAGGCTGAGAGGTTGAATAAACTCACCCTGGTCACATAACTAATATTAATGAGAGGTAGGACTTGTTCCCAGGTCTTCCTGTCTGAAGGATATTCCTCTACTCACCACACCACAGCACTTTCCATGAGCCATCAGTCTATAGGTCCTTGTAAGGCAAGACACAAACAGGAAAAAAACAAAAAACTGGACTTTAAAACTTTAGAGATCTTAAATTTAGAGAATTTCCAGACAATCAGAGTAATAAAACAGACTCCTGAGGAAAGCTAGAGATTATATGGCCCTATCTATCTTCAGGAACTGTAGATAACCATCTCTCTTGGAAGATTTAGACATTCACTAGGCTGGAGTCAATAGGGCAGAATATAGAATCCTAGAATTTATAGCCAGAAGGGATTTCAGAAATCATTTAGTCCAACCCCCTTAGTTTAACACATGGGGAATCTGGGACCTAAAGACATTGTGATTCCTCCAAGATCACATAGATGGTAAGTAGAGCATTGAGATCCAAAGTCTTCTCATTCTGAATGATGTGCTTTTTGTACTATATGAAAGATTTCTGGAACTTCTTTCCAGTTTCATGAATATGCCTAGAGAGAAAAGCAGGGGGAAAAAAAGAACCAGAGGGTGAGCAGAGGAAAAATAAGCATCAAAGATAATTAGAGAACCATCTCCCAAAAAAACAAATGATTCCAGTGAATTCCATAACGATGAATGTTTTAACATGTATTGGCTGTCACACAGAACACTTCATCAAGTCCATCAATCCATTTTGCAACAGACAATATTTCAGGTCAGCCTGACTGATGGGATTTTTAATGCTGATTTGATTTGCATTTGTGATTGCCAGAAAAGACAGCTAAAGACAATGAAATTTCTTAGACCATAAATCAATGTACATGGCATGACTTCTGGAAAACAAACAAAAATGTCACCATTAAATGACTGTTTCCACACAGGAATAAACTTTTTCCCTAACAAAGAATTCACCCATAGAACAATCTTATTCTATTGACTTTTACTTCAGGTAAATTTCTGGCTTTCCAGGATCTTTTCTGCCAGGAGACTGGCTCATTTCTTAGTTCCCAGACATTGCCTAAGTTTTCCTTCCCAGGTTCCAAAGGAAAAATTGCTTTACTTCAGCAGGGCTGCCAGAGAGTCTCTCTCTAGTGTATCTCTGCAGCCTCTGGGTCTCCTGAGCAATCAGGGGACATTGCCTCATATTGATTGAGATCTGTGGCCTTAGCCTCCTTCCTCCATCTTGGAGGTTCATATTTTATCCCTATCCTCAAACCTCTGGTCCAGACTTTACTCCAGTTCCTGATTCCTCTTGTCACACTTGTCTAATCAGGCATATATTTGCCAGTTACAATGATTGTTGGGCTTGCTGTATTTGGCCAGATCCAGAGACAAAACTTTTTTTTTTCTTCCAGGTGCAAATACTTGTTTGACTGGCAAAGGCTCTAAAACGGCTGCAGGGCTTTTGATCATTTCCCTTGAGGAGACATTTAATTTTGAATCATTCTAATGGAGCAGGTCACACAAGGTTATTTTCTATCAGATGCAAAGAATTTGGATAAATATTCCAGTGACTTCTTAGGGGTCCTAAGAGGCCTGCTTTAAATTATGAAGAAAATGCAATTCACTAATTCAGCAAAAATTTACTTAGCACTTATGATGTGGTAGGGATACAAATACAAAACTGAAACAGTCCCTACACTCAAGAAGCTCAAATTCTACTGGGGATAAAGGTGGGGATGGGGAACGATGCCCTATACAAAGATAAGTATATGCAAAAATAAATACTTAAATGGAAATATGATTTTACCTATTTGAGTGTATTCTCCAAAGATGTGGAACATATATCATCCATTCTTCCCCATTCTGTGTGACTCTCTCTCTCTTTTTTTTTTTTGGTGGGGCAATGAGGGTTAAGTGACTTCCCCAAGGTTACACAGCTAGTGTGTTTTGAGTGTCTGAGACTGGATTTGAACTCAGGTCCTCCTGAATCCAGGTCCAGTGCTTTATCCATTGTGCCACCTAGCTGCCCCCTTTTTTTGTTTTCTGGGTGTTTTTTTTTTCCTGTGTGACTCTTGTCCATGTGCTGCCACAAGTTTGCCAGATGGGGTCTACCCAAAGTGCTAGAGGGTTTTTCCTTACTTTCTCCCAACATTGCAAGGGAATATGTTGGCTAGCCATCTGGCAACCTTCATCATCTTTTCTTTATATCACTCATTTCCCTGACATCTTTTCCTCATGTTCTTCAAAGTTCCTCAGTGGTTGTGTATGTATGTATGTATGCATATGTATGTATACAAACACATACACAGAGACATCAAGTAAATGCAAAGTAAAATGGCAGAAGAGGGAGGTGGGATCAACAACCTGGGAGATCAGAAAAGGCATGACACAGTACATGGCACTTAAGCTGAGCTTTGAAAGGAACAAGGGATCCTAAGAGAAAGACATACAAGGAAGGAAGGAAGTGATGATAATACCCATACTGCCAGTGAGCTTCTCTGGTGTCCTTGTGTCATACATACATGCACGCATGCATACATACATACATACATACATACATACATACATACATACCTATTTAATTCTTTGAAGACTGTCTTCCATGCCTCACTGACTTATAGTAACAGCAGTAGAAATGTTGATATTAAAAGGATGGGACTTTGTTTCCATGGAAACTTGAGGTCATTAAAAGATCTTTGCAATTTCCCAAAAGCAATGTAACTCATTTTACTCTTCCTATTCTGCTATAAGCCCAAACGCTGTCCATCTGTAATGTCCATCCCAGATATACATATTGATAGGCAAGCTCTATAAGGTATCCATCCAAATAGTAGGGCCTTTCAAACTCTGGCTGCTGTGATTCACTTCATGGTGTCTGGTTTACAGTTCCTGTGACCCTTTTTATAATGTGTGTAAGGATATGTTTGCTTCTCAGAATTTAGTAGCAACAGGTAGCTCCAAATGCTATCCTTTCTCACTGAGGACCATAAATTAATTAATATTGCTTTCCATAGATCATGAATAAACACATTTATAAATAAACCCATTAATTATTAAGGACTTTATCCTTCTGTTATGATTGTTTTGTATTGGAAGCTTATTTCCTGCTTCCCTATGGAAAATGATTTAATATTTATATTTAGAATCTCATGGGAGAAAACTATATGCACCTCCATAATGTTCTTGGTCCTTATATTAACTCAGAAGAGCAACCCAGGCCATTCTCCTGGCAGTACTTCAAGCCAAACAATTTAAGAGGCAGAAATTCCTAGGAAAGTTCATATCCATCTCAATTGGCAAGCATCCTGCGTTAATTTTGTTTGTTTGTTTTTCCCCAAAAAGCTACCAAGATGATTTGCCCCATTTCCCCAATAACTGTAGAGATATGTACACCTGGACGTAAATGTCCTCATAGTGCCTAGCATTATAGATTAAGAACCTTTTGTATTTCTCCTCTTAGCTACCCTTGGATAAATCAGGCAACATTCCTTCCTCATTCCCCTCAATCAATTTACCACACTCATAGATCCAAATTCATAGAACTAGAAGCAGAGGTAGCAAGTAATACCTTGTTCCCAAACAATCAATATTCTGGAACCCTTGAAAAGGAAGGAGCATCTATAGTGCCAGTCAGAGATAAGACTTTTCCTATACAAAGAAGGAAAAACTGGATAGCCATCCTCAGATATGCTAGAGTGCCACCCCAATATGAGGAATTAATATAATATCATTACAGTCTAGATTCAGATAAGGAGACCTGAAGCATCCTTCTCCCTATATCTGGTCAGTGATATAGAATGTCATTAAATTAATCTCTTTTGGACACATAAAACTTGTGTGGGTTTCCCTTTTCCCTTCTCTAGTGTAGAATCTGAGTTCCCATATAATCATTCATTTGTAGAGGCATTTGCCATAAGGAATTGAAATAGATGGGAGAAATTGATTATCTTGAACTAGAAAATACTTCTTCTATTTACTGTAATGAGTGGCCTTAATTTAGCATGTTATAATCTAAGAAATAGACATTTTTCATCCATCTGGTTTTTCCTGTGTGCATAGTCAGGACAAATTCATTTGAGTAGTTCCAGGTCTTTTACAAGAGGCTCTGCAGTTTTCCAGTTTTTGGTGCAATCTGCAAAATGTCATATTCAAATATGAACATCTGGAGGACCCCACTATGTACAAGGAATTCTTTTTCAACTTGGATTCTGTATTTTATCTTCTTTATCACAGTGGCAAACTACTTTGGCAAGCATAATATATCCGCATTTTATGCTTCATCTGATATTTGTGCTCAGAGGATTGCTTAATAGGATTATTTCTGTTATATCATTTGAGGAATTGTGAGAAATTTTGATGCATGGATAGAACATTGCATTGGAAAAAAATCCTTAAAGCAGAATTTTGACTTACTAAATGTACTTGCTCTTTCACAATCAACATATTTTCTATGTCTTCCATTAATTGTTCAGGTAAAGGTGAAGTCTGTTGTTGAATATCTCTTATGTATGTCTTCTAGTTCCCTACTAAAACTTTTACCAAGGATGCCTTCAATGTATATATAGATGGCTTGCATAAAGAATCTGTTTCTATTAGAAAAATATGTAGTTGTTGAAATTTTCTTGGTGCAATATCTAAGATTCCACCTCCCTCACCACTACAACATGGAGTAGGCTGCTTTTTTCTCTGAAAGGCAACGTGATAGGTCCAGGGAGCTAAGGCTCAAGTTATATCTCCCTTGACAAACTTCCTGGTGGCATCTGTCTATATTGGAATAGCTTCCTCATTGCCTAAAGACATAAAAAGATCTATCCATATGGAGTCAGGCCCCTTTAGACTTGGAGATCGTCAAAAGATAGCAAGCCATCATACCATGTCAGGCTGACCAAATACTTTTCCATATGGAAATGAGAGGCCAGGTCTATCAAATCTGAGTTCTACAATATCCTTGTTGAATATTTTTTTCTATGCTATGGCTAAGTAAACTTCCTTTTTTTTTTTTTTTAGTGAGGCAATTGGGGTTAAGTGACTTGCCCAGGGTCACACAGCCAGCAAGTGTCAAGTGTCTGAGGCCAGACCTGAACCCAGGTACTCCTGACTCCAGGGCCGGTGCTCTAGTAAACTTCCTTTTGTTAAATGCTGAATGACCTAAGAATGTGTTATTTCATTCTAAAGCCAACCCTAAATCGATAGATACCAGTCCAGGAAAAGCCTATTTATTAAAATTGTTTACTTTGGGGGTGGAGCTTATTAGTAAGGTTTGTGGCTTTCTCTACAGTATTGATATATTTAGTTCTTTCAGATACCGTGTATTTTGATCCTTCATTCCTGTCACAAGTGTGCCTGTATAGATCTACTGTATAGACACTTGGTCCAATTTTGACTGCTTTTCCCATCTTTGTCATGTTTGTTTGTTTTCTTTGTTTTTGTTTTGCAGGGCAATGAGGGTTAAGTGACTTGCCCAGGGTCACACAGCTAGTAAGAGTCAAGTGTCTGAGGCCAAATTTGAACTCAGGTCCTCCTGAATCCAGGGCCGGTGCTTTATCCACTGAGCCACCTAGCTGCCCCTCATCTTTGTCATTTTTAATGCCATTTCTACCTCTCCCATCATCACACCTAGTATTGTGATTTTAGGGGTTAAGCATGATTGTATCAACTACCCCTGATGGCCAAAAAGAAATGTTTTTGTTATAGTAATTTTTACATTTTTCTTCTATTTGTTAACCTTCTTCCATTAGTAAGATGTTAAAAAACATTTAACAATTTGGATGACTTTGCTTAGTTGGATCTCTTGCCAAACTTGGATTAAATTGTTGTTACCCTCCACTGCTTATCTTTGCTTTATAAGGTGATACTGCTGATATTCATTCATCATCATCCTTTATAATATAAATGAGTTTTTGTGGACTCAATGAGAAACTTCAAATGAAATCATATGTTCCAATAAGCAATGGTTTTGATGCAAAATTGGAGAGAAAAAAAAAGTAATGAGAAGTATATGAGAAAGTATGGCTCAGGAAAAGGAATGGAAAAAGCCCAAGCCCTATAAACTACACAGAAGCTTCACATCATTATAGGATGAAAACTGTTGGAGGGAAAAAAAAAACCCTACTGGTAGGTACTGAACCAAAATACCAAATTACATCATAAGAAAAAAAAATAGATTCTATTACAGCATGCAGGAAAAGACTTGCTATTAATGTGGCTATCCCTAAATCAGTTGTCTGTATAAGGTAAGACTGCTGACTCATCAAGGCAAAGATCAGAATTAGTAAAAAGGAAGAAGAATGAGAAAAAGATATAGTATATGACTGAAACAACTCAATCTTGAACTATTTAAACAATCAGCATTCCGAACTGGGAAATTGATATCAGAAATGACATTATCACTGACTATACAGATATCTCATTTGCAAAATATAGAAATAATTATATATAATTTTATATATAATATGTATATATTTTACTTATATATTATTGAATATTAAAATACAGTTTTTGTATCTGCCTGTCTCCTACAAACAGAATCAATAAATAGATCAGAGAAATTATAATATCTTATAATATCTCCTACAATTTGTACCCATACCCGTCCTACAAAATACAATAACAGATCAGAGAACATGGTTAAGAACCAGATCATAGAATTTAACATCTCCCATGAGACAAAACCAGATCAGAGATAAACAGAAAAAAAATAATATCATTTTTTCATCCCAAGAAGAAAGATGTAACACATGATCACATGTGGAGGCTTCTCTCCTAAGAGAGAAGCTCAAAACTCCCCTTCTTTCTAAAGGTTTTTAAGGTTTCTTGCTCCCTGGTTACAGGGTAATGTCAGTTTTATTAGCATGATACAAATTAACCTAAAACAAATAATAGGCAGCTCAAAGACACAGGAAGGGTTTACCAAGGACAAGGATGTCTAGATATTTGCTCTATTTACTCATTGGGGGAAAAAGGATAGAGAATGAGGACTCATTAGTTGAAGTTTAGTCAAAAGGGGCATTTTGATTTGTTTATTCTCTTGGGGAGAGAAGTTAGTAAAGAGGGACTTATCTGCTACCTATCTGGGTTCAGCCTGAAGTTTTAGCCAAAGGGCATTTTCCAGGGTCTCATAAAATCCATTTGGATAATAAGGTACCGCCATCAAATCCAGGTGATCCATATACACACACACACACACATGTATGTATATATATGTATATACATACATAACATAAATACATACATAATTTTTTATAGAAGTAATTTTGAGAGTAGGTGAGAGTACCAACAACTGAGGAGGTCACTTAGAAAAGGCATTCTGAAGGAGGTTGCATGTGAGCTCAAGCTTAAAGTGAGCTATTATTTCTATGAGGCAGAGACAAGGAGGAAGAGCATTTGGGGCAGGAGGGAATAGTCTTTTGGAAGGCACAGAGCCAAGTGATGGAATGCAGAATTTGGGAAAGTAGACCAGTTTGGCAGTTAAAAGGGAGCAATGTGAAATTGGTCTGGAAAGATAGTTGGAGCCAAATTGTGAGAAAGACTTTTTATTTTAGAGGCAATAGGGAGTCACTGTAGCTACTTCAGCAAGGGAGGAACATGGTCAGAAATATATACCATGCTTAATGTCACTGCCAGTAGTTTGGGATATAGTAAGTGCTTAAATGAGCTTGGGGAGCCCTTAGAATTAATGTCAGTCTAAATAGATTATTGATGACATCACATTTCTGACTGTTAACAAAATTCACTTGTTAAATGTTTAGTTATTTTTATTTTTCTGCTTGCTTGATAGGTAGAATTTCTGGAGCAGCCCTTCCCTAACTTAGACTGAATTAAGCCCCAGTTCATAAGTTTCATTAAGTAACTAATTAATTAACAAAATTAATGTCTATAAAAACCAAATGTTTTATAGACTCCTAGAGCAGACTCTCTCTCTCTCTCTCTCTCTCTCTCTCTCTCTCTCTTTCTCTCACCTGGAAAATGAACATGTACAATAAGAGAGAAATATAATACAAAATACTGAGTTAGTTTATGACTGTTGGGTAAAAATTCCTTATATAATATCAAAGGAATATTGGTGTGCAGATAACAGAATAAATATGTCTTTTACCTTTCTTTGTACCCCCAAAGCATATAATGTGTGGCACATAGCAAACATTTAATAAATGCTTATAGACTGACTGACTTACTCTTGAACCTGCGCCAAGAGCTGGTAACCTCAGTATACTTTATTTGGCAGGGACCATAGCATTATAAGTCACTGTCACAACAGACACTTAAATGTCAGATCAAATGGACTTTGGAGGCTACTCCAGGCTCAGGAAATCCATGCTTTTTTATGTCAAGTGTATAAAAACCCAGAGTAGGCAGTCAATCTATCACAATTCATCATCTCTAAATTTAGTGACAGACACTTGACATCCTGGAAAAATACAAACAGTTACATACTTGATATCTAGTGTGTGCCAAAGGAACAGAGTGTTTTGAATTCAAAAACAATCCATGTTTTGAAAACTCTGTGATTTTTTTCTAACTTAAATGTTTTATTCCCCTCTTAATGAAATCAAAACCTTCTAAGCAAGTTTTTATTATACAAATAAATATCTCATGTTGGTGAATATGACCAATATTCTCTTAAAAGCATAGGATCACAGATTTAGAACTGGAAGAGAGTTTTAGAGGTTGTCTAGACTAGTAGTGTCAAACTTAAATAGGAAGGGGGGGCACTAAATAAGGATCCCTGTTGGATGCATATGGACTTAGAAAACCACATATTACCATTATCTGTGTTCCATTATATTTTTATTGATTTTATTAAATATTTCCCAGTTACATTTCAATCTGGTTCAGGCAACACTTGGGAGTATATAGCAGACCACAGTGCTGCATGTTTGACCCCTCTGATTTAGACCAATTCTTTTATTTTACAGATGAGAAACTGAGAGCATGAGAGGCTGTGTCTTGTCCAAGATTGTACAGGTAGGAAATTCCAGACTTCAGGCTCTCACCCAGCTCTTCTGATTCCATTGTATTGATCTTTTGATAATGTACCACACTGATAAGATGATGTTATTGTTCAATTGTTTCAGTCATGTCTGACTCTCCATGACTCCATTTGGGGTTTTCTTGGCAGAGATGCTAGAGTGGTTTGTCATTTCCTTCTCAAGCTCACTTTACATATGAGGAAACTGAGACAGGGTTAAATGATTTGCCCAGGGTCACATAGCTAGTAAGTAACTGAGGCCATATTTGAATTCAGGAAGATGAGTCTTCCTGACTCCAGGCTCAACACTCTATCCCCTGGGCCACACCAATATAAGCTGTCTCCTTATGAATTCTATTAGAAGCAAGGCCACACCAATAAACAGTGTGTTATTTGAGAAAGTTGATCAACAAGTGTGGATTGCTTTTGTGAATACAATACACAATAGCATTATGCTAATGTTGAGTAAAGTTGTAGTATGTGTTGACCATCTGTTGGAGCCAAAAACAAACAAACAAACAAACAAACAAACCAAAAAACCCACAGACCAAGAATTCTCTTTCTGTTAATACCTGAATGTTCTTGGGTATATCATTTCTTCTCTGGGCCACAGATTCCTCAACTCTAAAATTCAAAGATTGATTGAACTAAGAAATGATCCCTACAGTCCCTTTCAAGGAACCAAAACACCTGAGTACATTCAATAAAATAAATCAGTTTTTCCCATCACAATGAAACAAAGATAAAGGTCTTAGTGAATAGTGAATTGTGATCTTAGGACCTTAAGATTTTAAATTTTAATTCAGATCCTTGCAGTCACTCCCTCTCTTTCTCCCATTCCTTTTCTCTCTCCTCTATCTAATTAATCACCAAATATATTTGGGTTTTTTCCTTTGTATTGTTTTTGGCATCTCTCCCTTCCTTTCCATATCCACTGTCACTGCCCTAGTCCAAGCCCTCAGCACCTCATGACTGGTCTCTAGATATTATCTCTTTTTTCTTTTTTCTTTTTTTTTTTTTGCGGGGCAATGGGGGTTAAGTGACTTGCCCAGGGTCACACAGCTAGTAAGTGTTAAGTGTCTGAGGCTGGATTTGAACTCAGGTACTCCTGAATCCAGGGCCAGCGCTCTAACCACTGCGCCATCTAGCTGCCCCCTTAGATGTTATCTCTTAACTCATCTACTTGACACTAGTTTCTCCCTACTCCAATCTCTCCTGCATACCACAGAACCAATTAATCTTCCTTAACCACTTTCACCACCCCCCAACCCCATTCTAAAAAACACAATTTAAGATCCTTAGCCTGACATTCAATACTTTTCACATTCTGACTCTCCATCTACCTTTCACTGGATTACTCACCTCTTCATCCAAGCCTTCTTATTCCAGCCAGACTGAATTTATTGTCACCAAAACACATCCATCAGGGCCATTCACAAATCCCACCTTCTATATGCCCTTTCCTGGCCATCTGATCCAAAGGGAGCTTTCTCTGACTTATTCCCCTATCACTTATTTGATATTTAATCAGATGAATATTGCCTAGCACTTTTCCTTAACTTTTTATATGTATATACCCTGATGTTGTCGTTGTTCAGTGGTTTCAGTCCAGTCTGACTATTCATAACCCCATCTGAGGTTTTCTTGAAAGAGATACTGGAACGGTTTGCCATTTCCCTCTTCAGTTCACTTTATAAACGAGGAAACTGAGGCAAACAAGGTTAAATGGCTTATCCAAGGTCACATAGCTAGTGAGTGCCGAAGGCAAGATTTGAACTCAGGAAGATGAATCTTCCTGACTCAAGACCTGACACTCCATTCACTCTGCCACCCAGCTGCCCATATACCCTGTTATGCAAATAGATTTTAAATCTGAGGACAGGAAAAGTATCTTAAAGAGACAGCATAGTATAAAAGATAGAAAACACTGAACCAGGAGCCATAAATCTTACCTGAAAAGGTATGTATATAGCAGAGATAGGGGAGGAGCAAGGGGAATAAGTGTACCCACCCTCTTAGCAAACAAGCTCCACCACTGACATTATCCATATCCACTATTGATCTTTCCTATTTACCAAACTTAATTCTGACTGAACCTGATTCACAGTTGATTCCTTGTGCTTACTGAGGTTGCATATTTTAACATCCAGCTGCTTCCCTTGTGATTCCTGGTCTGATTACATGTCTGATGAACATGGATGTCAGATAATTTGGGGCTCAACTTCCTAATCCATAATTCAGGAATATTAATAACCTTACCTGTTTAGCTTTCAGAACTGTTATTAGTCTCAGATGAGGCAATATAGATGAAAGCACTTGGAAAATAACAATGCACAATATAAATGTAAATTGGTATTCTATATACATATACACACATACATATACATATGTCTATGCACATATACATACACGTATGCACATACATATATGTTTGTGTATATGTGTGTATATATACATGCGTGTGTGTGTGTGTGTGTGTGTGTGTATCTCAAAGGGTATGGCAACATGTGGCAGCTAGAGAGCTGGCCTTGGAGTCAGAAAGTTCTTCCTTCAGGTCTTGCCTCTGACACATATTTAACTTCTCCTTGTTCTAGGTAATTCTAAGACCATAATTTGCAGAGAAAGTGCCAGTCAATCTTTACTGCATTGATACTGTTGCTTTGCCAGAGTTAGCTACTTTCTCTCTTTCTCTCTCTCTCTCTCTCTCTCTCTCTCTCTCTCTCTCTCTCTCTCTCGTTTGCGCAGGGCAATGAGCGTTAAGGGACTTGCCCAGGGTCACAAAGCTAGTAAGCGTCGAGTATCTGAGGCTGGATTTGAACTCAGGTCCTCCTGAATCCAGGGCTGGTGCTTTATCCACTGTGCCACCTAGCTGCCCCTCTGAGTTAGCTATTCTAATGAAATCATACTACTACTACTACTACTACTACTACTACTACTACTACTACTACTACTACTACTACTACTACTATTACTACTAGCTAACATTTATGTAGAATTTACTATATGCCAGGTACTGTGCTAAGCACTTTACAATTATAATCACATTTGATCCTCATAACAACCCTGGAAGGTAGGTGCTATTATTATCTCCATTTTACAGATGAGGAGAATGAGTCAAACAGAGGTTAGGTGACTTGACCAGGGTCACACAGCTGATAAGAGTCTGAAGCCAGATTTAAACTCAGACCTCCTGAATAAGCCACGAAGAAAAATTGCAGGCAACCCTGAAACAAGTGGTTCTACTGTAGACCTTTGTGAGAGCTATAGGTCCAGGAAGTTGAACACTGGGGTGCTTTTAAAAATCGAAATCGCACATCCCTTAAGGTTTGCTCATTTAACTAAGATATTGGGAATGAGCAGATGGCCCTGGATGTCTTAGAATGTAGGCCTTCGCCAGCACCAAAGCAGTAGCCAATTTAGCTATCAGTGATATCCTCTCTTTGATGTATGAGCTTACTACTATGTTTTTGAATGGCAACAAAACTATGGAAAATGAATAGCTACCATGGAAAATTATACTGGGAACATTTAGGCCAGGGAGTGCCCCCAGGAGTTTGAGGAACTAAGAGATTCATGTAAAAATTGTCTGAGGGATGGGGATTCTGAGGAAAGTTACCCGGAGAAGGAGTCTGGAAGCATATACTGGGAATCTTTGGCCTGATACCTCTTGAGACTGATACAGGGAAATGTAGTTTGGAAAGGGAGATTAGAATCATTCTAGGTTTCCTGGTGCAATTCTAGTACCAGACCAGGCAGAATATACCAGGAAAAGCAGCATGAAGAGGAGTTGTACCAGGCCAGGGTGTGTGTGTGTGTGTGTGTGTGTGTGTGTGTGTGTGTGTGTGTGTGTGTGTGTGTGTGTGTGTGTGAGAGAGACAGACAGAGACAGAGAGATAGACGAACAGAGACAAAGAAAGAGACGGAAACAAAGAAAGAGACAGAGACAGACTGAGAGACAGAGGCAAACTATAGAGAAAAGTTATTACCTGAAAATGGAACCCCCAAACAACTGGGGAGTTAAGTAATAAGGTAGGGCAGGAGTAGGGTAGGGGTCAAATGTAGAAGAAGCATCTCAGATCAACTGGCAGACTTTTCTTTGCCTGATGCAGCTTTTAAGTGTCCTGTGATTCTAACTTCACTTTGCATTAAGAAAAACTTCCTAATAAGAATATTTGTTGTTGTTCAGTCATTTCAGTTGTGTCCAACTCTTCATTGCCCCATATGGAGTTCTTTTGGCAAAGATACTGGTGTGGTTTTCCATTTCCTTCTCCTGCTTATTTTACAGATGAGGAAACTGAGGCAAACAGTGGTAAGTGGCTGGCTCAGGGTCACACAGCTAGTAAGTATCTGAGGCCAGATTTGAACTCGGGCATTCCTGATTCCAGGCTCAGCACTCTATCTACTGGGTCACCCAATTTGCCCTTGTAGCTAAAACTTGCTAATAAGTATTTTTTACAGAAAAGTCACCTGCCTATCATTTGTTAATCATTAAAGGGAGCGGATTTGTAAAAGGTGGTTTCAGAAAATGTAGACAATTAGGGTGACAAAGATAAAAGGCATTGTGGACCATTTGAAAGAGAACCCACTTCAGAATAAAGAAGCCATGAAGACCTGGCTTCATGTTCCACTTCTGAGGCATGTGACCCTGGGCAAGTGATCACTTAACCTCTCAGTATGTCAGACATCTCTTTGATACTGAGCAACCATGAATCTTCATAGAGAGGCAAAGTTTCTTCACTGGGAATTCCCTATGCAGATGGATGAATTTACAAGTCTGCCCCCTCTCTCCCATCTCTGTCCCATTACAAAAATGAAAAATTCTCTTGCCCTATAATAGTCATGCTTAGTAACTGAGATCCTTCCAGCTCTCTGTCTATGATACTAGTTTTTTGGGGGTTTTTTTGTTTTGTTTTGTTTTTTTAGTGAGGCAATTGGGATTAAGTGACTTGCCCAGGGTCACACAGCTAGTAAGTGTTAAGTGTCTGAGGCCGGATTTGAACTCAGGTCCTCCTGACTCCAGGGCTGATGTTCTATCCACTACGCCACCTAGCTGCCCCAGTCTATGATACTAGTAAAGGCTAGTGGATCTAAGGTGTCTCCTAAATCTAACATTCTCTGACTCCAGGTAATATTTTCTTCTTCGGAGTATTTTTTCCTCATCTTTAATCTAGGCAGTATAGCACATAGAGCACTGGATTTTGAGACAGAAAGACTCGACTTCAAAACTGGCCTCAGACATTTACTAACCACGTGACCCTGGGAAGTCGCTTCACCTCCCCTCTGATTCCCTCATTTTCCTCGACTTTAAGTGGGAATGGTAATAGCACCTACCTCCCAGGATTGTTGTGAGGATCAAATCAAATGCATAAAGTCCCTGACAAATGTTAAGGCGGTGGACAAATGCTAGCTGTTATCTTTGCCCTGTTTGGATTCAGAGGACAGAATCCGGAACATTGACAAACATTATGAGAGGGCACATTTAGGTTTTCTATCAGGAAAGACTCCCTAGCAACAAGAACTACTAAAAAGTGGACCAGGCTTCCTGAAGAGGCAATAGGCCCCTCCTCATCAGAGGTTTTCAAACAGAGACTTGTCAGCTATGTTATTATAAGAATTCCTTTCAAGTACAAGCTGAACCAGACTTCCACTGAGGCCCCTTCCAACTATTCAATTCTGTGCTTCTAGAATTATGATTTTGAGTGCCCACGTTCTCCCTAATGTGAACACACCCCGGGCTACTAAGATACCTGCATTGGTAATGAAAATGGACAGAAAAAAAGACAGAAACAGTAATATCTTCCTTTAGTGTCTCTTACAGTCAGTCAGAAGGTTAAAAGTAAGATCTGACATTTCATGTTATGACTTTGGATTGTTATGATTATTCTTGTACCTTGTAAAAATAATCAAACACTGAGCCTCACGTTCAAAGGAATTCTTGGAAAACTTGGTACAAGTGGGATTATTTCTTAGAATTCTTAGATAAAAACCATGTGTTCTAGAACTGAAGTGGATCACCAAAGGGGTAGGGGGTGGGTCTGGGTGGAGGTGGTATGTTTTGTCCTCATACTTTGAATATAACATGAAATAATACTCATCTTCTGACTCATTTCCTCCCACACCAGGAAGTCCTTGGCCTCACTGTTCTGACTTTTGGTCCTAGCTATTTGAGCCCTGGATATGAAAGTGAAATGGGGTATAGTAGATAAAGCTCTTCTGGAGTCCAGGCCCTTGGGTTTGACTCCTGGTGTGACTTGGATAGTTTTACCATTTCAAATAAGTTTAAGGTATTTGGTATCTAAGGTCCTTTGTACTTTTAAAATCTAAACTGAAGATATTATCAGCAGTTTAGCATTCATAGACTTAGATAGAACTGAAAGAAATCTCAGGGGCCATCAAGTCCAATCACCTCATTTTATATGTCAAGAAACTGAGGCAAAGAGAGGAGAAGGGATTTGCCAAGAGTCCCATATCTATTAAGAATGGGGGGGGGGGGGCAGCTAGTGGCGCAGTGGATAGAGCACCGGCCCTGAAATCAGGAGGACCTGAGTTCAAATCCAGCCTCACACACTTGACACTTACTAGCTGTGTGACCCTGGGCAAGTCACTTAACCCCAATTGCCTCACCAAAAAAAAAAAAAAAAGAATGGTGGGCAGCTAGGTGGCACAGTGGATAGAGCACTGGCCCTAGAGTCAGGAGGACCTGAGTTCAAATCCAGCCTCACACACTTGACACTTACTAGCTGTGTGACCCTGGGCAAGTCACTTAACCCCATTTGCTTCACAAAACAAAACAAAACACAACAAAAAAAAATGGTGATATATGAAAAGTTCAAGAGATGAAGTTTATGGGTAATTAGTCATTTTATTACTCATGCTAGCAATAATTAATAAAAAGATCAGTGGCACTCTCAAATGTCAAAGATCCCTCATGGAACCCACTAATGAGAAGGGGGGCAGCTAGGTGGCACAGTGGAAAAAGCACAGGCCCTGCATTCAGAAGGACCTGAGTTCAAATGCGGCCTCGGATACTTGACACCTACTAGCTGTGTGATCCTGGGCAAGTCACTTAACCTTCATTGCCCTTCAAAAATAATAATAATAATGAGAAGAATGAATATTATAATGACTGGTGGACTTATTCTAATGAGGGGCTGGAGGATGTGACTCTGATTACTCAGAGACATATCTCTCCTCCAGACTACCCCTCCCCAAGGAAGTATGAATAAAAGGTGGTCCACCTCTCCTCAGACCTGGCTGAATGGAACACAATGGCCTAGATTTCACCTTAAATTCTTTGTAAGGTTCTCTAGTTGGGTGTGGTTACGACTACCCACCCCGCCCCGCCCCCCCACTGCCCCCCCCCTCCATGGAAGGGCATATACCCCAGGGAGTTTGGCAATCTCATCCATCATCAATGTTCTTTAGATGCTTGCTTGGCCTAGTAGAGAATGAGGATCTAGGAAGGGAATAAAACCTTGACCTCCCCAATAATTGGTTATTTTATAATCATTTCTCTTAGAACCTGAGGTAGTATTTTAATTCTGCTCTTCTTGATTCTAAGTACAATGCTCTATCCATTGTACCCACGTAGTCTCAGAGTACAAAAGGACCTCAAAGCTTATCTGCTCCAGCCTGTACTTGATAAGAAATCTTCTATACTATATCTCTGTTAAGTGGTCATCTGTCTTCTTGTGAACACACAATGACAGGAAATTCACTCACTTAAGTAGCAGCCCATCTCATTTTTTGAAGAACCCTAATTGTTGGGAAGTTATTCATTATATTCAAATTCTTTAGATTTTGTTATCAATTTGTCCCTGGTGTGAAGTATCTAAAATATGCCACCTCTTTTGTTTTTATTAGTAACAATAGAATCATTCTGGAAGTAAAAAGCTAAGCACCAGAAGTAGTCTGGCATTTTATTGTTTTGAAGAATTTTCAAAATGGAAGTCTAAATGCAGAGTAGTGCATCTTAATTTGAAAGGCAGGCTAAATTTAATTGGTCCTAACTGGTTCCTATTACAAGACCTTGTTAACTTCCTTCCCCAAAGTGCAGCCAATCATTTACTTTACAGATTGGATGCACTGGGATAATGTCAGATTCACTTTGAGCTGGGAATTGCACAGATCTCTTGTTTAACACATAATCGATTTAAATGGGGCCATCCTACAAAATGCAAACATGGTAATTGCTGCAATTTTATTTTCTACATGAAGCAATATACAAGCCACATGTCTGCTTTGGCTTTCTGCATCTTAGCACAGCAAGAAACTTGGAAGAATAATTGTAGGAGTTCAAATTAGAGCCCCAGATGTAAACATGAAACAGGGGCCACCACTGTGCTTTTTTATGCTTCAGAGCACTGCTTTTGACTGAAATGTGTTACTAGTTAAACTATATTCTTTTCTAATTTCATCTGCTCACTGGATCATTTTTAGAAACAACAACAACAACAACAACATAGGGCAACTAGGTGGCGCAGTGGATAAAGCACTGGTCCTGGATTAAGGAGTACCTGAGTTCAAATCCGACCTCAGACACTTGATACTTATTAGCTGTGTGTCCCTGGGCAAGTCACTTTTAACCCTCATTGCCCTGCAAAAAAAAGGAAAAAGGAACGAAAAGAAAAGAAACACTTGGAGGATAGTTGTTTTTAATTACTAGTTAATATTAATTGGCTTTTGCCATTTCCCTCCAACCTGAGTTCAAATTTAGCCTCAGACATTCACTAACTTCCTTTGTCTCAGTTTTCTCATCTGCAAAATGGAAATAATAATGACACCTATTTCCAAGGGTTGTTGTAAAGATCAAATGAGGTAATAATTGTCAAGTACTTAGCACAGTGTCTGGCACATACTAAGTGCTATATAAATGTTAGCTATAATAATAATACTAACTGCTTTTAATGTATTTGTGTTTTTCCTAACTTTTTACCATCAACAACTGAGACATGATGTGTATCACAAGACTTTTTTTTTATTGGTTAAGTATATATTGGAAAAATCTTTATTTAAACTGACCCTATTAGGGTTGCTAGATTGGCAAGATGATAGAATAGTCATTTTCAGCATACCCCACCCCCAAGACTAACAACATCAAAACAAAAAAAGAAAAAAAATGTCCCAAATCTACAATAATATAAGTTTCATCAACAGGACCATAAGAAATACCACACAAACATAAAAATCTTTTTAAGTAACATTGAAGAGCTGAATTGCATAAAGTTCCCACTCATCCTGACTCATTTTATGTGTCAGTCACACAAATAACCTAACAGGATTGTGTTTCAAGTCTTGATTATAGTGACCCCCCCACTTGGTCCCTTCATGCCAGTGACTTTTTTTTTTAATTTTTTTTTTTTTTAGTGAGGCAATTGGGGTTAAGTGACTTGCCCAGGGTCACACAGCTAGTAAGTGTTAAGTGTCTGAGGCCAGATTTGAACTTAGGTCCTCCTGACTCCAGGGCTGGTGCTCTATCCACTGCACCACCTAGCTGCCCCTATGCCAGTGACTCTTAATCCCCCATATCCCATAAAAGGTCCCCAAACATTTCAGAGCCTCTTCAAAGCAATCGATAAACACTGAAAATTGCTGAGCTTGACCATCCACAAGGAAAGACCAACTGGATAAACAATGGCTGTTGTCCAGATTACAACATGCAGTTGTTTGGAGTTAGGTATGTAGAGTCTGTTGATGAAGTTATCTGTTATGGTAAAGTGGTAAAGATAGAACTTTTAGAAAAAAGGAAACGGTTTAAGGACAGTCTTTGTGAGGAATGTGAGTTCAATAAAAAGATGGTGATATGAGAGTGAGGGCCCAACTGAAAATATGCATAAGTGTGTGAAAGCAGTGTATATTTGTTATTATCTCCAGCAATGCTCAATAATTTGGGAGTAGTAAGAGAGAAATTCGGCAGCTAGGTGGCAGAGTGGATAGAATGCCAGATCTGAAATAAGGAAGACTCACCTTCCTGAGTTCAAATATGGCCTCAGATACTTACTAGCTGGGTGAACCTAGGCAAGTCATTTTACCCTGCTTGCCTCAGTTTCCTCATTTGTAAAATGATCTAGAGAATGAAATGGCAAACCATTCTAATACTTTGCTAAGAAAACCCCAAATGGGGTCACAAAGTATTGGACACAACTAAAAACAATTCAACAACAAGAAGTACTATGGCCCAGGGCTCCCTGAATCTGGCCTCATATGGTCCAATTCCACCTCTAGGGACTATCCACAAGATTACAATCTCTTTGGGGCTTCTTGGTAACTCAGTGGATAGAATATTAATCCAGGAATAAGAAAGACCTAAGTTCAAATTCGACTTCAAAGACTTACTAGCTGTGTAACTCTGGGCAAGTCACTTAAACTGTATGTGCCTTGGTTTCCTCACCCGTAAAATGGGGATAATAATAACACTTACCTCCCAAATGAGATAATAATTATAAAGTACTTATTACAGTGCCTGGTACATGGTAAGCACTTTATAAATATTAGCTTTTATTTTATTCCTTTTGACCCCACTCATTTTACTCTCAAAAACTCAAAATATAGCTGATATATGGGTCTCCACAAATGTGGGCAACAGGATCCCTCAAATCCCATACAAATAGTCAAGGCTATAAGAGTATTAGGAACAAAACAGTATTTCATCTCGCAGAAAATGAACAAAATGAAAGGAACTCTATCAGCCCATAAACCAATGAAGACAATGTTACGGGCCTTCTCCCTATTTACTTTCTTTATGTTTGTTTTTGGTTTTTTTGGTGGGGCAATGAGGGTTAAGTGACTATTTGTTGAGCTTCTATTTTTCTTTTTTTGGTGAGTCAATTGGGGTTAAGTGACTTGCCCAGGGTCACACAGCTAGTAAGTGTCAAGTGTCTGAAGCCAGATTTGAACTCAGGTCCTCCTGACTCCAGGACCAGTGTTCTATCTACTGTACCACCAAGCTGCCCCTCCTATTTACTTTCTTGTCAGTCCTCACAGGTTTAATCATTAACTCTATGCAAACCACCATAAGATCTATTGATACATTCAGAGTTTGCTTTTCACTTCTACAGTATAATGGGAAGTGTTGCTCTACCCTCATGCAATGAGGCCCTGAGGTTCATAGCCCTGAAAGAAATGTGGTCTATTTCCCATTGGATGTACTTCTGGTACATTTAGAATAGGAAAAGGATCCCAAAAGGTAGGGTAGAAAGAACTAGAACAATGAACTGAAGAGGACTGAAATAATAATAAGTAACAACAACAACAATAACAACAATAACTTACATTTATATAATACTTTAATATTTATTTTCAAAGCACTTTACGGTTATTATCTCATTTTATCCTCATCATAATCCTAGGAGGTAGAAGCTACTTTATAGATGAAGAAACTGAGGCACAGATGAAGTGACTTGTCCAGGGTCACACTGCTAGTTAAAGGCTGGATTTAAATTCAGGCCTTCCTGACTCCAGGTCCAGTGCTCTATTGGCCAGCTCTACTTAATCTAACTTAATCTACTAAATCTAACACTCTATACCAAGCAATCCTAACTGTCTATTAGATACTTAAATGGAGCCATGATCTCATCAGTGTAGAAGATATTCCTACCACTGAAGCTCCCAACCTATCTACACTTTCTCATCCTGTGTGATTCAGATCTTAACCACATCTTTCCATAAATTATCTATAGCAAATATGCTTACTAAAGACCTCCTTCTGTTACATGTTTATATGGACATGTGCATATAAACACACATATATAACATTTTAATTCTTTCCATCTGTTACCACTCATTCTTTTTTTTGTTTTGTTTTGTTTTGTTTTGTTTTTTTTGCGCGGGGCAATGGGGGTTAAGTGACTTGCCAGGGTCACACAGCTAGTAAGTGTCATGTGTCTGAGGTCAGATTTGAACTCAGGTACTCCTGAATCCAGGGCTGGTGCTTTATCCACTGCGCCACCTAGCCTCCCCTGTTACCACTCATTCTTTTTTTGTTTGTTTGGGTTTTTTTAGTGAGGCAATTGGGGTTAAGTGACTTGCCCAGGGTCACACAGCTAGTAAATGTTAAGTGCCTGAGGACAGATTTGAACTCAGGTCCTCCTGACTCCAGGGCCAGTGCCCTATCCACTGCGCCACCTAGCTGTCCCTGTTACCACTCATTCTTGTTGTGTGAGCAGACCAATTCCTTTTCTGGTCAAAACTGCAGCTAATGGTACAGCGCATAAAGCCCTGGGCCTGGAGTCATGAAGATATGAGTTCAAATCCAGCCTTAGATATTTTCTAACTGTGTGACCCTTAGCAGGTCACTTAACATTTGTCCACCTCATTTTCCTGAAAGGAATAATTATTAATAACCAGTGATTTGGGGAGCTCCAGAGTTCCCCACTTTTTCTAAAGGTCTGATTTCAAAAGTTTAGTCTTTTGGAGGACATTACTGATAATGAGATTGAACTAACTTTCTTAACAATCTCAAGCCACTGTGTTCTACTCAGGTTTGGGTAGGGATAAATTATTTGAATAGATTGCCCAAGGCTAGGGGTATCTTAGAAGTAAATGATATAATCAAATGATTGATTATAATGATATAATCAAATGATATAATCAAAATTCATTTGAATAGGTTCATCCCTCTATTATAATATTTATTCTCATTCATCATTATCCAAGCAGAGTTGATTGCCATCCTTGGGAACACCCCTCTTCCAATGTACATAGAAGCCAGGAGCCCACCACCATCATGGTCTTTGGTATAAGAGAGAGATGGCAAATGATCATCCTTTTATTAATAAACATGCTGGATTATTAATAAAATGATCAAATTGCCCAGAAATTATGTCTTGTGAACTTTTTAAATGCCACATTCCTCATCTATGAAATGGAGAAAACAATAGCTCTGATGTCCCCTAGTTGTTGTAAAGCTCTTAGCACAGGTCCTGGTTCATATGAGGTACTTGATAAATGCTTATTTCCCTTCCACATAGAGTAACAGAATCTCAGGAATTGAAACGGACATGCCCAGGATGATGGCTTTTAGGCTCTCTCATATGTGATCCATTGTTCATAATATGTCAAAGCCTATTTATATAACCACATGTCTCGGCATTGCCTTTGGGGTCACTCTTAAGTTTTCTAAGATTGTGGTATTTCATGATTTGGAGCCATATAGAATCACATCCTAAACTGACAGCTGTTTGTGGTTGGTCTTACTAATGTAACAGACAATTTTTTTTTTATCTCCTTTAACACAATGGTCTTAATTCAGTAGGTGCTTAACAAATAATTATTGAACAAATGAGTGAGCAGGAATAATGCTCTTAAAATATAAACAATGAGAAACAACTCCAAATTTCCTGCCCAGGTCCCTCCTTGGTTAATCAATTCTGGTATATAATATTTCATCTTTTACCCCTTCACACCTAAACTACTACTACTTCTTCTTCTTCACAGGGCAATGAGGGTTAAGTGACTTGCCCAGGGTCACACAGCTAATTAATTGTCAATTGTCTGAGGCCAGATTTGAACTCAGGTACTTCTGAATCCAGGGCCGGTGCTTTATCCACTGCACCACCTAGCTGCCCCCACACCTAAACTTCTTGAAAATGTTTTCTATACTCAATGCCTTAATTATTTTACCACCTACTCTTCCCAATAATCTGACTTCTAGACAAACTGAGCTACTCTAACTCCAGAAGACACCTTTCCTGACTTGTGTGCCTTTGTTCCCACTGTACCCTATGCCTGGAATGTTCTGCATTGTGTTTGCCTGTAAAATTCTTACTTATGTTTGAAACCCCAAATCACATACCACCTTTTCCAGAAAGAGTTCCATGATCACCTATTGTAAGGAGGAAATGATCTTTTTAAAAATTAAATGTCGCTCCCCACCGCGGTGCTGGTTCGGGGTGTGGCCAGCAGAGGGCTTGCGCTGGGGGCCGCCGGGGCACTGCAGCCCTGTGCTTCGGCAGGTGCCTGCCCCTGCCCCTCCTTCCCTGCCCAGCCCAGCCCCTGGGCCAGCCCACCTGCACAGTCACCCTGGCCCTGGCCCATCTGCACTGATTCCTCTGAGTCCACCAGGCCCAGGACTGGAGGTGAAACATGGCCGGTGTACAATCCAGCAAAGGCACTGTACTGGTGTAGGGACAGAAGCTCTTCTACCGGGAGGCTCGGCCTGCTGATGGGCAGACCCCTGACCTCTCTGTGCTCCTCCTCCATGGCATCCACTTCTCCTCTGAGACTTGGCTCAAGCTGGGCACACTGGACAAACTGGCCCAGGCTGGCCACCGGGCTGTGGGCATTGATCTGCCAGGTCTAGGCCACTCCAAGGAGGCATCTGCCCCCACACCCATTAGGGAACTGGCTCCCAGCAGCTTTCTGCAGGCTGTGTTGGAGGCTCTGGAGCTAGGGCCCACGGCCCTGGTCAGCCCATCTCTAAGTGGAATGTATTCACTGCCCTTCCTCACAGCACCTAACTCCCAGGTCTGTGGCTACGTGCCCGTCGCCCCAATCTGCACAGATAAAGTCAGCCCTGCTGACTATGGCCGTGTGAAGACCCCCACTCTGATCGTGTATGGAGACCAAGATCCCATGGGGGAGTCAAGCCTCAAGCACCTGCAACAGCTGCCTAACCACCAGGTGATGGTGATGGTGGATGCAGGACACCCCTGCTACCTGGACAAACCAGAGGAATGTCACTCCAGACTCCTAGATTTCCTGAATGGGCTGTCATAAGGGCCTAGGCCAGTCCCGACCCTGCCCCTACTGATTGGGGGGAGGGGAGGGCACTGCTAGCCACATAGCCCAGCCCCCTTTACCTGGCCTCTTACCCTTCTTTCTGGCTGGCCTGTCTGTCCATCTCTCCACCTGCATGGCCATCTGTCTATCTCTGCACCTGTCAGTCTGCTCAGGGAGCTGTCTGCCTAGCCTGCTATGTCTTTCTTTCTCTCTCTCTCCTCAGCATGCAGGTGGATAAGCAGAATCAGGAGAATTAAGGAGGTGCAAACCTGGGATCTCATCCACATGCAGGGTAATTTATTAGAAACCTCTGTCTCATGGTGCTTCCTCTGCTCTCTCCCCACCCCCCAGCTACAGCCTTTGCTAGGTCCCTTCTTGTAGGCCTCTCCATACCCCCTCCCTTTTCCTGTCTTTACCCACGTAGGATTCCATATGTGCACACACACACACACACACACACATTTTTCAGCTGAGATCTCATGGGGCAAAGGAACTCCTTGGGATGCTGGGGAAGGTCCTGGCCCCATGGGGTTCTGGGAGTATGCAGCTCTGGGGTTCAGGTGCCCTGGAGTGGGGGGTAGGGGCTCAAACCTCCATAAGTGCTTCTTCTGGCCTCTGTCGAGGGAAGGAGGATACTGTAAACAGTTGTTGAGGGGATCTCCTTCCTCTTTCTATTCTGACCCCCGAGTCCCTGGCGCCCATAGTGACCACCTCTTCCTGCCCTTCAATCACAAGGGCTTGGGAGAGAAACAAAAGAATAAAGAAATCAGACCCTCTAAAAAAAAATTAAATGTCAAATAACAGTTTGATTTTGAACCTCTTTGATGTACTTATTTGTTATTTTATGTCATAGTTATCTGTGTATTTCTCATATGTGCCTGCTGGCTTAATATCCAGGAGGGCAGAGGCTATGTCTTATCAAAGTTTTGTATCCTCTTTGATATCCAGTCGAGAGATGTGTACACAGTAGGTGCCTGATAAATGCTTATTATGTTGTATTGGCTACAGATATAGTAAAAAAGAAAGTGCCACAAAGTTCTAGGTACTTCTGCTAGTTTTAAGGAACAAGTAAACAATGAGCAACTAAAAAGAAAGCTTTAAGTTCCCTGCCAAACGAGAAAACTAACTGATACTTTATATAGGGGTTTAAAGTTTTAAAGTCCTTTATAGCCATCATCTCATTTGATACAAATAACTTCCCTGGGACTACAGATATTATTTTCTGTAGGTACTAAAGATTTTATTATCAAATCCCATTTTCAGATGAGAAAAAATGAGGCTCAGGAAGATTAAGTGATTTACCCATGGTCCAACAGCTGTTAAGTGGCACAGGAAAGGCTTGATTCCCTATCTCTCCTGATTCTAGATCCAATTCTCTTATGACTGTACTACACAAAATGGTCCCTTGCTATAATATGCTACCTTTCCAAAGTATTTCCTTTAAGCTAAGAGGAAGAATAAAGCAGGGAACAGCCATGCAGGGTTAAGATTTTAAAAAGAAACAATTCTCAAAAACAGAGGGACATATTCCTTCATAGTTTTAACCTCTCTCTTTAGCTGATCCTCAGTAGCCCTAGAATGGAGAGGTTTATTTTTTTAAACTTTGCTATGCTATTTTTAAAAAGGTTTGGTAAGATAAGGTAATGGAGGTCCATGTGACCTATTGGCATCGATATTTTATCAGAGAGGTTCAGCCTCTGGCCAAGAAAGAGATCATCCTTTCCCTCTGATTCACATATCATACAGACACTTTTGGGTTCCTGGAATTTCTATTAAAAATTCCCAATCTGTCAGCAATAATTTTCAAACACTACACAATTCACTAACAGAAGAGGACAAGGCTTCTGACCCTTTGGGGGTAAACCTAAGAGGATGTGGCTCTTAACACATTCATCAAAACAGCTTGGGCTCCAGTAAATGATTAATCAATCCTGTCCACCTTGAATTTCAGTCTCACAGAGGTAAACATTCATCTTTATCACCTCAAAGTTTTGGTCAAGTTGTCAGGTCATTGTAGGGAAGGGTAAGAAATAGTCACTTTTTCTTCTACAGGGTTCAGAATGGATTAAGGCAAAACTGGATTTCTTACCTAATCGTTCCCTTTTTTAGGAGACAGGGAGAACCTTTGGAAAGGCTAAACACGGAATGAAATGAGGCAGAGCAATTCCAGTTAGCTGGGGCTGAGAGAAGGTGAGAGAGATTTTTAAAACAAGACACTATTGCTTATTACATGGGGCTGTCATAATCTTGCCTATTTAGAGAGCAGGAGTTACATTCAGGGGGAAAGTATTAGAAGACTCTTAACTATTTCTCATAGTTTACTCAGTTGTTTTTGCTGTGATATTTATTGGGAGCTCCCTGAAGTTACAAGGCTCAATATTCTATAATAAAACGGCCCCCAAAAAGAAGCCATTTCATTTGTTTTTATTCAGACCAGGGATTTCTTTCATTCTTGTAGGAAATTTCCAATGAAGAAACTTCTTCTGCCAATGTGGATAGCAACTCTTCTATAGCTGATGGTTTTAGAGTTGCCTGGGACTAGAGATCATACCATATGAGGATCAGTTAGTGCAGGGCTTCTTAAATATTTTTCACTCAGGCCTCCCTTTTTGCCCAAGAAATTTTTACACAACTCTGGGTATATAGGTATATAACATAAGTATACATAACCTTTTACTCTTGACAAATTTTTCAAGGCCCCCATAATCGGTTACTCAATGTCATGATCCACCGTTTGAGTTGCTTTGAGTTCAAAGAAATGGTATTTACCCTGGAGAAGAAAGGAGTTGGGGAAAAGATGAAAGTATTCAAGAATTCGAAGGGTTGTTGTGGAGAAGAGAGTTAGATTCTTCTCTGCTTCGTCTCAGCGTTGGTTAGTGGGTAGAAATTATAGATGCAAATTTAGACTCAACATAAAGATGCACTTCCTAACAGTCAGAGTTATCCAAAAATGGAGTGATTGCTTGATGTCTTCATTCAGAATCAGGGACCTTGTGGAGAGAATTCCCCTTCAGGTACAGGTTGGACTTAAGATGGACTCAAATTCTTTTCAACTTTGATATTCTGAGTCTCTGTGTAATTCTTCCTGATTCCTGGGCATATAACCTGTGGTTATAGTAACACAATGGTTAATGTTAATATCGATAAGCATTTTCATTAGTTAAAATAATGTTCGTTATTGGCATTGAGCAGGCAAATTGAGGGGTTCCGCTTTCAATTTAGCAATTAAAAAGGAAAGGCAGTCTGCTGGTTCTCTTTTACTTCCATCTCTACCCAATGCCTTGGCCCAGACAAAACAGTTAGATAACTCCACCCTCATTTCTTTCTCAATGGTCTTTCCCCTTTAAAGAGGAATAGTGAATCTTTTATCAATGCTTATTGATCTCACTGAAGTCTCCCTATTGCCACAATCAACCAACCCTTTGTTTCAAGGAGATATAGTCTCCTTCATTCTCTCCATCTCTTGCCATGTGGGATGACTTTATGGAAGTGATAAGTGCATGGATCCCAGAAGAGTATCTTAAAGCATTTAACTCAAGTGAAAACTCAAAATCTTTAATAGGCAAGCCTCTTTTTACAGTGCTTCATGGATATACAGACTTCATGCTGATAACAGAGATAGGGCCTTGGTTTCCTGCATGTAAAACACAGACTGTTTCTTTTTTTAGCAGACAAGAAAAACATGATGCTGCAAAATGCATTCATTGCCCCAGTGTTCTACTTATCCAGCTTTTCATGCCCAAGTCACTGATATAAACAGCTGATGCCTGCAACTGGAGGGGTGGGTTCTTTTTTATCATTTTTTTAATCCAACCATCATTAGTGAAAAGTTAAAATGCATCCTGAGGTAAATTTACATTTTCCTTCTTTTGAGTGATAGTTATCATTATAGATGCAGTAATGGAAAGAAAGCTAAAGCCAAAGAAAAAAAAATCCTACACTTATCTGAGTTTTACTATTTTTTGGTACTCAGGTAGTTTAGGGATATTGGGCAAAATGAAATGAAATGAAGTCAGCAACCATCTGATTTATTTTAGCAGCTATTTTTAACACACACACTTTAAACATGTTTTGTATCCACCAGCAATATCTAGAGTCAGGTGTTTCACTGGGAATAAAATAAAAAATATCTCCCTTGAATATAGTGTGCAATTAATTCTACAGTATTCTATACCAAAAACAGAACTGTTGCCAGTTAGAAGCAGCTTTTTTAGATGACTATAAATTTGGGTAAAGAAATCTTATTATGATCTTGAATGATCTTATAAAGATATACTTAATATTTTAAATAATGATATTTCATCTATGGTACAGATTAAATATAACTCTTACAAAGATGTCAACATGCTGATGAATACTTTCTAGTCTTGAACTTTAAATATATAGATTGTGGTTGTATGCCTTATATTCCATTTATGTGTTCCTGTAGGTATTACCTATCCTGTGGGCATTCAACTGAAGCTGCTGGTAAAAATCAGTGCTACAGCTTTTGTTGCTGTTTAGTCTTTTTTGAGTCATGTCCAACCCTTCATGACTCCATTTGGGGTTTTCTTAGCAAAGATACTGGAGTGGTTTGCCAGTTCTTTCTCCAGTTCATTTTACAGCTGAGGAACGAAGGCAAACAGGGTTAAGTGACTTGCCCAGTGTCACACAGATAGAAGGTGTCTGAGGCTGGATTTGAACTCAGGAAGATGAGTTTTTCTGACTGCAGGCCCAGTGCTTTGTGCACCATGGTGCCACCTAGAGCACTGGGACTGGAGTCAGGAAGACCTGAGATAACATCTGGTTTCAGACACTTATGAGCTATGTGACCCTGGGTAAGTCACTCAACTTCTGTTGGCTTTAGTTTCCTCATCTGTAAAGTAGGGATAATAATTGTGCTTTCTTCCTAAGATTGTCATGAGGATCAAATGATATAATAATTGTAAAGTGCTTAGCACAGTGCCTGGTATATTCTAAATGCTATATAAATGTTAGTTATTATTAGCTACAGTTTGATCTGGGATGCTAGCAGTTGGAGAAGAACTGTAAAGGGCTATGCTGCTCCTGCAAGTCTTTTTCCATTGCTAAGACTTAGCAATACCTAATGACTATAGATAGCAAAGGCCATGCTACTTGAGATCTGGGAATGATACATACAACCCAGTTTATTTTTTTGCTTTGTTTATGTTTTCTCTGCTAAGCAGAATATTCTTTGGAACAGAAAGGTTTAAAAAAATTATAAGGAATTTGTACCTAAGTAAGAAGATGGTACAAGAGTTTCCAGATGCCCTTTAAGACTCCTGGCCCAGATGAACTACACCATACTAATTGGTACATCATAATGTGTGCTGAAATGCATTGAATTAACAGATGTAATTGTTGAAACACTGATCACTGAAAGATAATAGAGAATGGGGGAAGAGCAGCAGGATTGAAGGAGGCAAAATGTAGCTCCAATTTGCAAAATACAGGTGAAAATGTTACATGCAAATTGTAGTATCATAATAGTGACTTGATTTCTAACAAAATTATAAAGGCTCTTATTAAAAGGGTAGTTCATGAACATATAGAAAAGGAAGCAGTGATCACAAAGAGTCAGCATAGGAGGTATGATCAACAAGTCTATAGATAAAACAAAGATGGAAGGAATGGCTAACACACTGAAGGACAGAGTGTTCAAGGAATTCTTGGCAAGCTAGAGCTTTGAACTAAATAAAATGAAATGAAATTCAAGAGGGATAGAAATAAATTCTACCATTTGGGTTCAAAAATATAAACTTCAAGGTAAATATGGGGGAGGCATGATAAAAAAGCATTTCATGAAAAGATCTGGAAATTTAAATCAACATCAAGACTAATATGAATCAACACTGTGATGCAGCAACCAAGAAAGCTAATATCATGTTGAATTGCATTGTGAAGCATAATGTCATAGAATAAGGAGATAATTATCTCTGTATTTTGTTCTGGTCAGACTTCGAATTAGTGCATTGTGTTCATCTCAAACCTAGATTCACAGTGGTGGATTGAGATTCCAAAGCTCAGTTACTACTTTACCTCCAGATCTATCTAGGGATATCACATAGAAGTTGGGGATGGGAGAGAGGGTAATCTTTCTAATGTAGTTCACAAATCCCCACCAGCATGCTTCTCCCATGATTATCAGCCGTTATCAATCAGCCAGACAATTAGCTTTTAGAACTAGGTATTTACTAAGATAGTATAGCTGGTATAAAATGTTCTCATTTTTTAAAAAAAGCCTGTACTCTCACACTAGTATATGCAAAGTCCAGGAGAAAGTGGACTCAAGCTAAGAGCACATATAGCAAAGGGGTAACTCACATCTTGGTTACTAAAAGTCTTTTTCTGAATTTCATGAAGCATTCATGAAGTTTCCTTTGGTATGGTATAGCTTTGCTGCTAGGCTACTAGTGGAGGCTTTTAATCTTCCTTTTCTGATCATGTCAATGAAAAGTTCAAATCCACTGTTTCTTCAAAGTTCACAATGTCCTTCTCTGGTCAAGACAGGTGGGAAAAGGAGGTCAAGGTCAAGGCTTAGCCACTACCCTCCCTGCCTTCTTGCCTCCCTCCCCCTGCCAATTCCTTCTCAGAACTTTGACTCTTCCTCTCTGCTATCAGACACTCAGATCCCAGGGTTCTGAACTGGTCTGTTCTTTTATATAGTAGATCAGTCATCTACCAAGTTTCCACAAGCAATGTGAACGTACTTCCTGGGCAACATCACTCCAGTTCATCCAGTGATTTTCAAAGACATCTAAATTAGTCAAGTACCTTTTCTCCATTTACTCTAAGGATTGTTATTGATTGATTTAATACAGACATGTTCTCACCTGACAAAAGAATTAGGTTATAGAATTTTTTCAGTTAATTTAGGTGGGATGGAGCAATTTGGTTGACTTACTTAATCAACTGCACTCCGTCTTTACAAAGGGCTGTCTTTCTTTTTTTTTCTTTTTTTTTTTGCGGGGCAATGGGGGTTAAGTGACTTGCCCAGGGTCACACAGCTAGTAAGTGTCAAGTGTCTGAGGCTGGATTTGAACTCAGGTACTCCTGAATCCAAGGCCGATGCTTTATCCACTGCGCCACCTAGCTGCCCCCCGGGCTGTCTTTCTTGAGAAAGAGAGACCAGACTTATTCTGCTTAGAGCTAAGAGGATAGCACTAGGTTCAAATGGCAGAAGTTACAGAGTGAAAAATTTAGCTTAATGAAAGAAAAAATGGGTTGTAGGAAAATTGGGACACCAATGTACCGTGTGAACTGATCCAACCATTCTGGAGAGTAATTTGGAACAATGTCTAAAGGGCACTACTAGGTTTGTATCCCAAGGAGATAAAAAGAATGAGGGAGGGGGCAGCTAGATGGCACAGTGGATAAAGCACCAGCCCTGGATTCGGGAGGACCTGAGTTCAAATCCAGCCTCAGACACTTGACACTTACTAGCTGTGTGACCCTGGGCAAGTCACTTAACCCAAACTGCCCGGCAAAAAGCAAAAAACAAAAACAAATTAAAAAAAAAAGAATGGGGGAGTACATACATATACATATACATACATATATATATATATATATATGAATATTTATAGCAGCTATTTTTGTGGTAGTAAAGAATTAGAAATTCAGGTGATGCCCATCAATTGGGAATGGCTGAACAAGTTGTGATATATGATTGTAATAGAATACTATTATGCTATAAGAACTGATGAGCAGGCTGATTTCAGAAAAAACTAGAAAGACACAAGAAATGAAATGAGTAGAACAAGGAGAATATTGTACACAGTAATAGTAATATAATACAATGATGAACTGTGAATGACTTCGCTATCTCAACAATACAATGATCCAAGACAATTTCAAAGGAATCATGATGAAAAATGCTATTGGCCTCCAGAGAAAGAATTGATGGAGTCTGAATGCAGATCAAAGAATACTATTTTTCATTTTTTTTCATGTTTTTTTTTCTTTTGGTCTGTCTGTTTCTTCTTTCATAAAATGTACTAAAATAGAAATATGTTTTATATGATTGTATATATGTATATATATAAATGTGTGTATATATATTATATGTATGTATAATCTATATCAAATTGCTTACCATCTGGAGGGAGTAAGGAAGGGAGGAGAAAAATTTAGAACTCAAAATTTTTTAAATGAATGTCAGAAATTGTTTTTACATATAATTGGGGGGAATAAAATATTATTTTTTAAATGAAAGGGAAAACATTTTCTAATAATTAGAGCTCTCCCAAAGTAAGGTAGGCTGCCTTGGGAGCTATTGAACTCTCCCTATTAGATGACTTCAAAAAGAGGATGTCTAATTGTTGTTGTTGTTGTCATTTGTAAAAGGGATTTTTTTTCAGGTATGCATTGGACTGCCTGTCCTTTGAGGTCCACTCCCAAGGAAATCCATGATTCTGTGAGGATGGGCACCCTTCCTTTAGAAGAAGAAAATCCATTCTCTCCAAATTATAGATAGATTATGTTATATCAGCTTTCTCAACAAATTTCAGGACCATATTTCCCAAAATAATATTTTGCATGAAGAGTAAGGAGAATCAAAGTACAATTACTGCTTTGCTCATCATTGCTATGTCCTGTTCCATCTCGCTGGGAAAATAGCTCAGCATGGTTTAAAGGGTTTTTTAGGAGTTTGGGGAGTGTTTACTCAACTTTTGATGTAGTAGATAATAACCAATGGCAAAACTATATAAATCTTACTATAGTCTTTGATTATTAATGGTGTTATGTAGCAGAAAATCACAACAATAGAAATGGTAGAAACAATCTTAAAGTGTATCAAGAATCTTTTAAAATTTACATCAGAACAACTTATTAGATTTTCTAGGTGAACTGATTATGTGTTTTCCTATTATAGCAAACAAGAAGACAAGCATCTTTCTTTGTGTGGCTGACATTTATTATCTATGACCAGAAGGAGTCTTCAGATAAAATTGGGCCTATTGGCAAGTTGTTGTTAGAAGACAACTCAGCATCAATTACACTAAAATAAAAATTGCAATTAGTATGCTTTCACTAATATTTAAATGGGAAGTATTAAATAATCCCACTCAAAGAAGTCATTCAGGCATTTGAGGGCATTTTGCAACTAATTTATCTTGTTGATCCCATTAAAATGAAGTGTGATTTTGTGTAACTTTGTCTAGAATTTTTGAATCTTCAACTTGGAAGTAGGCAGTCCAATCTCCCAGCAAGTGAGAGGATCCCTCCTAGAAAATGCCTGATAGATCTATGCATTGCTGTCATTTTCATTATCATTGTCGTTGTCATGGTCATCATCATTACCATCAACAGAGTTATTTTATAAGGTGGTCTCTTCCATTCTTAAGTGGCTCTGTTAGAAAAGTCTTTATTTACAGCTAATATCTAATACCTCCTCAAGATTGTCATCCATTTGGTCCTAGCTTTGGCTTCTGTAGCAATAGAGAATACATTTAAGCCCTCTTCCACATGAACCATCTTCACAGCAAAGACAGACTGAATCACAGACTCATAGAATCTCAGAGTTGAAAGGAACTTCTAAGGTTATCTAATTGAACATATACCCCTTAAGTGGATTGTTTCTATAATCTCACCTACAAGTGGTCATCTGTCCTCAAAAATCTCCAGTAAGAGAGAAGGAAAACGCTACCTCCAGAAGTCACTCATTCCACCGTGCAGTAATATGAGCATTATTATCCTCAATGTGCAGATAAAGAAACTGAAATAAATTGACTTGCCTAACGTTACTTAGGTTATGAGTAACAGAGCTAAGATTTAGAGACAACTATGTGGTACCATGGATGGATAGCACACTGTATCTGCGGTCAGGAAGATTTGAGTTCAAATCCAGCTTTAGATACTTCCTACCTATATGACCTTTGGTAAGTTGGTAAGTCACTTTAACCTCTGTTTTCCTCAGTTTCTTCATCTATAAAATGTGGATAATTATACCACCTGTCTTCCAGGTGGTAAGGATAAAATGAGATAATATTTATAAAATCACTTTGTAAACCTTAAAACATTATATAAATGCCAGCTACTATTATTAGGTTTAAACAAGAGATCTGGCACCAAATACAATACTCCTTCCCCTACTCCTAGATACTGATTTCCATCATCTTTTGTCATTATTCCATTTACCCTGAACATTAATGGTATGGGATTTTTAACAAACACAAGTGATATACTAGAAAGCTATAAAGATTTGGATAATCATTTCTGCAAACATTTATGAAATATCCACTAGATGTGGTACACTGTGTTGGAGGTCGAAAATACAAAGGTGAAATAAGGCACGTTCAGTCACTAACCTTCAAGAAGATTACAATCTAGTAGAACTAGTAAGACAAGTACACAAATAACTATAATTATAATACAAGTCATAAGTCTATACGAGCAATCCAAACAGAGAAGTATTAAAGATTCAAGAAAGATCTCTCATGGTTGGGGAAATCCTGAAAGGTTTCATGGACAAAATGGCACCTGAGTTGGACCTTGAAAGGACAGAATTTTAACAGATGAGTATGTGACAGCTTCCTGAGTTAAAATCTGGCCTCAGATACTTACTAGCTGTGTGACCCTGGACAAGTCACTTTCCTTATTTGTAAAATGAACTGGAGAAGGAAAATGGCAAATCATTCTAGTATCTCTGCCCAAAAAACCCAGACACAACTGAAAAAAAAGTCTGAATGTTAATGTGAGGTGAGTTCATTCCAGACATACAGGATAGTTTGCTCAAAAGCATAGGGACAAAAAAAAAAAAAAAAAAAAAAAAAAAGAACAGATCAAGTAAGTCTCATCTGGCTGAAATATAGGAGACTGACTTCAATGTGATAAGACTGGTGACATGGGTTAGAGTCAGAATGTAGAGATCCTGGAATGTCAAGGAAAGTGTTTTTATCTCATTTAATAGAAACTAGGGGAAAATTGTTTTTAAACAGGGGAGTTATTTGCTCAGGTCCATGGCTGTATGTCTCTGAACCTTGTTTTTTTGCATCTACAAAATAAGGGGATTAGAGTAAATTATTGCTAAGATTCTTTTCAGTTTCAACAATTTTATGATTCTCTGAAATATATTCATGCCTTCTAAAAGAAAACCCACTTAATATAATCCTGCTAATTAACATAACAATGGGATATTACTTTATTTTTAATTAACTTGTTAGACCACTAACAAATGTGCCACTTTGAAATGAGGCTTGAAGAGACCGGCAAAGAGGTCCCTCATTACCCACAAGGCAGACTACATTTAGTTGTTTTCTCTGTTGGTAGCTGGATGGAAAAAGGATGGAAAGGTTGCTGCCTGTTTCATATGAGTCCTAAGGAAAACACAAGAACATTGATATTCTAAAGTAATATCCACCAGGTTTCTGTCATATGTCCAGTTATAAAGATAGGTTACGTAAGGAAGTCGGCCAGGGTCATCTGAAACATATAGACTAAATCCTCCCTTATTTCACTACAGGTCAAAGGAGGCAATGATTTGATGGCTTTTATTAAAGGAAAAGAATTTATGTTGTGACCTAAGTCCAATTTTCAATAGGCAGGTTGCTTCAAGGTAGCACAATAAAATTCTGGATTTGGAATCAGAAAGGTCTAAGTTTGAATCCTGCCTCAGGTACTTGCTAGCTTGGGATCCTGTTCACCTACGTTTTCTCAGCCTCAGTTTCTTCATCTGTAAAATAGGGATAATAATAGCACCTAGCTCACAGGGGTGTTGTGAGGATCAAATAAGATAACATATAAAACACTTTACATATATTAAGGTGCCATATAAATGCTAGCTTCTGTTGTTTACATAATAATTCTATGCAATAGGTTTATATATGAAAATATTATTATTTATCATCAAAATTAAAAATATGGGGCAGCTAGGTGGCACAGTGGATAAAACACTGGCCTTGGATTCAGGAGGATCTGAGTTCAAATCCAGCCTCAGACACTTGACACTTAACTAGCTGTGTGACCCTGGGCACACAGCTTAACCCTCATTGCCCTGCAAAAACAAAGCAAAACAAAAATTAAAAATACCATGCCCTCAATGTTCTTTTTGTCATGGCATCATAGTTAAGGGAGGCTGGGCATGTTTTGCAGTTTCAATATCATGAATATCATAGAATTGTATTTATAGACTTGGGAGAGAACTTAGAGAGCATGTAATCCAACCTGTTTATTTTATATGTAAGGAGATTGAGACATAGATTAATCAGCTTGCCCAAGGTTATATAAGTAGTAAAAGGCCTTGTATTGAAACCCAGGTCCCAGCCCAATTCTCTTTCCACAATATGGTCAGATCATTCTGAAAAGTTCATCTCCAGGCAAAAGCTGGAGTACCAGAGTGTGCCAAGATTGCATCAAAGGTTAGCAATCAGTCAGGAAGGAAGACACACACACACACACACACACACACACACACACACACACACACACACCCCACTACATGCTGAAGGAGAGACTTTGCCTGGATTGCAGAATACTTGAAGACCCTCTGTATCTAGCCAACATCAAAGCCTTTGGTTATAAATCTTACAGATAACTATCATCCCAAATCCACAAAGGCAAAAGTTGAAAGAAAAATTGAAACATCAGAAAGGGAAGAGAAACTTCATCTTCACTAGCACAGTGGAAGCCAGTTAAGTTGGAACATATTTCAAGGTGCTTTTGCAGGTTGCGTTTGTCTATTTAAATGCTAATGTGCAATCCTCTGACTAACAAACTTGTCACATCCCTCAGAGCATGCTCAGTACTTGAGAGGGAAGCTCTGGGGATTTTCAGCTGAGCTGGAAACCTCAGGATGGTACTGAATATTCAGTGTTCTAGTCCCTCAGAAGGCAGCTCAGATTTTTTAAATGCCATAGAACAAAATGAAGCTCTCACTGTAACATTTTGGACGCCCTGCCACAACTGCTTAGGTCAGAGGGTAGATTTGCTGACATACCAGTTTTTCCAAAGAGGATCACTGTAAATCTATAGATTTCAAGCCTTGTTTAAATTACCCAGATAAAGGAAAATGAGGCTATCATTTTGTTTTATTTTGTTTTTGTGGGGCAATGAGGGTTAAGTGACTTGCCCAGGGTCACACAGCTAGTAAGTGTCAAATGTCTGAGGCTGGATTTGAACTCAGGTCCTCCTTAGTCCAGGGCCAGTGCTCTATCCACTGCACCATCTAGCTGCCCCCAGAGGCTATCTTTGTTGATGCATATATAGTATTCTGGGGATATTCTCACATTTTACTTTCTCTTAGCTTCAACCATCCATATTTCTGAGCAATGGAAATTGTCCAATATTTAAAGGACATTTCAGTCATTTTTCTCATTATCTTGCTTGGTATTTGTGTGGTATTATTCTGCTAGCATCTTCAAAGCATTTTGCAGTCTTCTTCATATGCCTACCCATGAGAAGTGGTGATTGTTGTTATTCTCTTTTGACTAATGGAGACACTGATGCCCAGAGAAAGGGAAAGAGAAATATTCAATTATTTATTGAGTGAGTCTTTAGAGGATTAATTATAGGAAACTTCATCTCATGGTCTGTCCAAAATAACACAGGATGGACAGAATGCTTGGCAATCCATTCTGATAGAATCTGATGGAATTCTGATAGAATTAAGGGGGTAACTTTTAGAAGCACTTGTTAATTTTATTTCCTCTTTAAAGTAAAAACTAACTCTACTAATCAATAAGCATTTATAAAGCACTGACTATATGCCAAGAACTGTGCTAGATGGTTGTGATACAAATGCAAGGAATGAAATAATTACTACTCTCAAGGAACTTAGATTCATCAGGATACGAAGCACATTCAGTTCAACTTACTTATTGGAACAGGCTAGATATAGAGGAATTAGAATCAAATGGCTCTAGTTCATATCCAGGTTACTTAGCATCAGTTTGACTTTGAACAAATCACTTGTCTCTGGGCCCCAGTTCCTCATCTATAAAATGGGGCCGGAGGGGGTTGTTTGGACTTGATGATTTCAAAATCCCTTCTAGCTCTAAACCTATGTTTCTATGATCATTCAATAAAACATACATGATGTTTGAGGTTCTATACTATTGTAGGCACTAAGAATACAAAGACTAGGGGGCAGCTAGGTGGCACAGGAGGACCTGAGTTCAAATCCAACCTCAGACACTTTATACTTACTGGCTGTGTGACCCTGGGCAAGTCACTTAACCCTCATTGCCCCGAAGGGGGAAAAAATACAAAGACTAAAATAACATCTGCCTTCTACTTTCGGGGGTGAGGGGGAAGAATATATTAAGTAAGCACAAAATAAAAACTAATAGAGGGTAATAGAGGGAGAAAAAAGGTGGCCTATCTGCAAATACTACACATCAGGGTTTGATTTTTATTTTTTTTGGTGATCTAGATCAAAGGAAAGGATGGAATAAATAATAACGAGGTACATTAAATGTGTGAAAATATTTTGTTAACTTGTTGGCCTAATTTGGGGGCTAATTTGGCTGGAGGACTAATCTGGGGACTTTTGACTAACTGGCTATCTGACTGCTATTAATTTAATATGGGCTGTTTATAAAGTTCCACCACACTGCTCCCAAATTGATAAGCAAAATATTAAGAAGCCTCTTAACTAAATAATCAAAGCAGAGTATTTATGAGATACGATTCAAAATTAAGAATACAGGGAAATAAAATGTACAACCCAACTTAAGGCATCTCTTTCCACCTGCTAGCCTGGAACTTTTTCAATACAATAAGGGCCATTGCTGCCTCTTGCCTTAGGGTATGTTCCACTTTCACTCCTCAGGTCCTTTATTCTAACTCCGAGCCCCTTTTACTTTGTCTATCCCCCTGCTTCTAACTTTCCTCTCCTAACTCTTCTCTTAATCTTCACTTTCTCCAACCTGTACCCTGTGCTGACCAGTTCTGTGCTCTACACCGCCTTCTGTTCTGTCTGTCTGCTCTGTCAGTCTGCCCTCTGCCACCTTTGCCGCCCCTCTAATCTTGTCAGCCGGCCTCCTATCTTGTCCTTCCGCCTCCCTGAGTCTAATTCCCAGGTCTACATATATTTTCCTTTTCTCCACTCAAATCTCGGGACCTTTTTTTTGTGCCCCCACAGACCAAGCTAATCCGCCAGCCAGAGCCATGGCTGGGGCTGTAGGGATGCTCAAGCATCACGTGCCTCAGCACAGGCTATTGCCAGAGCCTGGCCTGGACAAGCCCAGGATCTTTGGGATAGCTCTGCTCAGGTTGGAGGGAGCTGGAGGCTTCCCCCCCCCCCCAGCTGTCTGACCTGGCGTCTCATACAGCCCACGGGGCTTTTTGGCTCAGTTGAATCTGAGGGGGAGTGGCACCAGCACCTCCCACACAGAAGAGACCCTGAGGGTCTAAGGCTTTTTAATCTCAGCCCAAAGGTAGGGTCCCCAAATCAAAATAAATTTCCACAAATGTAAATGCCTGCATTTTTTTTTTTGGAGAATCAGTAGTTAAACATTTACCAGCACACTCCTGGGAAGAGCATTAACTGGGGTAATCAAGAAAATCCTCTCATAGAGGATGACACTTGAGCTGAGACTCGAAAAAGGGTAGGTGTTTCAAGATGAGCAGCTATGTAGCACAGTGGATATAGTGCTGGACCTGGATTCAGGAAGACTCATCTTGAGTTCAAATATGGCCTCAGACACTTACTAGGTGTGTAGCTGTGTGACCCTAGGCAAGTCACTTAACTAACTCTTTGCCTCAGTTTCCTCATCTATAAAATGAGATAGAGAAGGAAATGGCAATCACTCCACTATTTTTTTCAAGAAAACCCCAAATGGGGTCATGACTGAAGCAACTGGTTAACAACAAAGGTGTTCCAAGAGGCAAAAGTGAGACTGGAAAGAAATCCACATATAGAGGATAAACTATGCAAATGTATAGGGTCAGGAAATGGAATGCCATTCATAGGGACTATCAAGCAGGACAGTGTGACAGCTTGCAAATGTTGTTGAGTAAGTACCAAGGACAGAGGCTCATCATAGAACATCATGGGAGCCATCGCAAATTAACATTACAGTGTTATGTGTATATAAAAGTTATTGCAAAGATGTTATAAAATATCACAGCTTATAAAAGATAGCATGGTGTTGTGTGAGCAAGTATTTAAATGTCCCCTCACAACCTTGGTACAGGGAAGAATAATGGAATCTCGAAGTAGCCTTGGAAAAGAATAAATGTGTCAGTGCAACATGGGGCAAGCAGGTGTTATATAATTTTCTTTTGGCTTCTGCCCCTGGTTTAATCAGCATCAAAGAAAAAAAAAACACTCTTAACTGGCATTGTGGAAAGGGATGCAGCCCTTTTAAAAATAGCAACATTTAATTTCCTGACATATGCTGTGTTCTCGGGCAGTAAGAATCAATGTAACTTACCTGAACTAGTCCATTTTGACGGCATGACTTTCCTGGCAGTCTTCACCAGGATGTCCAGTTCTAAAATAGTATCCAACATTTTCCAAAGTTATCCATATAAACAGACACTACACTGCTTTAACCTCTCATGGCTGCATTTCCCCCTCCCCCATACAAGTAATAATAATAGCTAACATTTATATAGCACCTACTATGTGCTGAGCACTGTACAAATATTCCATTTTAAAGGATAAAAGAAACATCAAGTAAGAAAGTTTTTCTCAGACACCTCAGGGGTTCTAAAGACTTACAATTTTAGTGTATGATGAACCCCATCTAAGAAACGTATTCTGTGTGAACAAGAAAACATTTTTATACTACATAGCATTTAGCTGAGCTGTCCTGAAGTTCAGTTGTGCTCTCTCCCTGATTCCATGATCACCATGATCCAACTTCTGCAGTTACCTTTGGGTTCTTCAAGGGCACTCGGAAGAGTTAGAGACTCATACTCTCTGATCTTTCCCATCAAAATGCCTGCATTGTTCTGGGTGTTTACGCCTATTTCCTGTGAAGGTTGGGGGGGGGAGTAGCTTTGTTGCTGTTTTCACAGAAACAAAAGCTGGTAATGAAGGAGACAAATCTACCTTTCATTGTCTGTTGGAAGATGATTTGGAAAGGATCCCACCTATCCCTGAACATAAGAAGCACCCCGATGAGGGACAAAGACATTTTATATCATGCATAGCAAACTCTGAGAGCCCTGGCATGGTGGATAGAGAGTCATCTTAGAAGTCAGGAATCCATGGATTCAAGTCCCAAATCATAACTCATACTGGCTGTATGGACATAGGCAAGTCACTCAAGCCCTTCATACTCCAGAAAATTCTCTGACTGTAAGTTGCAGAGAATGTATCAGCCAGCATTGGGAGATAGAGTGTCCTCTCTCTCCTGAGCTTGAAATCACAGTCCAATCCCTATCCCTACGTGTAGCATTAGAATTTGTATAATTTGCTATTAAAAGTATATGAATGCAGGGGCGGCTAGGTGGCACAGTGGATAGAGCACCGGCCCTGGAGTCAGGAGTACCTGAGTTCAAATCTGGCCTCAGACACTTAACACTTACTAGCTGTGTGACCCTAGGCAAGTCACTTAACCCCAATTGCCTCACCAAAAAAAAAAAAAAAGTATGTGAATGCAGTCTAACACAGATGTTCATGTAGATAGCAAGCTCAGGTACTCAGTACAGAAAGTCTAGGGGAGTTGTCAATAGAGTTTTTGAAGACCACAAAAACAGCTGCATATCAGAGACACCCTGGGGCTCCAGAGCACAAGATGTAAACAGTCCTGTACTTGCTTGGCTTCACACCCACTGAGTGGCAAGTCAGTGGCTCCAACAGTCACAGCAGAGCCACCCTGAGGGAGCAAGGGTACAGAAACACGGTGGGATAATCTTAAAGTTAGACCAGCTGTTTCTAATTATTAGATACCCAGAAACACTTGGACTCTGTATCAACCAGCGTCAGGAAAGGGTGCAGTGTTAGTGATTTCACTGACCCATTTCCAAGCATGAGAAAAACCATAGCTCTCAGTGAGGACTATGTGCAATTGGTAACTGGATAGATCATCTGGGACTTACTGTCTTAAGGAACTCTACTCCCTTAGCATCAAATGCTCTGTAAGTTCTGTGTGAGGCTGCATCTCTTCCTCTTGGTCAGTGCTTCTGATGTAGGCCAAAGGGCATCACATGTTATTTGTGTACTTTTATGGGGATTTCACAAATAAGCTTCTGTCTGTGGGTTGTATGAGGGACTCAGGATGGTGGGCAGAAGCTAATCATATTTCTGGGAATGATGATCATTCAATAGGAAATGTACCCAAAGTAGTCATACTAGACCTGTATTTGAGAGTGTAGCACTGAAGCCCTCCATTATTTCTTTTAGATAAGAATTTCTTTTGGATAAAGAATATCAAAGAGAAAGACTCCCTCCAGGAATTTGGAATCATGAATCATGAATTTGGGCACAGTAGATATTTAATACATGTTGGTTGAAATGAATTAAGTTTTCTCCATTCTAATTTATTCTGAGTTTCTTTTGGGGGGGGGCATGGCAATTGGGGTTACGTGACTTACCCAAGGTCCCAAGGTCACACAGCTAGAAAGTGTCAAGTGTCTGAGGCCTGATTTGAACTAAGATCCTCCTGAATCCAGGACCAGTGCTTTATCCACTGTGCCACCTAGGTGCCCCTATTCTGAGATTCTAATAGGAGAGTCAGAAGCTTTCTTCCTCCTCCTCCTCTTCTTCATTACCATCATTCAATTCGACAGATTTTTACAAAATATCTATTATGCTCTGTATGTGGCACTAAAGACACAAAGACAAAGATGAAATAGTCTCTACCCTCAAAGAGCTTTCATTCCACTAGGGATAGAAAACATACACAGGTCATAGAGTCTGAATTGTTAGAAAGCATTGAACCAAGTCTTGAAGAAAAACTAGGGACTTTAAGAGGTAGGAGGGGGCGCAGCTAGATGGCACAGTGGATAAAGCACCAGCCCTGGATTCAGGAGGACCTGAGTTCAAATCCGGCCTCAGACATTTGACACTTACTAGCTGTGTGACCCTGGGCAAGTTACTTAGCTCCCATTGCCCCACAAAAACAAAAAAAGAGGTAAGAGTGGTAAAAAGACTGATATAAGCACCAAGAATAACCTATTTAAAAGGCATAGTGACCAGAAACTGGATGTAGACATTATGTAATGGATTGGTTATTGGGCTTGGAGTACAAAATACCATATCTCACCTTGGACACTAGCTGTGATGCCCAGACAAGTCATAAATGTCTCTGTGCCTTATTTTTCTCATTTGTAAAATAAGAGGATGGGACTTGATGAGTGCTTTTACGATCCCTTCCCAACCTTAAATAGATGATCCTAAGAATATCAAGTTTGGGGACCAGCAAGTAGGCCAACTTAACTAGGACAAGGAGCACCTGAGTCATTTAGGTAGATTGCGTGTGTTCCTTGGTTGACACATCCCACATCCCACTCACATGATGAGAGCATGCCAGCATTCAGGATAAGTTTTTTCCTCAGATGTTCTTTCTGTTCCTGGGGCACTTGGAGAGCTTCCAACATCGAACTTCTCAGGATCTGCCCTGGGGCTTCCTTCCTGCTGGCTTCAGCACAGGAGGCATTCAGGCAATGAGATTGGGCCTGCTGTTTAGAACACTGTGCAAAGGTTGGAACTGGGCCCAGTCAATATCAACCCTCCAAAGATGTTTTCTGGGTCTTAGCAGACAACAGCCCTGGTGTCCATCTTCTTACTGACAGCCATGATTTCCCTAGGGAACTCCACACTCACTGGGATAGAACCCAAATATGGGTAGTCCTAAATTCAGTCCACAGAGATTTAGCTGCTGCATTGACTGCAGGGGTCTTATGTTCCATGAGTTTGTTTTCTAGTAACGGCAATATAATTGTCTCATGGAATTTGCTGTATAGCACAGCCTAACAATATGCACCTCTAGCTACTGCATGGAGTCCTATAAGTCCTTATGGAAAGGACTCAGGAAAAGTTGGTGGGGTTGAGGGTAAGGTATTGGGGGCTATCTCCATTTCTGGATGCCAACAAAATGGAAGTCAGTTTCTGACAAACAAACCCAGCTCCAAATATTTCTCTTGAATGTGCCCAGGACATTCCTGCATATTTGTTGTCTTTGTGTCTATAGTGTAAAAAATTAAAGTGCACTTTGCATGTGTTTTCTTGGTGTTCTTCATGGCTCCCAAGTTTCTCTTCCCTCTGGGAGGAGTTATTCTTCCTTTTGGTCTAGCTTGTAGCAAGCTTATCTCGAGTTCTGTGGTACTGAGGTGGTCTCCCTTTAATAAAGCAAAGTGGCTAATTTAGAGGCATACAAAGCCCAGTCTATATGGAATCAGTGCTTCACAGGTGAAGTGGATTCCTACTGCCCTGTCTTGACATGCCTTTCTGATTTAGTGTTGCTGTTGCCATAGGGAATGTAGAGATAAACGAGAAGAAGCACCTCATTTTAGCAACTAGGAATTGTATCCCTTTAAATCTAAGCAAAGTTGTTTTTAAATGCATTTTATGGTCCACAAACATTACATTGCATTCTTTTTTTTTTTCCCCGCGGCCAATGAGGGTCAAGTGACTTGCCCAGGGCCACACACCTAGTAAGCATCAAGTGTCTCAATCGGATTTGAACTCAGGTCCTCCTGAATCCAGGGCTGGTGCTTTATTCACTGTGCCACCTAGTTGCCCTGACATTGCATTCTAATCCTGGACTTGAGTCCGTGCAGTGGTCTGAGCTAGGCTTGACCCAGAACAACTTTCTTCAGCCTGGTCTGGTTGATTTATCACACTTCATTTTTGTCTCTGTTGTACATATGTGATCAGATTTCCTGGGACAAGGTGAACTGTCATTCACAGGTACTCCCAATGTCCATAATCTTCATTTCCCCCTCCATGATTACTTGTATGAATTCTGTGCAACTCGGAGGCTATTTCCTTTGTAAAGGCAGTGCTACTTACAGACCCCCAAGTACTTGGATCCTACCAGCATGGTCCATGCTTTTTGCCATCATTGTTCCTTTTACTATTGCTCTCTGAAGCAACCTCTTAAACCTTAACACAAAGGTGGACACTGCCAGACTCCCTTTCCTTTGGTAGGTCATTGGGAACTTATCAACTGTAAAATGGTGATAATATCAGAACCTACCCCCCAGGGTTGTTTTAAGACTCAAAATGAGACAATAATTGTAAAGCACTTAGTGAGTGCTTGGTACATAGTAAGTGCTATGTAATGTCATTATTATTATTACTACTATTAATCATCAAATTGCCTTTACCCTCCTCCCCAGGACATTCAAGAATTGTAATTTCAGAGCACTGCATGTCCATGGTATAATTAGCATAAAAAGGTCCCCTGAAGCTCACAGAAATCCTCCTTTGTTTCTCTGCCACAAGGGAATTAATGGGGATATGCAGGTTACCCTGAAAATAACATAGCTTTCTCCAATGAGCTCATTCTGGCTGTGCTCCTTGACTAATAGCCTTGCCTATGAATCTAGCTTCCACTGTTGCTATGGAAGTCACTGGTTGTGAAGGAAAGTCTACCTCCCTACCACCACATACACAAACACCTCGGAGCAAAAGTTTTACATCATACGGTCTTACCAGAAAGCATTTGGACTTGCTCAGCATCTCCTTGTCAACAGTGACAACTAATTTCCCAGGCTCCCAGAAGAATATGCAATATTGAAAACCCACATAGTGCAGTCGCTAAAAAATCATCATATCCTGTTAATATTTAACTCAGCACCTCACAGTCTTAAGAAGGAAAAGTAGTATAGAGGAAAGAACAATAACACTGGATTAAGAGGACCTGGGTTCATATCCTACTTCTGCTCCTTACCTCTGTGACCTTGGTCAAGTCACTTAACTTCTTTGGTACTCAGTTCCTTCATGTGTAAAATGAAAATTTAACTAAATTATATCATTAATCCCATGATTTTCAGATTCTTTAAAAATTCCATAATATCAGGAAATAATCCTTTCATGACTGGGGTCACTATAGTCTCTAGGTACCCTAGTGACTAACAGCCTTGTTGAGGGTATACTCTCATCACAAAGCAGGAGTTCTTCAATAATTGAGTATGCCCTCAAAAGTATCCAATCCCTCTCAACACTCAATTGTTCAACGCTATTTCAATACATTTATATGAAAATCAGATAGGCCTGGGTTGTTAGCAAGGTTTATACTACTGAAAATGTTGCTAAACTGGCAGCCAACGTCCCAAGGTTTGACGTAGCATAGACTCAAAAAGAAAACAAAAAGTCACCAAAAGCCAAATCACTGTCAGCATCAGAAGCTACCTTCAGAGTAGCCACCTAGTCCAAGGCCTCTGAAGTGTTCTACATGTGAAGCCACCAGGGATTTCCTCTTGGACAAGGATACTGAGATCAGAAGTTCAGAGGAGGAGTTTTTGGGAGGATTTTAGCTCCATCTTCCACTGCAGCAGCCAAGTGAAACTCCAGATGATACAGCACTATGCCCGCAGTGCAAGTTCATTTTAGTGAATACTTCAGTCAGTCAATAAACCTTCATTAAGCATCTACTATGTACCTGGCACTGGCCTAAGCACTGGGGATGCAAGTATGAAAAAGAAAGATACTGCCTGACGTCAAAGAGCTTATGATCTTTTTTTCTTTCTGGCTTAAGTGACTTGCCCAGGGTCACACAGCTAGTAAGTGTCAAGTGTCTGAGGCCGGATTTGAACTCAGGTCCTCCTGAATCCAGTGCCGGTGCTTTATACACTGCACCACCTAGCTGCCCTGAAGAGCTTATACACACACACACACACACACACACACACATATATCTTATATTCTAATGGGGGAAGACACAAAAGGAAGCTAAAAGGGAGTTTGAATGGAGGGAAAAGTATTTCATTCATATATTCAATGAACGTGTGTGTGTGTGTGTGTGTGTGTGTGTGTGTGTGTGCATTCAGGACTATGTGTTAAGTTGCTTCAAGCATAAATATAAACAGTCTACTAGATCTGGGGTCAAGGAAGACCTGAATTCAAATGTGGCCTTACTAGCTTTGTGACCCTAGGTAAAGTTTTTTAACCTCTGTCTGTCTCAGTTTCCTCATTTGAAAAATGGGAATAAAATAATAAAATTGGAATAAAAATAATAAAATAATCATAGCACCTAACTCCCAGGATATTTATGAGGACAAAATGAGCTAATGTTAGCAAAGAACTTTACAAACCTTAAAGCACTATCTAGATACCAGTAGTGATAATGATGATGAGGAGGATGAGTAAGAAAAAGAACAACTTGGAGTGACAAGACTTCATCTTAGTTCTTCTACTAAACATTTATATGATCGTGGGTAAGTCATTTAACTTCTCTGGTCCTCAGTTTCTTCATCCATAAAATGAGGGGGTTGTGCTAAAGGATCTCTAAGATCCAAATATTCTGATTATTGGTTGAATCATTAAGGAGAGAGGGACTCAAGGACTGAAGGACTCAAGGCAAAATTCATACTGGAGGAAACATAGTGTCTCCCAGAAAAGGTTGGCTAGGATTTTCTGAAAGGAAAAACCAGGACTTAAAGAAAATAGACAGGATGGAAAACTAGAAAAGAAATTTTTTAAAAATAGTCTTCAGACTTGGATTTTAGTCTTGAGTGCCACTAATTTACTTGGAGTCATTGACATTGGGCAATTATCTTAACCCTTCCAAACCTAAGTTTCCTCATCTAAAATAGGGAATAGGGACTGATTTCATCGGTCTAGGAAGTTCCCCAAAGAGGAAAATCCTTCTACAGAAGCAGGTTAGAAACTTTTCTATTACTTGTAGTCTTTTTTTTTTTAAGTGAGGCAATTGGGGTTAAGTGACTTGCCCAGGGTCACACATCTTGTAAGTGTTAAGTGTCTGAGGCCAGATTTGAACTCAGGTACTCCTGACTCCAGGGCCGGTGCTCTATCCACTGTGCCACCTAGCTGCCCCTACCTGTAGTCTTAGAGAATTGCCTAGAGCAATGAGAGGTGTGTGTGTATGTGTGTGTGTGTGTGTGTGTGTGTAAATATATATATAGAGAGAGAGAGAGACATAGATACATATATCTATACATACACACATTTACATGTATCTACATATTTCTTTACCATATGTATTTATTTATAACATATATTATGTATGTGTATATACATCCTTATACACACATATACAATATGTGTGTATATATGTACGTATATATAGAGAGAGACATAGAGACATATCTATACATACACACATACATATATCCACATATTTCTTTACCATATATATTTATTTATAACATGTATTATGTATGTGTGTATATACATCCATACACAAACACACACATATATACAATATGTGTATATATGTGTGGAGAGAGAGAGAGAGGGAGAGAGAGAGAAAGAAGATATCTGAGGCAGTGTGGCCTGGTGGTTAAAAATCTAGTTTCAAAGCCTGGTTTCAAATCCTTCCTCTGACACACGTGATTAGATAGATAGATGAGAGAGAGAGAGAGATAAAATATAGCTAGGTATACACATATATGGCAGCCAGGTGGTACAGTGAATAGAACAACAGGCCTAGAGCCAGGAAGACAAGTTCAAATGAGGCTTCAGACACTAACTATCTGTGTGAACCTGGGCAAGTCATTTAACCCTGTTTCCCTCAGTGTCCTCTTCTGTAAAATGAGCTGGAGAAGGAAATGACAAACCACTCCAGCATCTCTGCCAAGAAAACCCCAAATGGGGCCGTGAAGAGTCAGATGCCAATGAGAATGATTGAACAACAACAGCAAATGCCAGCACTGGGCTAAGCACTGGGGATGAAAAGACTAGCTAAAGACATAGTCCTGCTGGCCAAGAATGCAAATTTTGATAGGGGAGACAAGATGCAAACAACATATATCCTAAATATATCTATATCTAGTCTAAACAGGAGATAAGCTCAGAGGGAAGGCAGTAGCTGAGAGGACTCAGAAAGGCTTCTTGCTAAGGATGGGATTTGAGCTAAGTCTTGAAGAAAGCCCAGGAAGCCAGGAAGTGGAGTTAAAGAGAGAAAACATTCAAGTTATGGGGGATAGCCATTGGGGATAGAAAGGAGATGGTGTGGCATTGGAGTAGGAGTGTAATTGAAGAGGATAGCCTAATGTAGAACATAATGCTTTGCCCAGCAAAACCCCCACTGTAATTACTGTGATACCCATGATATTTCCCGTTTTATGGAACAGTTATTTCAAGGAACACAAGTGGCCCACCCACCAACCCTCCCCACCTTGTACTTCTTCCTGTTTTAAATAGATATTCAAAATGGGGCTCTGCAGTATGTCAGCAAGAACAATGAGACCAAAAAAGAAAAAAACTGCTAGGCTTAGACAAAAGACATATACAAAGAGACAGGACTACAGTCTGATAAAGGATGAAGTCAGTGACAAATGGAAGAGATAGGTTTAATGATAGACACTATTTCAAGAACAATTAAGGGAAGTGTCATTTTAGAAAGTAGGAAAACTGTATTATAAAGATGGAAAGACTTATATACTTTTATTTAACATGTAGAATCACAGAATAATAGAATATTAGAGTTGGATGAGACTTTAGACATCATCTAGTTTGATATACCTTGCCTCTACTTCCTCACAGTGTGCTCATTCCTCAACCCTCCAAAAGATCTGAGAGGAATTAATCTACTTTTGCTATATCTATATTCTTATGACATTTATTCCTTAACCCCTTGAAATTTGGCTTTAGTCCTTGACTACACTCTATTGAAACTATTTTCTCTTTAAAAAATACGACTTTTTCCCAATTGCATGTAAAAATAAGTTTAACATTTAAAAAAATACTGAGTTCCATAAGTCTCCCTCCCCCTTCACTGAGCTGGAAAACAATTTGATAGAGGTTATACATGTGCAATCATGCAAGACATATTTCCATATTGGTTATGTTGCAAAAGAAAACACAGACTGAAACAAACATGAAAAAAGTAAAAAATAGTATGCTTTGATTTACTTTCAGACTCCAGCAGTTTCCCCAACTCCACCCCCAGAGGTAGATGTCATTTTTCATCATGTAAAACTATTTTCTCCAAAGTCACTGCTAAACTCCAAGGATCACCTAATCATGTTCTCACCTCAGACTTCCTCCTCCCCGACCTTACTGAAGCATGTGATACTATTGACCACCATGTTTATTTAGATTATTGGATTCCATAACTCTTTCTTTTCATTCTCCTCCTACATCTCTGATAACTAATTGCATTTTTCTGGTTTTTCTTCTTGTCCCCTCCATGGGGGGAACAATCTTGTCTCTAGCTCATTCCCTTCCCTCTCAACATTGCTTCCCTTGGTAAGCTCATATATAGTATTTCTCATGTCTTGAATTGTCACTTATATTTGCATGACTCCTATATCAATATCTTAACTGAGATCTTAATACGTTGCCTCCCCCTCTATATTTCTCTTCTAATTCCAGACCTGAATTTATAGAACCACAAATTTAGAGGTGGAAGGGATCTTAGAGACCATCTGATCCAACTCTTCATTTGACAGATGAAGAAACTGGACCTGTTGACTATGTAATTTACCCAAGGTTTCATAATTGGCAGGGATGGGATTTGAACAGGTATCCTCTGCCTCCACATTCATTGTTCTTTTTAATGTACCATACTGCCTCATATTTGCAACCACTTACTGAATGACATACCAGTACCTTAAAATAAATATGTCCAAAACCATAATCTTCTCCCCCAAATATCTGTCCCTTCTCCTACTTTCTAAACTCAGAATCATCTTTGACATTTCCATCTCTTTATCCTCATATATGCTTAGTTGGCAAGTTTTGCCATTTCTACCTCCAAAATATTCTTCACATGTTCCTTTTCCCCCCACTCATACTAAACATCAGTTTAGTGTTAAGAAGTTAGCAAACTCGGGGCTGCTGGGTGGCACAGTGGATAAAGCACTGGCCCTAGATTCAGGAGGACCTGAGTTCAAATCTGGCCTCAGACACCTGAGCAAGACCCTGGGCAAGTCACTTAACCCTCATTGCCCCGCAAGAAGTTAGCAAACTCTCTTTAAATTTTCTTTGGGCTGTTGTAATAGACTCCCAACTAATTTTCCTGCTTCCTGTCTTTCTCTTCTCACATTTATCTTTCAACATAATACTTTAAAAGGAACCTTTCTGAAATCCCCTTAGCCAACCATATTCTATTGACTTTTCACATCTCCCTTAGCCATTCCTTACATAGCCCTTCTTTTTAACCTCACTGTGACCTCCAATCCTTTGATCCCTTAATTGGACTGAATGTCCATTAGCCTTCTTAAACTCAACATGACCAAAACATAACTCATTATCTTTCCCCCCTAAACCCTCTCCTTTTCCTATATTCCCTTTTAGTTTAGAGGGCAATCATCCTCTCAATCCCTCAGGCTTGCAACCTAGGAGTCATCCTGAATTTCTTACTCTCTCTCATCCCCCATAGCCATCTGTTTTTTGTTGTTGCTGTTTGTTTGTGTGTTTTTTGTTTTGTTTTATTTTTTGTGGGGCAATGGTGATTAAGTTACTTGCCCAAGGTCACACAGCTAATAAGTGTCAAGTATCTGAGTCTGGACCTGAATCCAGGGCCGGTGATTTATCCACTGTGCCACCCAGCTGCCCCCCCCCCCTATATCTATCTGTTGCCAAGGTTTGCATTGGTAATAACTTTTAAGGATACCCCATTACTTACCAAAGAAAACACAAAATCCTTAAGCTAATATTCATTACCTCTCATAATCTGATCCCACCCTAGTTAACTAGTCTTATTTCAAGATTCCTTCTTTGTGCTCTCTATATTCCTGTCAAACTTAACTGCTTTTTTCTCCCATGTCTCATTTTTTTCTCTCTCACTTCCATGCCACTGCAGATGTTGTCCTCCATGCTTGGAGTGGATTCCCTCCCTCCCTTTCTTCTCAACATGTTGAAATCCTTTTGTGCCAACTCTTACATGATACCTTTCTAATTTCCCCCAGCTAGAAATGATCCCTCTCTTCTTAAATTCCTCATGCCATTCTGTGGCATTCCTATTATTGTTGTTTTTCAGTCATTCTCAGTCATATCCGACTCTTTGTGACGCCATTTAGGATTTTCTTGACAAAGATACTAGAGTGGTTTGCTATTTCCTTCTCCAGTTGATTTTATAGATGAGGCAAATAGAGTTGTGACTTGCCCAGGATTATACAGCTAGTATGTATCTGAGGCTGAATTCAACTCAGGTCTTCCTAACTCCAGGGTCAGCACTGTATGCACTGTACCACCTAGCTGCCCACTGAACTCCTCCTATGTACTTAATCATATTCTAATTTGTCTTAAACTTATTTGTTTACATATTTCATCCTCTTCTAATAAATAATGAGCTGTTTGAGCACAGAGATTGTCATTTTTCATACTTGTATCCCTAATGCTTAGCATAATTCATTATACAAACATGCAAATAAATGTTAAATTGAATTAAATCTCATCCATCTATCTCCCTCCTTTAGTAAATGATAATGCCCAGAGAGGTTAAGTACTTTATCTAAGGTAATGGAAAAGGCAGAAATAGAATGCAGAACTCCTTTCTCCCACTTGGGAACTTTCCATAAATTAAAGTCTAATCTGATATATTTGAAGAAAGAAAGTGTAGTTATAGGGGTAATCAATGGTATAGTTTTGAAACCAAATGATGTCCTTATAAGGTGGTTACAGCTCTGCTGTTCTTTCAGTTCCTATAAAATTTATTTGCTCAGAGACAATAATAAGACATTGATTACTAGACTTGAAATCACAGTTAATCCTCTATTTTATAAGGGCTATCTTGTTCTCCAAAAAATACTCCATTTATATATAATATCCCCTTTAGCTATACTATCCAAATATGCAGAAGTGTGCTTACCAAAGAATAGTTACTCATGCCGATGAGAAGTAATTTATGTGACTCTAGTTTCTATAAGAAGAGAGAGAAAATTTATAACTGCAGATCCAAAGGGAAAAAACTTGAAGCTATAAGGATGGGTATAGGATAATCAGGTTATATCTAAATGAACAAAACAGAAAGAGGCAGTTGGTCAAGACTCCTTTACCAAATAGTCCCTAACCTGTAGGGATGAAGATTTTTGTTTGTTTTACATTTTACAAAGAAATTCTCCATGAAATGTTTATTTCAATATTCTCTATCCTACCCATCTACTAAATGTATGTAAAAAAGAGACTTGGATCAGGTGGTGTTAAAATGGGCTCCTGGGGGGCAGCTAGGTGGCGCAGTGGATAAAGCACCGGCCCTGGAGTCAGGAGTGTCTGAGTTCAAATCCGGCCTCAGACACTTGACACTTATTAGCTATATGACCCTGGGCAAGTCACTTAACCCCCAATACCCCACAAAAAAAAAGAATGGGTTGCTGGGGGATAGTCTTCCTACCATACAACATTTTGAACTCAATACTCCAATAATATGAGGAATAATATGCTATATTAGATAGAACATTGGAGCTGGAGTCCAGAGAGTTCTAGGTTTGAAATCCAGCTCTGATATTTACTATTTGTGAGTCCATGGGTCTAACTTTGTTGAATTTTGGTTTTCTGGACTCAGAAAATTGGAAAATAACCACTGTGATCCTTACTGCCTCGAAGGGTTGTGGTGATGAAAAGCACTTTGCACACTTAAAACTGTTTTACAAATATGAGTTATTATTATTCTACAAAGGACGTATGAAAATACTCACTCCCTTGTGCTGCTTCTGGAAGAATGATTAAGTTAGCAGCAGAATATAGGAATTATTCAAACTGCAAACACCAATTAATGCAATAATTATTGATGGTTTATTAGACAATTAATATAACCACAGCAATAAATAAAAAGGAATGTGACCATTATTGTGAATTATTTTTCCTAGGCTGCAGCCTAGAATCTATTAATTCTTCCTAGGTTTAACTACTTACTAATTTATAACCCAGCAATGACAAGGTCTTTAAAAGTTCTATCTTTGTTTTAAGGTTTCTATTCATATTGAAAACTCTACAGCAAATATCTCTCGAATGAAAGACTTAGAAACAGAAGAGGGATATCATGCCATCTTAAAAGCTATATGCCAGAATATATTTAGATGGAGACAGAATAGGCAGAGGCCCAGTACAAAATGTTCTCCCACCTATCCTTACCCACAATAGAAGCACTCCTTTGATTTAAGACCTTGAATCTTCACCCCTTCCTTTAAAATGAAAAGATTTCACCTGGTTTGGTAATAGATCAACTCCTAAGCACTTTCTAAAATATCAGCATAGATTAATTTGGTTTTCTGAGAATGGAACTCCGAGCAGATAAAGCTTTATGAAGGCCAGGAAAGAAGCTAAAAACAGGAACATGGATTACTATTGAAAAAAGGAGGATACAGATGAGCTGCTGAAGTCACCAGGTGACTTCAAATTATTACAAATGTTTTGCACAGAGAAACTACTCAGTAGATTTGTTTATTTGATTGGATGTTGGAGGGGATGTGGGAAAGCTGAGAAGCTAATCCACTGTTGATGGAGTTGTGAAAAGATCCAACCATTCTGGAGAGCAATTTGGAACTATGCCCAAAGGGCTATAGAATTGTGCATACCCTTTGATCCAGCAATGCCACTGCTTTATATTCCAAAGACATCCCCAAAAAGAGAAAAGGACCTATTTGTACAAAAATATTTATAGCAGCTCTTTTTGTGGTGGCTAAGAATTGGAAATCAAAGCATGCCCATCAATTGGGGAATGGCTAAACAAGCTGTGGTATATGATGGTGATGAAATATTATTGTACTATAAGAAATGACAAGCAGGATGATTTCAGAAAGGCCTGGAAAGACCTGTATGAATTGATGTATAGTGAAGAGAGTAGAACCAAGAGAATATTGTGCACAAAGACAGCAATACTGTTTGATGAGGAACTGTGAAGACTTAACTATTCTCAACAATAAAATGATCCAAGACAATCCCAAGGAAGTATTGATGAAACATTCTATCCACCTCCAAAGAAAGAACTGATGGAACACAGACTGAAGCATGCTATTTTTCACTTTCTTTCATTTTTTCTTTTATTCAAGTTTTCATATACAAAATTATAATATGGTAGTGTTTTACATAATCATATATATATAACTTATATCTGATTGCTTACCACCTCTGGGAAGGGGGAGGGGGAGGGAAAGGAGAGGAGGCATAAAAATTGGAACCCAAAACTCTAAATAAAAATGTTTATTAATTTTTTTTAAAATTATTTATTTGATTGGTGAATGCATTAGATTGACAGAGAATAGGCCATGAAATCAGTTCTCTCACATTTATAAGTGTGTGGTTTTTTTTAAGTTAGAATGAGGGGCAAAAGAAAAAAAGATTAAGAGGGATTATCAGAAAACTAGAAGCATCTAAGGAGCTAAAGATTTAAGATAGGGATACTTAACCTTTTTTGTGTGTTATAGACAAGGAATTTTCTGTAGCCAGGTTATATACAGAATCAAGAAAGTCTATTGTTACATTTTTGGTGTGAACATTTACTCCTCAGAAATCAGAAAATAGTACAAATTAGGATTTGATTTATTGTTTTGTTGATTGCCTATACCTAAGAAAGTGATGGAGAAAATGGTAATAATGCAGATTAAACTTAAAAGTTTAGTGTTTTTTTTCTTTTTTAGAGAGCCAATTGTTAAACCTTTACCAGCACACCTTTTAAACCCTTTGATAGTCTGGTGAAGACTTTTTCCCTTCTCAGGATAATGTATATTGCCTTCTTGCATAATTGAAGGAAATGATAAATTTTATTAAGATATTAGTGAAAATAAAGATGTAACCTCTTTTTTTCTATTCCAATTCAAACTATAAAGGAACTACCAAGAGTCAGGGGGAACCCTAGCCCAGTCAAATTTATAGATGAATTTGATCAAACATTTAAAGAGTAATCAGGGCCTAATGTTACATAAATTAATCCCAATAACTGAGAAAATAAGCATGCTATCACTCATTTTATAGGATAAATATCCTTATTCTTAAATCATAGACAGATAAAGCATAGAAAGAGATCCATAGACCATTATCACTGGCAAATATTGGTACAATTTTTTAAAATTAAATCCAAACAAAAAGATTGCAACAATATATGTAAAAAAAATCAAGATGCATTTATGGCAGCCATGCAAAGATGGCTTAATGGGGGGGGGGCAGCTAGGTGGCACAATGGATAAAGCAGTGGCCCTGGATTCAGGAGGACCTGAGTTCAAATTTGACATCAGACACTTGACACTTACTAGCTGTGTGAACCTGGGCAAGTCACTTAACCCTGATTCCCCTGCAAAAAAAAAAAAAAACAAAACACAAGGATGTCTTAATTTTAGAAAAAACTAACCTAATTAATCATGTAAAAAGAAAAATCCTACATAATTATATCAATAAATGCAGAAATAATAAATAAATGCTCTAAATATTGACATAGAAGAACCACTTACAAAATTACAATATGCCTATATGATATTTAAAACAAAACACTGGCATTATTTGATATGTAGAAACTTGAGGAGCTCTCCCCTGTTAATACAGCTGTTAAGTAAATATGCCTCCTTTACCCACTATTATTTCACATAATTAAAAAAAGAAACCTAATGTTAGCAATAGGACAAATGAAATAAATTGGAGGCACAGACATGGGCAAAAAACAGATGGAATTATACCTTTTAGTAGACAACACCAGAGAAAGAAGAAAGAATTGTAATAAAACAATAACAAGATACCAAATAAATCTATAAATTATCAACATTTCTATATAGCAATAACCAAAATGGAAGGAATGTTAAAAAGAGAAATCCTATTCAGAATAACTACAAAATAAATATTTAGGGGCCAGCCTACCAAGGAACACTCAAGAAATTAAATAAATATAATTATAAAACACTTTCCACAGAAATAAAGGAAGACAAACAATCAATGCTACTTTGCATTCCCTGATCATGGTTTGACTATACTAATAGAATAAAAGGATGAGTAAGCTCATTGTGGATAGGAATTATATTTGTCTCTCCAGACCCTGTCACAGCACCTCATCCATAGTAAGAACTTAATATAACACTCGTTAATTGATTTATCATAGGTTATAGATTTAGAACTAGAAGGGACTTTAGAAGTTAACTATTTAATCTCCATAATTTTACAAATGAGGAAACAAGACCAGACAGACAGGATGTGGAAAACTTGGGACATTAATACACTGTTGCTGGAACTGTGAACTGATTCAACCATTTTGGACAACAAGCTGGAATTATGCCCAGAGAGTGATAAAACTGTGTATAACCTTGGACCCAGCAATACCACTATTAAGTCTGTTTCCCAAGGTAATTAGGGAAAAAGGAAAAGAACTAAAAGTTCTAAAATATTTATAGCAACTTTTTTGTGGTGACAAAGAACTCAAAATTGAGGGGATGATCATCAATTGATGAAAGTCTAAACAATTTGTGGTATATGATTATTATGGAATTGTACTATGCTGGAAGAAATGATGAACTGGTTGATTTTAGAAAAACATGGAAAGACTTGCATGAACTGATGTAAAGTGAAAGGAGCAGAACCAGAAGAACAATGTACACGGTAACAACAATATTGTTCAAAGATTAATTGTGAACAACCAAGTTATTCTGGGTACTGCAAATACTCAAATCAACTCTAAAGGATACACCTCCAGAGAAAGAAGTGATAACTAGAAGTCTGCATAGTATAGTTTTACACATATTTATAAATCTATTTTATATGGTGGTCTTCTCTAGTGTGGGGGTGAGAATGGAGAGAGGGAGATAGTTTGAAACTTAAAATGTAACAGAAAAACTAAATTAAATTTTTTAAAAAAGACCACACAGACAGTTTATATACAAAGTAATACCCATTTCCATACTGGGGAATTACACACAAATTATGGTACATAATTAAAATGGAATAATATCAGGCCAAAAATAGAATAGATGAAAATTTTAGAAAAATATAGTAAAATATATGAACTAAAGTAGAGTGAGGTAGGCAGAACTATGAAAGCATTGCACATAACTAACAATAGGAGGGGGGATAATAAAACAGAACTGACTATTGTGTCTATTTAATGAAGAATCTTGACCTCAGAGAAGAAATCATAGGATCATAGGTCTAGAGTTGGAATAGTACTACAATATCATCTGATCCAATACCCTCATTTTCCAGATGAGGTAATTGAGAGTTAGGGAAGTTAGGTGACTTGCCCCAGATCACCTAGGTATTAAAAGCATCAATTTCAGGATCCCAAAATGCACTTCCCTTCTTTCACTTGAGGGAGAGCAATAATAGGTGTGGGAAAATCCATTTTATACCTATATTTTCAAGTGTTTTTTAATGCAAATGAGTGTTGTACTTTATCAAAAGCTTTTTCTGCAACTATTGATATAATCATGATTTTAAACATTTTTTATTATTGCTATAATCAATTATGTCAATAGTTTCCCTTATATTAAACCATCCCTATATTCCTGGTATAGTCATAATGTATAATCTTTGTAACATGTTGTAATCTTTAAGCTATTATTTTAGTTAGACTTTTTGCACCATATTCATTAATGAAATTGGTCTACAATTTTCTTTCTCTGTTTTTACTCTTCCTGGGTTAGGTATCAGTATCACACTTGTTTCATAAAAACAGTTCAGCAGGATCTTTTCTTTGTCTATAATTTATTTAATATTGGAATTAGTTGATCTTTAAATGTTTGGTAGCATTCACTTGTAAATTTGTCTGGTCCTGGTGCTTTTTTTTTTTGGAAGCTCATTTATGGCTTGTTCAATTTCTTTTTATGAAATAAGTTTATGAAGATATTCTATTTCCTCTTCTGCTAATCTAGGAAATTTATATTTTTGTTAATATTCTTCAATTTCACTTAAATTTTTAAATTTATTGGCATTTAATTGGGCAAAATAATTCCTTATAATTTCTTTTTTAGTGGTATATTCACCCTTTTCATTTTTAATATTAATGACATGGTTTTCTTCTCCATTTTTAAACTCAAATTAATCAAAGGTTTATTTATTTTATTGAATTTTTTCATAAAATCAACTCCTAGTTTTATTTATTAATTCAATGGGTTTTTACACTCAATTTTATTAATATCACCTTTAATTTTTAGAGTTTCCTATTTAATGTTTAATTGGGGATTTGTAGTTTGTTATTTTTTCTTAAATTGCATACCCAATTCATTGGTCTACTCTTTCTCTGTTTTATTAATGCAAACATTTAGTGATATACATTTTCCTCTGATCACTGTTTTTGCTGTATTGCATATATTTTGATATGTTGTCTCATAATTGTCCTTCTCTTTAATGAAATTAGTGATTGTTTCTATGATTTGTTCTTTAACCTAATCATTCTTTAAGATTAGGTTGTTTAATTTCCAATTAGTTTTTAATCTATATTTCTGTGGCCCCTTATTAAATATAATTTTATTGCATTGTGATATTAAAATGATACATTTAATATTTCTGTTTTTCTTCTTTTAACTATAAAATTATATGTCCTAATTTATGGTCATATTTGTAAAGGTATCATAAAGAGCTGAGAAAAAGGTATATTGCTTTCTATTTTCATTCAATTCTCTCCAGATATCTATCATATCTAGCAACTAAAATGCTATTCACTTACTTGACTTCTTTCTTATTTATTTTTTGGTTAGATTTATCTAGTTTTGGTAGGGGAATATTATAGTCTCCTGCTATTATAACACTATTATCTATCTCCACCTATAATTCATTTAACTTTTCTTTTAAAAATTTAGACCTATAGTATTTGGTGCCTATAGGTTCATTGTTTCATTGTCTATGGAACCTTTTATCAAAGTGTGGTTACCCTGTTTATCTCTTTTAACTAAAGTTGCAGGAGTAGCTAGATGGCGCAGTGGATAGAGCACCGGCCCTGGAGTCAGGAGTACCTGAGTTCAAATCTGGCCTCAGACACTTAACACTTACTAGCTGTGTGACCCTGGGCAAATCACTTAACCCCAATCGCCTCACCCCCCAAAAAAATTAAAGTTGCATATGCTATCAATTATAGTCAATGTGTTAGTTGGTTTTATTCTCATTTTTTGTTTTTTTAATCTTTGTCACAAAGAAAAATTTTGTTGTAGTCAAGGAAGCCTATATTTAGAAATTAATGTGATGTAAAAACAAGATATATTTTATAAAACATTTAAAAAATATATTTTTGCTTACCTCAGACAGGGATCTACCCTTCAGCAATGAGCAGTATGTATCATTAAGTATGAATCACCTCTATGCATCAGCAGTTTCAGAATCAGGCATAAAACCACCTGATGAGATTTCATTGTTTTGAGACATTTCCTAACCAACTGAAAGGAAAATTAAAGGTATGGCCCAAGTTAACCAGTTCTCTAACACAGCTCTTCTTTGGAAGATGTATTTTTTATCTTAGCATTCATTCAGAGAATAATATCCATATATTTCATTTGATTTTCTTGGACATATTTTGTGTTTGCCAATGAAATGCAGAGGCTTATGGAAAGAACCTTTTAATCATAGGAATCGTGTAATATTTCATAACTATTGAGTATCTGAATAAAATTAATTGAGACATTTCAAAAGTTGGTAAAGCATGAATTAATTAGGTCAGGAAAGAGGGAAATAATATAATCTGGAAGGAGAAAGTATATATCTTTAGTGACCAGAAAAAGTTGTTTATGCCTTATTTAAAGATGGCCTGGGATGAAAAGGGATTTAAAAATTTCAGTAGAACATTTTACTTCCTGTTTGTTAATCTTTCCTTCGGATTTGTAACATGAAAATGTCTTTGTTTTCCTCCTACTTCTCTGCTTATGCCTTCTTCTTTACTGGTTGCTCTTCCCATCCTATAAAAACCTTTCCAAATGAATCTCTCCTCAAACCTCTCTTCATGTCCTTATATTCTTTTTCCTTGGCAATTTCATCCATGTGCTTCATCCCAGTTCTCTCCCCTAGATGAATGGATCCCACATCTTTATTTCTACACACCTCTCTCTCAAATATTTAACTCTCTGATCTACAGCTTCAAATGATTGTCTTGCCACTATTTTGAATGCAACATAACATAAATGGAACACAATATCATTCCCCTAAAATGAAGCTATTCTCCTGACTTCTTCATTTCTATTCATGTTCTCCAATAATTCACTGTTCTTTTGCTCATGAATACATGAAAATGAATTCCTTTTTTTTACTGTTGTCTGCACATATAATGCTCTCCCCATAAACTCCATGAGTTGAAATCCTATCAATTCTTCAAGCTCCACCTCAAATGATATCTTCAATGTTAAGCTTTCTCATACCACGAATCAGAAATGAACAATTACTATATTACTTTATATTTAAAAGGAATAGAAAGTTGAACATAATAGATTTACAGTTTAATGTGCAATAATCTTTTTTTATTCTACTGTGTTATGGAAATGCTCACTATTTCATAAATTAAAAATAATTTGGGGGGGGGCAGGGAAATGAGGGTTAAGTGACTTTCCCAGGGTCACACAACTAGAAAAATAACGATTTTAAGAAAGAAATGGGGGCAACTTGGTGGTGCAGTGGATAGAGCCCTGGTCCTGGATTCAAGAGGACCTGAGTTCAAATATGGCCTCAGACACTTAATACTTCCTAGCTGTGTGACCCTGGGCAAGTCACTTAACCCCAATTGCCTCACAAAAAAAAAAGAAAGAAAGAAAGAAAGAAAGAAAGAAAGAAAGAAAGAAAGAAAGAAAGAAAGAAAGAAAGAAAGAAATGAACTATTCCTACTATAAATTCTCATTACATTTTGTTTATACTTGTTTTGGGGAATAGCAATATTCTAACTCATATTTCATTTTTGTACACTATTCATACACTTCTTCAGCACCTCTGTGGCTAGCTCTGTACCTGAGGGCAAATAAGGTCTCAAACACTTATTAGCTGGTGCAGCGGATAGAGTGCCAGGCCTGGAGTCAGGAAGACTCATCTTCCTGAATTCAAATATGGCTTTTGACATTTTCTAGCTGTGTGACCCTGGGAAAGTCACTTAACCCTGCTTGCCTAAATTTCCTCATCTTTAAAATAATCTGGAAAAGGAAATGTCAAGCCACTGCAATATCTTTGTCAAGAAAACCCCAAATAAGGTCACACAGAGTCAGTCATGACTGAGCAACAACAATAATTGATCTAGGGAATGAAGAATTGAAGTGCCTATACCATTATCACACAGCTAGTATATGTCAGAGGCAGCCACCGAACCTCAGTTTTACTCGCTCTATCCAAAATGTCACAGTTCATTTCTATAGTAACTAAATACCTATTGGATGAATGAGATTATTTCTTGTATAGTCATAATCTGAGTGTATAAGGAAATTCTGGTGAAAGTCACCTGTGAGATTAGTAAACCAGTGACACTAGGCTCCGAAACTCTATTACACTTCTCACTAATTGGAATCCTGTTCAGTTGTTTCTGTTTTTTTTAACCTTTCTGATATTCAGGAACTCTTGTATGCACCAGAGAATCAATGATCTTACCCCCTGATGTTAAGATAACATGACACATGGCTTCTAAGAACCCTTTTACGCTTGTTTTCAAAATTGCTTCAAGTTTCTCAGGCTCATTAGGGTAGAATAAAGACCTTTTCTGGTCATCAGGGTCCCACAACAACCAACATGGAAATACCTGAAGGATTAGGGAAGGACTCCAAAGGTGTTATTCAGGAGGAAAATAACTAATCTGACTGTGGGACACAAGAATCGTCATCATGCAAGCCTCTGATGGTCTCCATTTTTACCTATGACTTTAAGAATTTTACTGTACTGTCCAGTGGATAAGACTTTTGTAGGAAGTCATACCACACCAAGCAGGGAAGCAAAATTACAGAAAAATAACCCAGGTAACCAGCCTCCTCACAGTGGCACATCTTTGCTCTGATGAGGTCTCACCCAGCTCTCTTACTCTCCTCTCTGTCAACACAGTCAGCTCTATAACCGCAATCTAGAGCTAATTTAGGAATTCCTATCCCTGGGTTCCTACCCAGGGGCCTGCACCATTCCTGTTACTACATACTGCCTACTGTTATCCTCAGAATGGGAGGGAGGCTGGTGCCTTCATTAGGGGCATTAGCAACAGCTGCTGCCTTCCTACGCACAGTTCAACTATACTGAATTGATGATTACTGTTACACTGCTTTTTGTGATTTTATGCTGGGGCTTAGTAATCGTTTATCAGAGGAAAAACACTCATGTTACTACTTATGAAATTTTCCTCTGTCATGTCCTCATCTTTAGATCTTGATTGTGTACACATTTTCCCATAATCCTGCCTGGGCAAAAAGTTTTCCTGTTTATAAGAGGTTTGTTTTGTTTTGTTTTATTTGTTTAATTTTGGTTTTTATATCTTGATAAATATGAGAGGGACTTGAGGTTTAAAAAAAAAGCTTCACACCCAGCTGCTGTTCCTGCCCCTTCCAAAAGGATCCAATAAGAGTTTGGCCTTTATCACACGAGGGGTGAGTGTCACCAGGTAGGTGACTTTTCTGCCCAAATAAAAAAGGTTGCTATTTTTCCTATCTTGCTACAGCAGATGATTTGGGAGCAAGGCTAGTGGTTATATATAAAGAAACTAATTACTCCTTTTCATTCCTTTTGTTGGAACATTTTCCTAACCACTTCCTTTTCCTTGAACAGCTTCTCTCTGAAGAGTGCAACAATAGGGTATTCATCGAAAAGCAGCAGTCAGAACACATGAGACAACAGCACACAGGGGCCCCAGAGGCCAGGCTAGAGGTCAGTGCCTATCGTTTTGTGGGTAATTGCCCTACCAAGTCACTATAAAGGAAACTCCTAGCCAAGGCAGATGGAAACTCCCATTTAATTCAGCCATGTGTAAGAAAAAATGTTTATAACTATTATAATATGTTTAATTGTCTCTTGCACAAAGGCAGTCATATTACTATTCACAATGCCTACATTCAGGACCTTTATTGCATTCTGACTGACTTTTCTGGAATCTAGGAATAGCAATTTCCTTTATTTGAGGCAAAAAAAACAAACAAACAAAAGAAGAAGGAAAGAGAGAAAAAGAAAGAGAAAGAGAATGAAAGAAAAGAAAGAGAAAGAGAGAAGGAAAGGAAGGAGGAAAGGAAGGAAGGAAGGAAGGAAAGAAGGAAGGAAGGAAGGAAGGAAGGAAGGAAGGAAGGAAGGAAGGAAGGAAGGAAGGAAGGAAGGAAGGAAGGAAGGAAGGAAGCAAGGAAGCAAGGAAGCAAGGAAGCAAAGGAGGGAAGGAAAGAAAGGAGGGAAAGGAGGGAGGGAGGGAATGTTTTAGAAATCTCAGTCTGTCCTTGCTGTCTTACTCTGGACAAACAGTGGCAACTGACTTGTATAATCCCTAAAGCCCTAATAAGGACAGAGGCAATAGAAATACAATACTCCTCTGTGACAGGTAAAAACACAAGAATTACTCACTGTCATGAGAATTTACAACCCACAAATTTAACCACTAAGTATCAGGCAAATGTAGAGATCAGTGGTCCAGTTCAGGTGACAAGAACAGAAATGTGGGTGCTTTTAAAAAAAAAACAAGCTTTTGGAAATGCAGAATGTCAAAATCTTATAAAAGCCATTCTGAGAACATTTTCATATTTCTTTTTTCTGAAAAAAAGACCTCATAAGGTTTGTCATTTTTTTTTCTAGCTTAGATTTTGAATTTTAAAAGACAGTGATAGTGGAAGCCCAAAATAGAATATATTTTATTTTATTTTATAAGTTTGGGGTTTTTTAAGTCAGTAAGATTCGGGGACAAAGATAGATTTGATTTTTTTATTGTCAGTTGCCTAAAGTCTAATCACTAAGAAAGTATTAGGAAATTCTCAAAAATGTGAGTGTTTAATATAGACATAAGTGTAGGAAGGGATTTCAGTGACGTGACTGATTTAACTTTATCATTCAGGAAAATAATACTTTATCCTGTGATTAAGTTCATGTGAACTGGATGGGCCACTAAACTGGACTAAAAGACAATGAAGAAAGATTTTCCTGACCTCATAATGGTTTTATTTAGAAAATATAGAAAGAAATAAAGATGTCTCACTATGGCCTTCTTTTCCTGGCTCCCCTCTTTAGGTAAACTGATATCTGGTTATTTTTCAGAAGTAACAAACAGTGTATTGAAAATGCCAAGCCATTTTTCAGTATAGTATTTTACCTAAAAGCATTGGAGGAAGGTGGAGGGGAGGATGGTGGCAAAAGGAGGATATTGGATAGATAAACAGGTTTGCAATATACTTAACATTTATCATATATACTGCTGCTGCTAGTCTTGGAAAATTTAATATTCCATTTGGCCAATGGGAGAATTCTGCCCAGGCATCTTTCATAATGGCTCCTGCATCTCCATTGACTAGACAAGGCCTATCCCCAACAGTTTGCTCACCTGACGGATTGATATTAGTCTAATAAAAAAAAATTTCACATTCACCCTTGCCATTTCCACCCTTTTGCTTAACATCCTCCAAACCAGACTACTAGAGACCATGTCGTTAAAGAGCTGTGTATACCATTGGACTGTGAATTCCCTGGAATTCATGCAGCTTTCTCTGCACAACCATTGCCTCTGAGAAAGGTATGCCAATTTACTTCCCTATTGCTCTGTCCAGACTTTTACTCCTTAACGCCATTTCTTGGCACCCTCTCCCCTGTATATATGTGTTATTTCCCCCCCCTTTAGAATACACTTTCCTTAAAGGCAGGGAAGTTTGTTCTGGTATTCCCGTTCTCAGCACTTAGCACAATGGTCACCTAGTAAGTTCTTAATAAGTGCTATTCATTCATTCACTAACTCATTCCATAACAAGCAGATAAGTTCCATATTTAGAGGATATCCGGTTTTGTCACAACCCCCAGGAAGATTTGAACACTTGGTTCTATAATGGTTGGGTGAAGCTCTTCATTGACCTGTGGAATATTTGGCCTTGAATCCCATCCAGCACAAAGATCACCACTAGTGGGAGACAGATGAGAATCCAGAGATGGCAATGCAGAAATCCCAAATGAGGAGTGCATAAAGAAGTAGAAGCAAGAACATCTACCTTAAAATATATGTGCATAGGATCCTTTCAGTGCTATGTGAGCTGTTCAATACCAGATGAAAGGTCTATGGTTTTCCAATGACACACCAATAAGTGAACAGTTTATATTTTTTGAGTCCCTAATAAACATTTTTGGGTTGAGTCTACTCAAAATTACCTTCAATAACAGGAAGTTAAATAATAACTACTGAAGAAAAAAAGAAACTAAATATGAATTAGTGAACCAAGCTACCAAAACAAAAGTGGTAAAAAAAATCATCAAGGATGTGGTTGGATGGGACAGGAACTTCTAGTCTCAAAGGCCCAAGATAGAAGGCCACTTTTCATGGTTTGCTAAAGAACAGTACCTTGTTGCCCTATCCCCCATGATTCTTTTGGATCAAGGGTATATTCCCATAAATGGGAATGGACAGAAGGATGATTGTGGTGATACCACTGGAATACTATAAAAAAAGTAAAGGGATTTGGGAGTAGGCTGCCTATTGCTCACTGTTTTAAACAAAATGCAGAAGGAATGGGGCAAGGACCATACTCAACTGGAAGAGCTTGATACATTAATACATTGATTACAGTTAACTCTGAAAGACTTCCTTGGAGGGTTGCCAAAAGCATGCTGAGTCAGTGGAAAAAGAGGCTCAGAAATCTGCCTGTGTAGGTATGTGCTACATGCTACAATGCTGCATAGAAAAGATAATTCAAACAGTTAACATGTCTATACTCAAAGTCAAGTCCATGAATGGGAAAGATTTTGACTCTAAGATTGTGAATAAGGATATATCAGGAGACTTTGAGGGTACAGGAGAGTTTGGAATGCTTGGCTCTCCAAAGCCCCTCAACCCATTCCTATATTCTAATACACCAACCTGGTCCATGTGGTGGTCAGCTAATGAAAATACAAGATGAGGGAAATTATACCTCTAATGAGAAACAATCATTTTTGTCAGGATCTACAGTGGGAAGGAAGGTTCTCTTACTAATAAAAGGGTGGGGTTGAAACCACCCCACTTTAGCTTCAAAACCTTAAGAAAGAATAATTTTTTATTGAATCAAACAACCAGAATTGAATATGAATAGTATATGTATGCCTCCTTGAATTAAAGCCATTGTGTGAAAGACTAAATCACAGAAATTGTCAATTTGTACATTTTTAAAAAAAAGCTATTTCAAAAGTAGTAGGTTTTACCCTGTATTGGTCTTTCCTGCCACAAAAGGTATCATATGAATAGATATGCTGAGTAATTGGCACAACCTCCATACTAGTAAACCAATGGTAGAACTATTCCGATTGATTAAGAGAAATGGAAGCTAACAGAGCTCCCATTACCCTCTAAAACTGTACGTCTAGCTGGGAGAGTGAGAAAAATAGTAGCTTCCACTTGAAAATGGACAGTGATCAGGTTGATATAAGAAAATGCAGAGTAAGACTGTCAACAAACTTGTCTTAAGCACTTATTTTGTGTCAGACATTGTGCTAAGTACCAGAGATACAAAGAAAAACAAGAAATATATGAAAGAGAAAGGTAAATTCATCCCTAGGGGCTAAGCTCAGAGTAGTCCACACATCAGTTAGATGCAGAATGGATGAGACCTTGCTGACAGTACATGTTTATACTGATTCTTAGGCTATAGCAAAAGGCATAACTAAATGCTCTGAATCAGGAAATGGGAATGAAAGACCTGAAATAAAAGTCTGATCTTATCAGTCTATATGTATAGGAGAGGTATCAATCACCTGGCTGGGTACCACAACAGTGCAGAGTGCCTGAAACAGATCAAAATATAATTGGAGAGGGCAGCTAGGTGACACAATGGATAAAGCAGCGGTCCTGGATTCAGGAGTACCTGAGTTCAAATCCAGCCTCAGACACTTGACACTTACTAGCTGTGTGATCCTGGGCAAGTCACTTAACCCTCATTGCCCCATAAAAAAAATGTAATTGGAAAATATTTAATAAAATAAATAAACATACAACAGAACAGAATGTTAATAAGTGGTTTTCTAAGTCAATATGTGTATGCAGGGATCCATATGTACAGTTTAGAGTCCTGTTTCTATTTGAGTTTGACACCTCTGCTATAGAGCATAATTTGTTGTTTCCTCGTTTCAGTCATGTCCAACTCTCTGACCCCATATGTAGTTTTCTTGGCAAAGATACTGGAGTGATTTGCTATTTCCTTCTCCAGCTGTGTTGCAGATGAGAAACTGAAGCAAATAGGGCTAAATTACTTGGCCAGGGTCACAGAACTAGTAAGTGTCTGAGGCTGAATTTGAACTCAGGTCTTCCTGACTCTATATCCATCACTGTGCCACCCAGCTGCCCATGGAGCTTAATTGCAAAGTAGGGAAAGGAATCCCAGTTGAGATGCTTAGAAATTCATAGGACACAAAATCTAAGAAGATAGCCTGCAATGAAATCTATGGTTTTAGATGCCTATACACAAAACAAAAATACCAAAAAGCAAGGTGAGCTAGGGAGCCTAATGGTAAAAGGCAAATTTTATCCTGTAGGTATCACCAGGTTTGCTTTAGGGAGATTTTCCCAAATGCTCTCCAACCAGTTCTAATTCATCTCAATTCTGGGCCCAGTGTGCATTACTGTTGTCACGAAGAGTCAGACATGACTGAAAAGTGACTGAAATGCTATTGATGACTAGATGGTAATTTAATAGTCATCTCTGTTGTGTTTTTCGAGGAATCCTGCATACTTTTAACATGAATGACAGACATCTTTTTTAGAATGGCATTTTTAAGGGAGCACTTTTTACTACTAATCAAATGCTTTGTTGTTGCAAATTATAAAGGCAATAGTGCCCTGTATTCTCTGAACCCTTTAGTAAATAAAATAAATGGTTTTTAAAGTTGTTCTTCTGAATTTAAAAGCATTATATTGTGTATTGTCATCTATGGTTAGCAATACAGATTTTTTTGTTGTTCAATTGTTTCAATCATGTCTTTGACCCAAGTTGGGGTTTCCTTGGAAATGATACTGGAGTGGTTTGTCATTTCCTTCTCTAGCTCATTTTAAGATAAACTGAGGCAAACAGGACTAAGTGACTTGCCCATGGTCACATAGCTAGTAAGTGTCTGAAGTCAGATTTGAACTTATGAAGATAAGACTTCCTGGTTCCAAGCCCAGTGCTCTTTCAACTGTAGCACCTCTGAGTAATACAGTGTTACTTTATATTTTTTTTGAGATTCATAGCTAGATTGTAAGTTTTTTGAGAGATAAAGAATATTTTAAATTTATACTTATATTTTATATTTCTTTGTACCCTCCACAGTGTACACATTACATAAGTATTTAATATATAGTAGATTTTAAATAAATATTTGTTGAGTGATAACTCCTTTTGGGGGGAGTCCCACACTTTTTTCTAATATGTTTTGTTTCATTAAATATTACATGTAAAAATTTAACATTCATTTTTTAAAATTTTAAGTTCCAAATCCTCTTCCTCCAGCCCCTCTACACTCCTTGAAAAGGGTAGCAATTTGATATATATTATGGATATGGGGGATATGAAGTTATGCAAAACATATTTCCATATTGCTCATATTATAAAAGAAAACAAAAAATAGAGAAAAATAAAATTTTTAAAATATATTTTAATCTGCATTCAGAGTTCATTAATTCTCCCTCTAGAGGTCGATAGGTTTTTTAATGTCATTTAATTAAAATTATTCATTTTATATCCTATGATCCTTTCTATCTCTTCTTTGATCATAAACTCTTCCATTATGTATAGATCGGACAAGTAAATTTTCTCATGCTGCCCTAATTTGCTTATGATATCAACCTTGACTTCTGTCATTTAATCATTTTGACCTTATCTTGGTATATAGCAGGAGATATTGGTCTATGCCTAGTTTTTACCAAACTGCTTTTCAGTTTTCTCAGTAATTTTTGTCAAATGGTAAATTTTACCCCCAAAATTCGGATCATTGGGTTTATCAAATACTTGATTACTATAGTCATTTGCTACTGTATATTATGTACCTAATCTATTCTACTGATCCACCCATCTATTTCTTAGCCAGTACCAGATCATTGTTTTGATAATTACCACTTTGCAATTTAGTTTGAAATTTGGTACTGACAGAGCCACCTTCTTTAACATTTTTTTTCTGATGATTCTTTTGATATTCTTAATCTTTTGTTCTTCCAGAAAAAAAATTCAGTATTTTAAAAATTGTTCTATAAAATCATTATTTGGTAATGTGGTATGGCACTGAATAATAAGTATATTAACTTAGGTAGAATTGTCATTTTTAGCATATTGATTTGACCTATCCATGAGCAATTAATATTTTCCCAATTGTTTAGATCTGTATTTGTATAAAGAGTATTTTGCAATCATGTTCATATGGTCTCTGAGTTTTTCTTGGCAGGTTAATCCCCAAGTTATTTTAAATTGAATTTCTCTTTCCATCTCTTCCTGCTGGGATTTGTTGGTAGTATATACAAATGCTGATGATTTATGTGGGTTTATTTTATATCCTACAACTTTGCCACAGTTGTTAATTGTTTCACCTAGTTTTTTAGTTGATTCTCTAGGGTTCTCTAAGTATACCATTATATTATCTGTAAAGAATGATGGTTTTGTTTCCTCATTGCCTATTTTTATTTGTTCAATCTTTTTCTTGTCTTAATGTTACATCTAACATTTTAGTATAATATTGAATGATAGTGGTGATAATGGACATCTTTGCTTCATCCCTGATCTTATAGGGAAGGTTTCAAGTTCATCCCTATTACAGATAATGCTTGCTATTGGTTTTAGATAGATACAACTTAACATTTAAAAAAAAACCAGTTATTCCTAAATGTTCTGGTATTTTTAATAGGAAAAGAGTGTTGTCTTTTATCAATGCCTTTTTCTGCATTTATTGACATAATCATATGGTTTTTATTGTTTTTATTATTGATTAGGCCAATTATACCAATAATTTTCTTAATATTGAACCATCCCTGCATTCCTGGTGTGTTATTTAAAATTCTAATCTGTCTCCCCAGTTTTGGGGGAAAACTGACTAAAATCACTGATAAACAAGTTTAGGCTTTTTAAGGGTTTATTGAAAGATAGTAAAAGAAAGAGAAAGGGGCAGCTAGGTGGCACAGTGGATAGTGTACTGGCTCTGGATTCAGGAGGACCTGAGTTCAAATCTGGCCTGAGACACAAAACTTACTAGTTGTGTGACCCTGGGCAAGTCACTTAATCCCAATTGCCTCATGAAAAAAAAAAGAAAAGAAAAGAAAAGAAAAGAAAAGAAAAGAAAAGAAAAGAAAAGAAAAGAAAAGAAAAGAAAGAGAAAGATTGAGAACAGATTTCTTATAGCCTGGAAATCCTCGCCTTCCTAAACCTCTCACTTCTGAAGTCCTCTGCCACCATGCTGAAGTCTCACACCAAAAGAGGAAGAAGCTACTTGCCAGCATCTGCTTCCTCCTTCATGTTCCCCTCCCAGAAATGGGAAGTTCTTCAAGCTGATTGGCTAGTGTCATTCAAATTCATTGGTTCACTGGATCCAAAGGTGATCTCAATGTAAAGTTCAAAGTTTTTAGCTTCTGAGAACAGTGCCTTCTTAAGTACCCTTAAGTACCAGCCAGATGTGTTTAAAATCTAGTAATCTCCAGATGGGCCCCTGAGTATCTGCTAAATGTCATCTATCACATTCCATTATCTTGACACACTAGTTAGGGTTTCAAAATTATATTTGTGTCATAAAAGGAATTTGGAAGGACTTTTTATTTACCATTTTTTTCAGATAGTTTATATAGTATTAGGACTAATTGTTCCTTTAAAATTTGGTACAATTTACCTGTAAATACATCTGGTTCTGGGGATTTTTTTTAGGGAGGTCATTGATGACTTGTTCAACTTCTTTTTCTAAGATAGGGCTATATAAATATTCTATTTCTTCATCTGTTAATCTGGGAAGTTTATATTCTTGTAAATATTTGTCTATTTCATTTATATTTTCAATTTTGCTGGCATATAACTGGGTAAAACTACTCCTAATAATGGACTTAATTTCATCTTCATTGCTAGTGCATTTACTCTTTTCATTTTTGATTCTAGTAATTTGAGTTTCTTTTTTTAAAATCAAATTAATTAATAGCTTGCCCATTTTATTGATTATTTTTATTTCATAAAACTAGCTACTAGTTTTAATTATTAAATCGATACATTTTCACTTTCAATTTTATTAATGTCCCCTTTGATTTTTAGGATTTCCACTTTTGTGTTAAATTGGGGGTTTTGAATTAATTATTTTTCTAGTACTTTAATATTTAATATATCTAGTATATTTAGTATATCTAGTTTTTTCTAGGTTTTTTTTAGTTGCATATCCAATTCATTGATTTATTCTTTCTTTTATTGGTGTATGGGTTTGGAGATATAAAGTTTCCCTTATGTGCTGCTTTTTCAGCATTCCACAAATTTTGGAAGGTTTTCTCAATCATTTATTTCTCTTAAATAAAATTATTAATCATTCTATGGTTTATTCTTTGACCCACTCATTCTTTATGATTAAATTATTTAGTTTCCAATTAATTTTAATCTATGCTTCTTTTTCTTCTTCTTCTTTTTTGCAGGGCAATGAGGGTTAAATGACTTGCCCAGGGTCACACAGCTAGTAAGTGTCAAGTGTCTGAGGCCGGATTTGAACTCAGGTACTCCCGAATCCAGGGCCAGTGCTTTACCACTGCGCCATCTAGCTGCCCCTATGCTTCTTTATTGAAGATGATTTCTATTGCATTATGGTCTGAAAAGGGTATATTTAATACTTCCAGATGTTGGAGGGGATGTGGGAAAACTGGGACACCAATCCAGTGTCAGAGCACTTGTGAACTGATTCAACCATTCTGGAGAGCAATTTGGAACTATACCTAAAGGGCTATAAAACTGTGCATTCCCTTTGAACTAACAATACCACTACTAGGTCTATACCACAAAGACATTCCAAAAAAGAAAAAAAGACCTGTTTATACAAAAATATTTGTAGAAGCTCTTTCTTTTTGTGGTGGCTAAGAATTGGAAATCAAAGGGATGCCCATCAATTGGGGAATGACTAAACCAGTTGTGGCATATGATTGTAATGGCATATTATTGTGCTATAAGAAATGACAAGCAGGATGGTTTCAGAAAGGCCTGGAAAGGCTTATATGAACTGACATATAGTGAAATGAGCAGAACCAACACAGTGACACAATATTGCTTGATGAAGAACTGTGAATGACTTAACCATTTTCAGCAATAAAGTGATCTAAGACAATCCCAAAAGACTAATGATGAAGCATACTATTCATCTCTAAAGAATGAAATGGTATTGATTGAACACAGACTGAAGCATGCTTTTTTTTTATTCAAGTTTTCTTATACAATATTACTAATATGGTAATGTTGTACATAATTGCACATGTATAACCTATATCTAATTGCTTACCATATCAGGGAGGCAGGGATAGAATTCTGAACACAAGACTTTAAATGAAAATGTTTACTAAAAGATGTAGTTTCTTTGCTTATCTCTTTTAATTAGGTGTATTTTTGCTTCTGCTTTGTCTGAGATCATGATTGCTACCCTTTCCTTTTTTACATCAGCCAAAGCATAGTAGATTGTGCTCCAGCCCCTTATTTTAACACTCTGTGTCTCTGTTTCAAGTGTGTTTCTTATAAACAGCATATCATTAGATTCTGGTTTCTAATCCATTTTGCTATCCACTTCCATCTTATTAAGCAGGTTCATCCCATTCACATTGAAAGTTATGAGCTGAGGGGCAGCTAGGTGGTACAGTGAATAAAGCACCAGCCCTAGATTCAGGAGGACCTGAAAAAAAAGCAAAACACTTTCAAGGATGGATAGGGTGAAGGAAGATAGAAAAATAGAGTAAATATCAAGGGGAGGGAATAAGATGGAGGGTAATATAGTTAGCAATAGTAACTGTGAAATAAATGATGAGCAGGGTGATATCAGAAGGATGTATGAAAAATGCAAAGCATCAACAGAGAAAGAACTGATGGTATCTGAATACAGATTGAAGTATAATTTTATTTGTTAGCTCCTCTTTATAAAGGTATTTTGTCTATTTTCTTTCACAACCTGACTAATGAGAAGATGTTTTGCATAACTGCACATGTATGACTTATATTGAATTGCTGTATTTCATAGGGAGAGATGAAGAGGGAGGGAGGAAGAAAACTTAGAACACAAAGTTTTAAAAAATCAATGTGGGGGCAGCTAGGTGGCTCAGTAGATAAAACACCAGCCCTGGATTCAGAAGGACCTGAGTTCAAATCCAGCCTCAGACCCTCAACACTTTAGTAGCTGTGTGATCCTGGGCAAGTCACTTAACCCCCATTGCCCCACAAAAAAAAAATCAATGTGAAAAGTAATGATGAGCAGGAAGAATTCAGAGAAACCTGGAAGGACTTATATGAACTGATGCTGACTAAGAGAAGCAGAACCAGGAGAACATTGTACACAGTAACAGCAACATGGTGTGATGAACAATGGTGATAGACTTCTCTCTTTATAGCAATGCAATAGTCTAAAACAATTTCAAAGAACTTCATGATAGAAAATGTTCTCAACATCCAGAAAAAAGAACTGCAGTTTATGAATGCAGATTGAACCATACTGTTTCTACTTTGGGGCTGGGTTTTTTTCCTTCTTTTTTGAGGTTTTTCCCTTGTGCCCTGACTCTCCTTTCACAATATGACTAATGCAGAAATATGTTTAATGTGATTGCACATATATAACCTATATTAGATTGCTTTCTGTCTTGGGGAGGAAGGAGGGAAGGGAGGGTGGGAGAATAATTTAGAACTAAAAATCCTATGAAAACAAATGTTGAAAACTATCCTTATATGTAATTGGAAAATAATAAAATAGAGGCAGCTAGGTGGCACAGTGGATAATACACTGGCCCTGGATTCAGGAGGACCTGAGTTCAAAGCTGACCTCAGACACTTGACACTAGCTGTGTGACCATGGGTAAATCACTTAACCCTCATTGCCCCACAAAAAAACAAACAAAAAAACCCCCGAAAATAATAAAATACTGAACTATCAAAAGAAGAATAAAAAAAGAATATATAGACAGAACCATGCTATTTTCCACTTTCTTTTTTTCTTTTATTAAAGTTGTATACAAAATGACTAATATGAGAATGTTTTATATAATTGTACATGTACAACCTATATCTGATTGCTTACCACCTCAGGGACGAGAAAGGGGAGGGAGGGAGAGAGGGAGGAATAAAATTTGGGACTCAAAACCTTAAATAAAAATGTTTATTTTTAAAAAAAGAAAGTTATGAGTGCTAACTGTAAATTTCCTCCCATCCCATTTTCTTCTTTACCATATCTTTTTCTCTTTTTATCCTGTCTCTCCCCTAAAGTTTATTTTGTCTCTTGACTACTGCCTTCTTCTGTCTACCCTTCCTTTTTTATGTTTTGGTTTTTTTTGTGGGGCAATGAGTGTTAAGTGACTTGCCCAAGGTCACACAGCTAGTAAGTGTCAAGTGTCTGAGGATGGATTTGAATTCAGGTCCTCCTGAATCCAAGGCCAGTGTTTTTTCCACTACACTGCCTAGCTGCCCCCTGCCCTTCCTTTTATCATTTTTCTTTTCTCTTATCCCTTCCCCTCCTACTTCCCTGTTGAGTAAAATAAGTTTTTATTACCAATTGAGTATGTATTTATATATTTTCCCTCTTAGAATCAACATAGATGTGAGTGAAGTTCAAGCATTGCTCACCCCCATCCCCTCATTTTCCCCTTCATTGTAAAAACTCTTCCTTGTATGCCTCTTGCTGTGAGATCATTTTTCCCATTCATCCTCTCCCTTCCCCCTTCTCCTAGGGCATCTGTCTTTCTTATCTATCCATTATTTTTTTATATCATCCCAACATAATCAACTTACTCTCAGGCCCTCTTTCTATGTAGAATCCTTCTAACTGCCTTAATAATGATGAAGTTCTTAGAAGTTACATGTATCATCTTCCTATACAGAAAGCTAAATAGTTTAACCTTATTGAGTCCTTATAGTTTCTGTTTCATGTTTACTTTATGCCTCTCTTGAGTCTTATACTTGAAAGTGAACTTTTCTATTCTGCTGTGGTCTTTTCATCAGGAATGCATGAAAGTCCTGTATTTCATTAAATATCCATGTTTTCCCTTGAAGGATTATTCTCAGTTTTGATGGGTAAGTTATTCTTCATTATAATCCCAGCTCTTTGGCATTCTATACTATCACATTCCAAGCCCTCCACTCCTTTAATGTGCTAGCTATAAATCATGTGTGATCCTACTGCGGCTCCATGATGTTTGAATCATTTCCTTCTGACTGCTTATGGTATTTTCACCTTGACTTGGAAGCTCTAGAATTTGGTTATAATATTCCTTGGAATTTTCATTTTGGGATCCCTTTCAAGTAGTTATCAATGGATTATTTCAATTTCTATTTTAGCCTCAGGTCTGGGATTTCAAGGCGGTTCTTCTTGATAATTTCTTTAAATATATCATCTAACATTTTTTTTAGTCTGACAGTTATTAAATTATATCTCCTCAGCTTATTTTCTAGAGCAGTTGTTTTCCAATGAGATATTTCCAATTTTCTTCTAGTTTTTTATCCTTTTGGCTTTGTTTTATTGTTTTTTGATATCTCATGGAGTCATTAGTTTCCACTTGCCCAATTCTAATTTTTAAGGAATTATTTTCTTCAGCAAGCTTTAGTACTTCTTTTTGCATTTGGCCAGTTCTGTACTTCAAGTGAAGTTTTGTACCTCTTTTCTTAATTTGACCAATTTTGTGGGGTTTTTTAAGGTGTCATTTTCATTAGTGTATTTTTGTGTCTTTTTTATCAAGATGCTAATTGTCTTTTCATAATTATCTTCCTTTGTTCTCACTTCTTTACCTAACTTTTCCTCTGCCACACTCATTTTTAGCTTTTCTAGGGATTCTTGTTGGGTTTATGTCCAATTCATTTTTTCCCCCTTGAGGTTTTGCTTGTAGTTGTTTTGACTTCATTATCTTCTTCTGAGTTTGTATATTGATCTTCCCTGTCATCATAACAAATTTTTATGATCAGGTTCTTTTGTTAATGTAGTTTGTTCATTTCTCTTTTCAACACTATTATTTGATTTTGAACTTTTATGTTAAAGGTGGCCTCTGTTGCCAGCATGAGGAAGGGCAGACTTCAGACATTTTCATGCTGCTATTTTCAGAACCAGTTCTAGGAGTTTAGAACTTTTCAGTGCTTCCAAGGTGGTATGATCTGGGGAAAGGTGTGGTCACTGCTCTCCTGATTTGAATTCTGTTTCTTACTAAGTAAGGGCCTCTGATCCCTTGGGATTGCAATCAGTATTGTTCTTCACAACCCTTGATTCCACTGGGACAAGAAATTATACTTTTCATAGGGTCCTGATCCCTTGGAACCAAAAGATATACTGCTCCTCTGCTCCTACTGCCTCTTAATTGAAAGTGCTTCTCTCTAATCTTGAACTAGGATCCATCACTGGTTTTAAACAATGAATTTTCCAAGCAGTGCCTAGTCCTGCATCAAGTGCTAGCACATGAATTTCCTGTAATTTCTTCCTGACCAGTTCCTAGGACCCCTTACTGTCTCTGGATTGAGAGTTCCTGAAGCTGTTCCTGCTTCTGTCACCACCACTTAGTCCCACCACTGCTGTTTTATACATGTGGGCTCTACCCCTGTGCCACAGATCTCTACTTCTAAGTTATCTTGGGCTGGAAGAATGTCTCACAATGACCTATTGTTGGCTCTGCCACTCCAGAATTAAATTTGAGGCATTATTTTAAAGTTGGTTGTAGTCAAATATTGGGAGAGCTCAACTGAGTGCTTTCTCTACTCTGCCATCTTGGCTTCACCCCTAGAAATGATTGAGAACTTCTTTTTTTTTTTTAGTGAGGCAATTGGAGTCAAGTGACTTGTCCAGGGTCACACAGCCAGTAAGTGTCAAGTGTCTGAGGTCAGATTTGAACTCAGGTACTCCTGACTCCACAGCCAGTGCTCCATCCACTGAGCCACCTAGCTGCCCCGAGAACTTCTTAAAGTGAATTTTTTTCTCCTAGTGTAATGATGGGACCAGTTGCCATGGTCTTTGTTGTTTTGTAATGCTAAGCTTCAAGCCAACTTTTACACTCTCCTCTTTTACCCTCTATAAAACTGTATATACCCTTTGATGCAGCAATATCACTACTAGGTCTGTATCCCGGAGAAATAAAAAAGGGGGGAGGGAAGTAACTATTTGTGCAAAAAATATTTATAGAAACTCTTCTTGTGGTGGCTAAGAATTGGAAATTATGGGGATGCACTTAATTGCGGCATGGCTAAAGAAGTAGTGGTATGTATGATTGTGATAGAATACTATTGTGCTTCAAGAAATGATGAGCAGAAAAACCTGGACTTACAGGAACTGATGCAAAGTGAAGTGACAGAACATTGTACACAGTAATAGAAATATTGTTTGATGATCAGTTGGGAATAACAGCTATTCTCAGCAATACAATTATCCAAGGCAATCCCAAAGGATTCATAATGAAAAATGCTATCTGCCTCCAGAGAAAGAACTGATGGCATCTTATTACAGACCAAAGCATACTATTTTTTTTTACTTTCTTTGTTTCTTCCTTTTCTTTCTTCTTTTCTCTTTTTTTCTTCTTTTGTTCAAGTTTTCTTCCACAAAATGACTAATAAGGAAATATGTTTTACATGATTGCACATACTAATAATTATCCTGGGAACAACCCTGGAAGGAGCTGAGGTTTTTTTTCTAGAGATAGGAAAAGTGGAATAGCATTTACAAAACCCAGTCATACTTCTCGCAAAAGTTATCAAGGAGGTAGAGGAAGAACATAATTGTTGCATTTTAGTGTAAAAATTATATTTTAAGTGACTATATTTCAGACAAAATTATTAACTCAACATACAAGCAAATAGGATTATAATAAATTAGACTAATACAAATCTTTCTTCTACTTAGAAAAAGAGTCCCCCAAAATGAAGGTTCTGCTTATGGTTTCAGTATTGTCAGGGTCCATTGCTTGGACTAAAATAGCCCTGCCGAAGAATTAGCCAAACCAATCAGTGCTGAAAGAAAACAGTCCCTTTTATTTGCTGTGTTTAAGTAAAGACCCAAAAAGGAAGTTCATATAGCTTGATTGGAGATACCCAAGAAAACAAGAGATAGCTACAAGAGAGGGGTTCTAGGGCAGCAGAATGAACATTCACAATATGGCCAGGGCCTATACCACCAAACTAGGGCTGCCCACTAACCCTTTCACATTGAAGCTAGAACTAACATCTTCAAAGTGGGTCTTGGAAGGGGCATAGAAAAGATCTGACTAAGCCAGGGAGCCTTGGACATGATGGTCCTCAGGCCATGGTATGGAGTCCATGATGGTCTAGGACTCTTGGGTACATGCTTTAGGGTATCTGAGGCAGCTTCAAATATCAAGGCAGCTGACTTTGCACTTCTGGCTGCTGTATGATGCAAAAAACTTTGATGTGTTATATATAGTGAGTGGAAGAGAGCCTATTTTACAACCTTTAGGTCAAGGCAGCAAGACATCAATCAGTCAGGAAAAAAAGAAATTTCTACCTTAGAATGTTCTGAGTATAGAAATTTCCAGATATTGGGGGAGGGGGTCAAGAAAAGAGCATGATCGGGGCAGCTAGATGGCACAGTGGATAGAGCACTGGCCCTGGAGTCAGGAGGACCTGAGTTCAAATCTGGTCTCAGAAACTTAACACTTACTAGCTGTGTGACCCTGGGCAAGTCACTTAAACCCAATTGCCTCACTAAAAAAAAAAAAAGTGAATAGATCCTTAGGGGTAGCTAGATGGCACGGTGGATAGAGCACTGGCCCTGGATTCAGGAGGACCTGAGTTCAAATCCAGTCTCAGACACATGACACTAGCTGTGTGACCCTGGGCAAGTCACTTAACCCTAATTGCCTTGCAAAAAAAAAAAAAGATCATGATCATAAAGAAGGAAATACAAGGTAGAAAGAAAGAAAACTGGGTAGAAAGAAGAAACTAGCTTGTTGGACAGAGAAAGACTATCAGAAAAATCCTGTTTTGTTGGACCATAATGAGTATACAATAAGTGACAAATTAATCCAAATTCCATGTAGTACCTCACTTAGCCTTACTCTTTTAATTAGAATTTCATGCCAATAGCATTTCAAATTGTAAGGTAGATCATAGCATTCTACTTGGACACTGGCCAATAAAAAGGCCAACCAAGACAACCATAGCACTTTGTACAGAGGTACTTTAATATCTGAAATACAAATTTAAGAGGTACAAAATCTTCCTGAGTTCCTCCAGCACATGTCTCTAGTATTCCATTGCTGTCAATTTTCTCAGTTCTGGTTTCTCCAACAATAAGGAAGAGAAGGATGGAGTTAGATTTTACAGTTCAAAATGTTATATAAGTCGGGGGCAGCTAGGTGGCACAGTGGATAAAGCACCGGCCCTGGATTCAGGAGGACCTGAGTTCAAATCCGGCCTCAGACACTTGACACTATTTGTGTGACCTTGGGCAAGTCACTTAACCCTCATTGCCCTGCCAAAAACAAAAACAAAAAAAAAGTTATATGTCATGAGTTGTCACCATTAGCGTCACTGTTAGTTCTGCCTCCTCATCTTCATAATGAAGTTCAAAAACCAACATTCTTACCTTCCTTTCCCATGATTTTCATTGAATCAAGTTGCTTCTGTGTCCTCTAACTCTTTGTGTTACCTCTACTATCTTGAAGTCAGTCTCCGGTCTATATGACCCTCACCTGCTGTAAGAAGTTAGATTTGGTTTAAAATTAGCAGCCATATTGCCATTGTGATGACTTGGATGGAGGCAGCTAAGTGGTATTGTGGATAGAATGCTGGGCCTGGAGTCAGCAAGACCTGAGTTTAAATCTGGCTTTAGACATTTACTAGCTGTGTGATCCCGGGCAAGTCACTAAATCTTGTTTGACTCAGTTTCCTCATCTGTAAGAAGGAAATGGTAAACCACTCCAGTGTCTTTGCCAAAAAAAAAACCCAAATTGGGTCATGAAGAATCAGATGTGACTGGAAATAACTACTCAACACAACAATGACTTTGAACCCTATTAAACTCAGTCTTTTCTTTATCACCTGCCAATTTCTATTTCTCTTTTTAATCAAAAACTTCAATATTCTTTACATAGACTAGTAAAATTGAAGGTAATATCATTAAGAGCAATCGGTCTTTGTTGATCATGCATTAAAAATAGAGATTGTGTGTTGATTTTTATTTAAAATGAGAGAATAATTCTTTAGAGTATCTTTTAATACCTTAGCCACTCACCCTTTTGAATAATATGAATAGTTAAATAATATACACTATTTATTTTTACAGTTTAGTCAGTTAAATGATATTTATCAGGTAGCTAGTTGTACATGGGCATCTCTTGGGACCTGAGTAAAAGTTTGTAAAAAAAACGAAAAGGCCTTCACCCATTAGGACTTTCTGGTCTATTTGTCAGATGCTGCATTATGCTATTTTGGTCAATTTGGGAGATTACCTGGACACTTTCCATCTCTTGTTATGGATATGTGATCTGAGAAATGTTAGCAAGCTGCCAAAGTATCCATATGTTGATGAATAAATAAAACGCCAATTTGACAGACCTGAAAAGCTTTCATTTTCCCCTATCCCTTTGTTTCTAACTGTGCTAAATCCTCTGAGTCAAGCTGAAGCCTAGGAAAAAAAAAATCTAAACTTTTGTTCAGATTCAGGCCTTAAGTTAAACGTCATATTTCCAGATCTTCATCCAGATCTATGATAAACATTCACCAACCTAGCAGATCTTACAATTCTTACTCATTAAGACTCTCCACCAAATAATTGTTATCAGATGAGTTGTTATTAGAGAAGCACTGTGTTCTGATCATATTGCAGTAAAAGAATCCCTGTAATTTTGCCTATGTGGTTATTTAAACAACATCCTTCCATGAAATATCTTTGCCAGCCTTATTTTGCAGTCATTCTACCATTAATTTATCCTCTTGTGCTGTGTGCAGCCCACTGCTAGTTTGCATATTCTAATAGTGTTCAGGCAAGTGACAATGCCTTCATCCCTTTGGGGTTTGGATGAATCTATGACACATTATTACCATAATCTTGATGTACAAGTCACTTTTGTTAGTATGAAAATCATTACTGTTCAGATAATAAAAGTACACATGGGGTACTAAAACATTTCAAGAGGCCTAAAAACCATGGGTTTTTTTGTCATTTTAAGATATGCTGAAATGCTTCAGAATAAAAAAAAAAAAACAGAAACAAATTACATTTCAACCCCCTTTTTCCTCCCTAACAGACAGCAACTAGGTATCTCTAGAAGACTAATTCATTGGCCATTTGGAAATTGATTGCTAATCATCTTTGGTATATTTCACCAACATCCAAGTTGCCAGTTTATCAATTAATTCCATTTTAGATATGAGAGGCACTGACATATTTTTTACCCTGACACAAATATTAAAGGTCTAATATTCTTTCTCACTTGCTAAAATACAATTTGAAAATGGAAAAGGAGACCTCAATTTGAAAGGTGACTCACAAATAATTCTACAATCTGTCATATTTTATTTTTAGAACACTATCACCCACTGACATTTTGGTCTATTCTGTACCCCAAATCAGAATGTTAGCAAGGGTCACAAAATTACAAAATGCCTTTTCTTTCCCACTTCTACAGCCAAACCTACCACATCTCAGATATGGGAAGTTAGGATATAATTGGAGGATTATTCTACTAAGCTATTTTTTTAACCCTTCAGAGCAGCTGTGTAAATAACGAAGCATTAGATAACTTCCCATCAAAAATTCGTAATAGATATTTAGGATAGAATGATCTTAGTTTAATTTGTTTCCATGTGACTGAAAGTCTGTAATTACTCTGTGACATGAGTTGAACTACTCATAAGGCAATTATAGTATCCCCTGTTAAAATGAATGAGTGGCAAGGGAAGAAGGGCTTGCATTAATACAATTCTTTTTTTTTCTTTTTTCGTGAGGCAATTGGGGTTAAGTGACTTGCCCAGGGTCACACAGCTAGTAAGTGTCAAGTGTCTGAGGTCTGATTTGAACTCAGGTCCTCCTGAATCCAGGGCCAGTGCTCTATCCACTGTGCTATCTAGCTGCCCCACATTAGTACAATTCTAAGCTTAACTTGGGCTGGAACTGGTAAGAATTTTAATGAGGGGGCGGGGGGCAGATGTTTCACAGTTGTTTCTAAAGCTGCCTTCAAATTGCATTCATTCCTTGTAGATATCCTAAAAATCAGTTGCCATGTCTTGTTGATTGTACTTTTACAATATTTCTGATATTCTTTCTTTCTCTCCACTAACATTGCTTTCAGACCCTAATAATCTTTTGCTCTGTCTATTGTCATGGCCTCCTGATTGGCTTCCCAACTTACAGCCTTTTCCCTCTCTAATTCACCTTCCACTTAGCTTCCTTAAATTATCTATCGAAGGTACAAGTCTGGCTATCTCTCTCTCTCTTTCTCAAAAATCTTCAGTGGCATCCTATTGCCTCAATAGGCAATTATCAATGCCCCTTGAAAATGTCATGCAAAGAACTGTGCCCAGTTCTTCATATGTGGCATGATAGAGGCAAAGCACTATCACCTTCATAGACCTAAAATGCTAAATAGCACAGGATTAAGTATAGATCACTGTAGCACTGCACTAGAGACCTGTTTCCACATTGACATCAAATCATTAAAGACTATCCTTTGGAGGCAGCTAGGTGGTGCAGTGGATAAAGCACTGGCCCTGGATTCAGGAAGACCTGAGTTCAAATCTGGCCTCAGACACTTGAAACTCATTAGCTGTGTGACCCTGGGCAAATCACTTAACCCTCACTGCCCCTACAAAAAAAAGACTACCCTTTGGACATGGACATTCAACTAGTTTATATTGGACCCATACCTGTCTTTGATATATTCCCATTCATAGGATCATTGTGTTAAAGTTTATGAACATCTTAGTGATTTTTCTTGAATGATTCCAGAGTTGTACAACATCATAATTCCACAGTATATGTGTTGTCCTTCAGCATTGATTACACATTTTTATCATCTTTGCCAGCTATCACAAAGTATTGTTTTAATTTGTTGCCATGAAAATGTAGAGAGAACTGGCCTCAGAGTCAGGAAAAACTGGGTTCAAATATCAGCTCTCACATGTTCTAGCTAGGTAACCCTGGGAAAGTCACTATCCATTGGGATGAAGAGAAATTTGTATATTTGTAAATATTCTCTTGATCTACTTCACAGTGCTTTGTTTGACTCTCTTCCTCCATCCCAAGAGTTGAGAGAGAAATTGAAAATCTCCACCTCCCTGGGCCTTCTTTCCCCTCTGCCCAACCTAGGCCCTCTTCTTTCCCTACTCTAGAGGAATTTTTCCATATTATCTCACTGCCAATAATGTTTATTACTAACGAGAGAATGAACTGATTGGTCCTGAAATATCACTTCATTCCTTTCACCCAAACTTTTCTCTGTTACTGCCCTGCCATATCTTTTTCTACTTAGAAAGATTTCGCATCTTTTTCTACTTTTGCTGATTTATTTTCTTCTTGATTTACCAAGGGCCTTTATACCATGTGAGAGCAGTGTCACAGAAACCAAGAGAGAGAGAGAATATCAAAAACAGGGTTATCAACATTGTCAAAGTCTGAAGAAAGGTTAAGAAGGATGAAGACTGAGAAAATGCCACTAGGCCTGACAATTAAGAGATAGTAGCTTTGGAAAGAGCAGTTTCAGTTGAATGATGCCAGATTATGGAAGGAAGGAAGGAAGGATTTATCAAGCAATATTTGAAAATGCTGTCCTATATGCTGTGGATACAAACAGAAAAGACAGGCCCTCTTTTCAAGGAGGTCACATCTGAATAGGGGAACAACACAGCTAGAAGCTTTCAGTCATAAGTCAAATGGAAAAATCCCAGTCTTGTTTTTTCAGGGCAATGAGGGTTAAGTGACTTGCCCAGGGTCACACAGTTAGTAAGTGTCGTGTCTGAGGTTGGATTTGAACTCAGGTCCTCCTGAATCCAGGGCCAGTATTTTATCCACTGTGCTACCTAGCTGTCCCCAAAATCCCACAGTCTTTTGGGTGTAGTGGCAAAGGGGATATGAATGCCTCTTCTTTAATGTCATTATTTAATGTTACTACTCCTAGATTCAAGATTCTGAGCTGTCCCTTTCAAGATCCGAGGGGAGAATGACTCCTAAGGTGGCAGTGGTAGTTTGACTTGTCTGGCACATACTACCTCCTATCTATCCCTCAAGGTATCTTGGTGCCTCAGCTTGATTGGAATTGCCTGCCCTGTGTGTGTGTGTGTGTGTGTGTGTGTGTGTGTGTGTGTGTGGTGGTGGTGGTGGTTGCTTGGCAATTGGTCACGGTGGCTGCCCCCCTCTTTACAGGAGTTGCTTCCCTTGATGATAGTTGAGATATCTAGGCTCAAAGCAAAAATGGCATGGGGTGGGGTATAGGGCAAGGTATTGCCACCCTGGGGGCTCCTCTGCCTATCTGATTGTTGATTCAGCAGCTATTATTGATGGTGATGAAGAAAGTGGGCCCCCTCTCTAACAATGATTTCTCCTCTCAATGATGGGTGTGAAATGTGGGCTGGAAGTAGTTTTGGTGGGTTGGGGTGGGGCACTATTATTCCCAAGGCTTTTGTATTCTGGATTCTGGGCTGTCTCCATCAGGGTCTGACAGGAGATGGTAATCAAGGTAGTGTCAGTTTGATTTGCCTGGCACATACTGGCTCCTGTCTCTCCCTCAGAGTTCCTTGATGCTTTAGGAAAAATAATAATAATTTGGATGATATTAACAATAGCTTGCATTTACTTTGCTTTTTAAGATTTGTGCCATCTGTGGAGAAGGGAGGAAGGGAAGTGAAAAAAGAAAGTTACATAGTAACTTTGTATATTTGAAAGGAACAGCAAATTATACATAATATAGCCTATCCTCTTATATATACATATATGTATACATATATATATATATATGCTATCCTCTTTTTTTCTATTTCACTTTGTTATGGAAGTGCTTATTTTATTTCTTAAGTTCAGAATTAAAAAAAAATATTTGCAAAACACTTTACAAGTGTTATCTCATTCTATCCTTGCCACAGCCCTTGGAGGGAAGGGCTATTATTACCCCCTTTTTAGAGATGAGGAAACTGAGGTTAAGGTTAAGTAACTTGCCCAAGGCCACATAGCTAATAAGTGTCTGATGCTGGATTTCGACTACCTTCAGATTCAGTACTCTATATAGCACCACCTACCTAGGGAAGAGAATGAAAGGAAAGGAAGTGAAAGCACCAATTAGATGGTCTTCTCAAGTTTAGCCATAAAAGGGAGGAAAGGTATAGGAAAATAGCAAGGATGAATGGATCAAGGTAGGTTTTTTTTGGTTTTTGTTTTTTTTGAGGTTGGGGAGCCATGGACACATTTATAGGCAGTAAGGAGGGAGGGAGAAATTAAAGATTAATGAGATGATAGAAGGGACAGTTTGCTGGAGTAGACTGGATAGAGTAGGTTTGCCTTTGCAAAGAGAAGAACCATGTGAAACAGAAGTGAAGGAGAAGATAGTAGTGGAAGGCAATATGACATAAGGAGGCAAGAAGAGAGAATCCTCAGCAAATGACCTCATTCTTCTCAAGGAAATGCACAGCAAGGTTCTCAACTGTGACAATGGGGAGTAGGGGACTTTAGAAGAGTTGCTGTAGTGAATGGGATAATGAGTTGGTTAGGGAGGTATAAAAAGATTGTGTTGCTGCAATGTAGGAATAGGAGTGCCAGGAGAAATAGGTTAGTGAGCTCATTTTCAGTTCTTTTTTCTGTAAAGATTACCTTGTAGTGTATTCTTTCATTGCTTCTTTTGTCATCTTGTGTTTGGGGAAGCATTTTTCTTGTTTATTTGAGACAATGGAGGGAAAGTCTTCCTGGAGGTTACTTCTTCCTATACTTTCTTTCCAAGGTTCCTAGAACCTTATACCATTTGAATGTGATAGAACTCTACAAAAAGTATATTCCAGTCAGAGGTCTCATTCAATGAGTCCATCTTTTTAATGTTATTCCTCTAGTAATACCATATGGGTATGAGACATGTAATAATGCAACAGAGCCTGAAGAAATGAAGTTAGGGGTCACCTCTCAGGATAAGGAAGAGGTGCACAGCAGGCTTCAGCATATTTACCAACAATAATTGTACAAGAGAAATAGGGTTAAGGATATTAGGATATCATCACAGAGATGTATGACCAGAGAAGGAAGTGGACTGGTCATATATATGAGGGAAGGTTGACTAATGGGAAGCCCATGTGTTCCACTGATATCCATTGAAATGCCCTTGATCATGTCCTTGATCAGTGGTTCTTAACAATTTTTATATCATGGACTGCTTTTGCTGCCTGATGAAGCCTATGGACCCCTTTTCAAAATAATGTTTTTGAAGGTATGAAATAAAGTACATAAGTGTGAGAAAGTGGGTAGCTGTCTCCTCTCAATGAGGATATAATAGTCAATCATACTCCTCCAGACCTCTTTGTAGGACAAAGGTCTCAGATCCCCTCCTTCCGCTCTGGCTAACAAAATCACAAGGTTCAAGGAGCCCTGGTCTCAATAAGGTCCGCTCTGAAGTTGTGTCCATATAAGGAAGAATAAGGTCCACTCCTGAGTTATACCCATATAAGGAAGAGGGGTGGGAATACTGCATTCCGATTAGCTAGTTTTTGCAGGTAGATTGTAACCCTTGAGTAATCAGGCCAATAATGAAAAGGGGAGGGTCCATTCATGTTAGGGACTAGGATATAAAACAGGGCCTGTGAGCCTCCTTTATTTGCACCCACTAGCTGCACACCTAGTGCCTCCTCACAAGAAAGAAATAAAAGAGCCTTTGTCACATCACTGCTGAGTTCCTGAGAATTATTGAGAAGAGGATTGTTTTTCTCTCACAGTAAAATTACAAAGAAAACATATTATATTGAAATAGTTATCAAAACATTTAAAAAGAACTTCACAGATCTTCCCCACATACCCTGCAAATCTATTCACAGACCCCCAGATTAAAAGTCTCTGGTCTAGAGTAAGGTCGCCAGCGTTTGAGGTAAACTTCCTGTTGAAGGTTTATTGGAGGATATCAACAGCATAGAATGGGAAGATGTGGATGGGTAGTGATTTGTACCATTAGAGGTAGTGCCCACATTTTTCAGATCCATTGAAGTGTTAAAAGTATGGAGGAGGAAAAAAAACAAGCAAAGAATATTAACTGTGGGGATCTCATCAGGTTTTAGACAAATTGTCTAATGCTTTGGAAAATCCAGTAGATAAAAGTCATATGAATAATTTTTATTTTATTTCTTTAAATAAAGAGATCATTAAACTCTGTAATATTTAAATTGGTCCTTCCCACATTTACATGTGCCATTCCCTCCCTTTTATATCTCCTTCAACTGCTACTTATCTCATTCTAAGAGAATCCCATCATTTACCTATCATAAACACCACAAATTTCCTTACCACACATATTTCAATGAAAACCAACAACCAAGATGAAGAATGGATTGCTGTATACAGAGCTTCCTTCAGTGAACTCTTGGTTTCTTTTGGACTTGATTTCTTTTCAGCCTTGGTGATAGCAAATAATTTTATTAATGAGATCTAATACCTCTATAGTGTGATTCCTCTCTTTGCCCATCAAGAGTAATACTGTAAAATTATCACATCTAATGATGTTTTTTAAAGGCCCTATGACAAAATGTTGTTTGAGAAATGCAATATTGAAATAATTGTGTTTAAAACTTTTGAAAATGACCTGAGTTCAAATCTGGCCTCAGATGCTTGACACATACTAGCTGTGTGACCCTGGGCAAGTCACTTAACCCCCATTGCCCCACCAAAAAACCAAAAAAAAAAAACAAACAACAACAACAAAAAACTTTTGAAAATGAAGGAATGAGTAGATGACAATTAAAAGGATGAGAGATGTTTCTTTGGCTGCACTAAGACATATAAACCTAAATATCCAGGAACTGGTTCCCCCAATGGATCAACTCAGAAAACAGGCTTCTAGAATTCCAAAGGAGATAAATAAGCATGTTGTTACTGTTGCTATGACAACATTTGTGTTCTTTCCAGACAGTATGAAAACTGGGGTTTTCTGTCATATCTAATTACTGAATAAGAGGAGATTGAAGTACCCAATTTTTTGGATTTTAGTCTCATTGAGTCCCTAAATTGATGGGTTCAGAGTGCAATGTATAGCAGCAGGGAGAGAAGCTGCAGTATAGCAAGATGGAGGTTGGCCACAGGAGGCCCAGAGAAGAATATGAGTAGCTGACCTCATTGAGTAACAGAGAGGTTCTCCATCTGTGGTCCATGATCTATCAGAGGTGTGGTAAGTCTATCGGCTACTTTTATCAAAAACATACTCAAACATCCTCTTCTACACCTTTATTTCTGGTTCTGTGTCTACCTCCTCTTTGCCATCTATTTCTGTTATAGAGTGGTAGTCAGGCAGAATGTGAGAAAGAGTGAAGAACTTTTAAAAAATTCTTTTGGGGGGGGGTGCAGCTAGGTGGCACAGTAGATAAAGCACCAGCCCTAGATTCAGGAGGACCTGAGTTCAAATGCGGCTTCAGACACTTGACACTTACTAGCTATGTGACCCTGGATAAGTCACTTAATCCTCATTGCCCTGCCCCCCCTCCCAAAAATAAAATAAAATCTTTTTCATCAGATTTCATGGATTCAATTATCCTCTCAAAACAGCTGATTCACAGATTTATTTATCCAGCTGTACATCTCTCCTGACCTCCATTTTCACACCTTCAACTGCCTATTTAACCCCTCAAAAGGGATGTCCTGTAGATATCTTAAACTTGTTATCTTTTCCCCAAAATGCTTCAGTTTTCTAAATTTCCCTATTACTGTTGGGGATACTACTGACCTTTTATGATCCCCAAGCTATAATAATAGTTGTCATCTTTAGAGGCTCACTGCCTCTTACTCTCACATCCAATCTGTTTCCAAAGCCGGTCAATTTTATTTTTGTAACATCTCTCCCATATACTTCCTTCCCTTCTCTGACACTGCCACCACACTGGTGTAAGATTCCTTATCACCTCACATTTAGATTATTACAAGAACCTACTGATTGGTTTGGCTGTCACAAGTCTCTCCCCATTCCAGTCCATCTCACCTGTCAAACAAGTCCTCCTAAAGCACAGGTCTGACCATGTCCCTCCCCTACTCAATAAATTACAATGGCCTCCTATTGCTTCTAGGATCAAATGCAAAATGCTATGTTTGGCATTCAAAGCCCTTCATAACCTGACCCCAAAACTTCCAGTCTTCTTATACTTTTCACTGGGTGTCCTGGAATTCTCCCCTTCCTTGTCTTTGCCTCCTGACTTTCCTGCTTTCCTTTAAGTCCCAGCTAAAATCCCACCTTTTATAAGAAACCTATCAGGGGCGGGGGACAGCTAGGTGGCACAGTGGTTAAAGCACCAGTCCTAGATTCAGGAGGACCTGAGTTCAAATCTGACCTCAGACACTTGACACTTACTAGCTGTGTGACCTTAGGCAAGTCACTTAATCCTTATTGCCCCACAAAAAAATAAAATAAAATAAAACAAGTAAAATAAAATCACTTTAGAAAAAAAGAAGCCTTTCCTGATCCCCATTAATGTTAATTAATGTTAATGCTTTCCTTCTATTAATTATCTCCACTTTGTCCTGTATGTAGCTTGTTTGTATATAATTGCTTGTGTGTTGTCTCTCCCATGAGACTGTGAAATCCTTGAGAGTAGGGACTGTTTTTAATTAAAAAAAATTTTTTTTGCCTGCCTTTGTATCCACATAACTTACCACAGATCCTGGTATATAGTAGATGCTCAATAAATGCTTGTTGACTTAACTTCCTGAAAATGTCCTATGTCAAGAGTGTACAGTCTAGAAGTATCTGAAATATGTGTAGATATATTTGTGTCTTTTGTATATTTTGCACTTGGATATAGCCCTTGAGAAAATCTAACAGAACATGTATTGAGAGAGACACTAACTCTTTCAGTCTCTTTAGCAAAGAGAGTTTCTGGGGTCCCACAGGGGGCTACAGCATGTTTGTGCTAGCAATGTGACTCCCTCCATGCAGGAGGAGTTGGGCATATATTCTAAATAAGACATTCCTTCTAAAATTTCCTAAGCTCTCTTCAAAGTAAACACTTGTTTACAAAACTATTGGAATACTACGCTTGATCTTGGCCTATTTCTTCTTTCACAGCATGACTAATATGGAAATACGTTTTACATGATTATACATATATAACCTATATCAAATTGCTTATGGAGGGGGTGGTGAGGGAGTTCATTTGGATCTCAATTTTTTAAAAAGATGAATGTTAAAAATTATCTTTACATGTAATTGGAAAATACTGTTAATAAAACCATAGATCTACATCCCTATTAACCCTCCTTATAGAAAGGAATCTTTAAAACCTATTCTCTTCTAGTACTTCAAAGAGGATGTAATAAATTAATGGGATTAATTATCACAAATGGTGGCTCTGGCAGGAACTTTATATGGATTTAAAAGGGAGTGGGAACAGCTAATAATGACTACTTTTTTTGAGACTGACCTCCCTGTCCAAGCTAGAAGTTCAAGGTGCCCACCCATTGAATCTCTTTTCTGATTTGCATGGAAACTTTGACCTACTCTGTTTTCCAATCTGAGTTTCTTGTTCCTCTTTGAACAACTTAGTGACTCCTTGTTCTCAAGGTCTCAACATGCAAAAGCTGAATTTAGTAGATCGGATAACTGATGAGCTTAGGCTACTCACTACTTCTCAGAACTCCTGAGTTTAAGAGAGCCACCAGCTTCAGCCTCCTCAGTAGCAGGGATGGCAGGCATGCTACACTATTCTTAGCATTACAAATTGACTAATAAGAGAAATTGGGATATTTCTTTCATGTTAATAGCAGGAAAGGACCACCACATCCTCTCATAAAATGTCTCAGGATCTACTGTTGGGAGCAGAATATTGGATTGGATGGACTATGGGTCTGTTCCACTTATAAGTTTCTATATTTCTGTCAGGTTCAGTCTTTATTATATCACAAACAGCTGGTCATAGACTTGGCAGCATTTTAAGACTAACGTGTCCGCCACATACTTTTGCCATTGATGTTATATTAATGTCTATTCAATATCTCTCATATATTAGCAGCTTCCTTCTATTTCCTTGACTTATTAACATATTTAACATAAAGAAGATTGCAAAATCTTTGACACTTCCTTCATAAAAACATACATCTTGGCAGCAACAGCCAAGGTAAGATAAAGCAAGTATAGTAGGATGTCCTAACTCAGAGTTTTGGCAAATTCCCAGGATCTAGTTTACCAAGCAGTTTCTTAGAGTGAAGGCAGGAGTTGTTTTGGAATGAGGATTAGACCTACAATCAGAAAAGCCAGCTGCAAGCCCCAGTTCTTTCACTTATTAGCTACTTACTATCCATCTGATTATGAACCTAATACTTCACAGTTTGTCTATCAATAAAATGAAGACAATAATAATTATACCACCTACCAGTCAGAGTTATTTTGAGAAAGGTGCTTTGTAACCTGTGAAGTACTATAGAAAATGGGACTTATTATTGGTAAAATGAAAATATTAAAATGCCTAATAAACAAAAAAATTATATGAAATGAGTTATTATTATTGTTGTTGTTTAAAATGCAGAATTGTGGCTTTACTTGTAGGCTACCAGTCAAATTCCCTCTTGACTTTAGGAGTAGTATCAAGGCATAATGTCTAGAGTGCTAAATTTGGAGTGAGGAAGACCTGTGTTTGAAATGAGCCTTTGACGCTCACTCTGTGTCCACAGGCAAATCATTTGACATTTCTGAGTGTCAGTTTCCTTGTCTATAATACTTATGGAACCTGCTTCACAAGATTATTATGAGGTCTATAACAAGATAAAGTATGTTAAACACTTTGTAAACATTAAGGTGCTCTATAAATGTGAAATGTCGTCGTCATCATCATTACTACTCTGGTAACTAGTCAGTTCCAGAACTCTTCATACGTGCAGATAGTAACATAGCCCAAGGACATTTGGTAATTTTGTCAAATTGGACAGGCAGCAAAGCAAAACCAACCACTTGAGTGGTTCAAGTGAATTTACTGCACGATCAATCAGGTAAGCTTCATACATCATTAGGAAGAACAGCCTGCCGCACCACAGTCCTCTGGCTGGCTCATGAGATAACATTTGTTGCTACCAAGGAATCTTCAGGTTTTTAGGACATTTGCGATTTCTTGCCATCTGACTTTCAGAGATATTTCTGATTATTGTCAGGTGGAGGAATGGAGGGAGGTATGGCAGAGAGAGACAGAGAGACAGAGAGACAGAGAGCCAGAAACAGGAGAAGGAGGAAGAGAAGGAAGAGGAGGAGGAGGAAGAGGAAGAGACCCACAGAAATCCAGAAAGACAGAGTTAGGCAGGGACAGAGGCAAAGTGGTCTAGATTATCAGGGATCCTTATTTCAGCTCTATTTTCTCAGCTCTTGTTCCCCCAGTGGAATAAGTCATTTCCCTTTGAATATTGTCATATTAGCCAACTAACTATTGTCAGAAAACAAATCAGCCAAGGGAGTACATAATATGCTGCTCTGAAATGTTGTTTCTATTTTTAAAAAAATTATAAATCTAAAAATGAAGTAAAAATAAATTGACACTCTTCCACAAGCCAGTAGTTATTACAACCCTTGATTTTTATGATTTGAAACCTGAATTTTAAAAAGTATTGTTTTTCCCTTTTTCTTCATTAATTTTAAAGTATTTTTCAGCCTCTATCAAATGTAATTGCCTATATGATTTTGATTGGGTCATAGTGGCATGATGCAGTATTTCCCTAATTGTTTCTTTCTTCCTAGCCTGCACAAGAGCCTTATCCTAAATGTAAAAAGTGTGAGTCATTGGAGGAGTAAGTTGACAGAAGGGTTGTAGTATAGCATTTCCTAAAAATCACAATAACAAGCAAAATACACCTTTCTGGCTAACACATACTTGGTGGTGGGGAATACTTATCTTTGTTTGCCATAGTACTTCTTAGTCCATGTCCTTCAGTTTGACTTAGTTAAGAGAGGACCAGACAGAGTCAGGATGATGTAGGTTTATGTCCAACCTCTAACACTTATAAGCTGTGCAACATGTGGCTTATCTGGGCCTTGGCACCCTTATTTCAAAATTGAGGAGTTCAGACTCTAAGGTCTGTTCCTGTTCTAAATCTATGTTCCTATGAAAAATTTTGAGTTCGCTTGTATAACTTAGACCCTGGTATCTTCTCCCAGATTTTAGGGAGTTCTTTCTACTTGACTACTCAAAACAAGGTGGTTATTGAAAATAAGTAGACATATGTCAGCTCTGAAAATCTGAAAAAAAAGATGGCTGATTCTTTTCATAAGATAGGAAGCCAATGATGACTTTAGTTTATCACTTAACTCCTCCCATCAACCTATTCTTCACAGTATTACCAATCTCAGGTAAAGGTCCTCTCATGTTATTCTCAAAATCCTTGGCCATGTTATCCTGTTACACACTGAATAAAATTCAAACTCCTTTCTGTAGTGTGCATGGCCTGAACATTCTGGAACCAGACTTCATTTTTCAGAGCACTAGAATACCCTTCTACAGTCCAGTCAAATTTGAACTACATACATGTCCTGATCTTTTTCTGTCTTTACTTATACTTTTCTTAATTTCTTGAATGCCTCTTTCCCCATCATATTCTTTTCTATCCTTTAAAGCCCAATTCAAAGATCTGAGGCAGGGAGACAGATGCGCTTATTTGTTCAAAATTATAAAATGGAGAAGAGAAAGATTTTTTTCTGTATAGAAACTTTTTCTCCAGACAACAGAATTAGAAGCAAAGAGGCAAAATTAGCCTTGATATAAAGAAAAATTTACTAGCAAATAGGTAGTAAAGTGGAATAGACTGTCTTGGAAGGTAGTGAGTGTGTAGTAGTGGACATTCTTTTTTGTGTATGGATTTGAAAAAAAATGAATTCTGAGATCCCTTCTAACTCTGACTTTCTGTGATCTTGATTTATCCCTGATTCCCCAAGTCAGTTAAGATATTCACTTATCCTCTACCCAATATCTCACATAGGATTTTGTTTTTTCTTGGAGAGATGTGATTTTATGGTGCATACAAAGATAATAGGAAATATAGTTTCATGGCCATTTAGTCATCATAGCCACGCATATGATGAACATAAGCAAAAAGACCATCATGAAGATAATTGCAGCTTATGTGCCAATATTTGTGTCAGTGGATAAGAAGATAGAGGAATTCTATTAAGAACTCAGTAAGAGACTCCAAATTGAATCAAAATATACTTTAAAACTTGGTGATTTCAATGCAAATGGGAGAATGGGAGAGAGCAATGAAAAATATTTTGGAAATGTGGCTCAAGGCCAAGAAACAAGAGGCCACAGGTTCATAGACTAAACAGGATCTTCATGTCTGTATATCATTAATACATCAATGCTTTATCCAAGAGGAGAAACAGGAATAATTCCAGGAAATGACTAGTGGTCATATCTAAATCCAACCCCTACAACATACCTCATAAGCTCAAAATAAAGATATGAACTAAATAAAAGAGGGAAAATGAGAAAAAATAAAATAAAGGAAAGGAAAGCCATCACAAGAAAACCACACAGAAAACTGGCAAAGAAACAGAAGAAATGGGGAAGTGAGAGAAAAGTGGTCTGAATAAAATAAATGAGTATTATGGCTCAAAAAGAAAATGGGATAGAATCTCCAGAAGAAAAGAATAATACCACAAAAGAAAGGAATAATAACCATGCCACCAGAATAAAAGAATAACAAGTAGACCAAATTTAATATGAAATAACAAATACTGTAGCCACCCATGAGGAAACCCTTCATAGAGTTGAACAGCCTCAACAAACTCAAGTAGATGAAAAGATTAATAAAATAATTAGATGAAAATGCAAGTAGGATTATGTCCTTTCCATCCAAATAAATTCATAAGAATCTAGTGCTTATTTTAAAATATAATTCATAGAATTTGATGATACAAATAAAGTTAATGATAATCTTGAATGTTAATGATCTAACTCACTTATGAAATAGACTAGAAAACATAATCAACAATTTGTCCATATATGAAACATACGCACTGTGTTTATTAAAATACATAGGCATATATGGGCGTTAGAGAGCTAGAATAAAATTTATTATGCTTCACCTAAATTACAAATATAACAGGAGGTTGTGATAATTATTTTCAGATAAGGATAAGGTAAAACAGGAAAAAAGAATTCTGTCAAAAATAGATAAGTAGGGGAACCTATGCTTAAAGTCACCATAGATATAAAATAATATTACACACCAATAAATTCGTACAACTACAAATAGAATAAATAAAAATACCATGTGCACCAGAATGGCATAGCACCCCTAAATATTTGAAGAAAAAGCTTGAGCAATGAAATTAGACTGAATTCAAAGTTCTCAAAGAAAATTTCATAAATAAATTAGAATAGTGTTTTCTGAAATAGTTAGACTCCAAATAAAAAAAAACATACTGAGCATCCAAAAAGGGTAGGAGAGAAACTGATGGATACAAATTTTTTTAAACAAACATATCAGTTTAGAAGCAAATAAAATTTAATAGGACATGGACAGGAAGAAACCCCATGTTTAAACTTTCCAAGAAATGTTATGATCAAGTTTCAGAAATTCAATATTAAACAACAAATATGACAGTCACCAGGAGGAAAACACTTCATATTTTAAAAAAACAATCCAATGTTAACGAAGATATACTTCATTTACTATAATTAAAGGGGAAACTGGAATATAACAGCCTAAAAACAAAGGAGATCTGTTTGCAACCTCTCAATAAAACTATATCCAACAAAATTAAGCTTAATCTTCCATGATGAAAATGTAACCTTTTTTTTAAAGTGATAATCGGAGTTGTTTCTTTAAAAGAAACTAGACGGGCAGCTAGGTGTAGCAGTGGATAAAGCACTGGCCCTGGATTCAGGAGGACCTGAGTTCAAATCCAGCCTCAGACACTTGACACTTACTAGCTGTGTGACCCTGGGCAAGTCACTTAAGCTTCATTGGCCCTCAAAAAAAGAAAGGAAGGAAGAAAGAAAGAGAAAGAGACAGAGAGAAGAAAAGAAGTAAAAGAAACTAGAAGTGAGAAGGAAATTTGACAAGGAAACTCATCAAACAAAAGAAACATACAAACTGTATTAAATGAATAAAAATAACATAAAACATTTAAAAAGTTAAACCAATTATTAATCCTAGGGCTAGACAAGTATTTTTTTTATTTCAAATTTCTTTTTTCTGATATCTTTAGTCTATTCACACCATAATATCATTTATTTCTCTTGATCCATTGATCATCATATCACACAAATGCTTTCCATTATGATTCTTCCCTCCACTTTGTGGATTTCCTTACAAAAATATGTTGTGAATATATAATGTTGCATTACTATTCTTTTTTATCTACTTTATTCCCTTTAAATAGGAGAATAATGATGCAAGGTTATATTCTTAAGTCATAAGTCACATTTTACCAATGAGTTTTTTCTGAATTAGGAGTCTCTATAATGTCCTATATCCTAACTGACAATACCAGTATATCTTGACATTTGTCTAAACTTGCCCTTAGTTTCCCTTTCTTGGTATCTTTGTTTACTTGTTGCCTATACCTTTTCAGACTGATTTCCTTGGTTACTGATTCTGAATTAAAAGCTCAAAAATACTCCCGAAGCCTCTTCTATTTGTTTGTTCTTAGCATATAATGAAGCTTAGGACTCAATAGCACCTGGCTTCTTCTAAACATAGGCAACCTATTATAGATGCAACATCTGAAAGACCTCGAGGAGGAAGATTGTGCTCTCTATGAAATGCAGTTATTAATGTGGCAGCTTAACATTTCCTACGTATAACTTTCTGGTATACAAAGTGCTATGTTCTTACATGGGACAAATGGTACAGATATGAAGACCTGACAAGTCACAGAGACAGACTAGATAAAGGTCATGTAATCCTTGTTTATGTACATCCTGAATCACAGCATGTGAGATCATCCTCTTTGACATGAGATTATGGAGTCATACTTGGCCACCATACTTGGACCTTCACTATGTTGCCATCATTTTATTTCGTGACTAAGCCCCTCAATCTAGTTCTTGAATTATCTAAGTTAGAAGAGTAATATCGAACATTGGTTTTCAGCACCAAACTGACTTTAGTGATGATTTGGCATGCCTGAAATTGTTTCTGCCAACCTAGATACAAAATGTTTCAAAAATCCTAGAACTAGATAGCCTTTCAAAATATGGGGATCTAGAAACTTTGTTCCATACTGAAGTCTTATCATCACCTTATAGCTATAATTAATATCTATGAGCCCAGAGCTCAAAAGCAAGAAAACCAATCAAATAGGGGACAGAGCAAATTGCATCTAATTTAAGATCAGAGTTGATTAATATCTCCTGTTTATTAGTGCAGCTATCTGATTTCCTGGTCTCTGTACCCTATACCCCTGCCTTATGGCAATAGGATTACCCATGTAGACCTATCTTACTATTTCTAAAATTGCATTACTGGTCCCTTTTGCCTAGTAACTGCCCCAGGTTTTAGGTATCTCTTGAATTGCTCTATCTTGTTGTCACCTGTGTCCTAAATGACACAAGGTTCTTTCAGACAATATTATTTAATGATTCTTTTACCATTCAGGAGCCTGGTGGATTCAGGACACTACTTAATTTAGTGTGTCTAGATAAGCTGAGATAAGTTTATGTTGCTAATTAAATTGACTTGACTGTCTGTCCAATGCCATGTGACAAATGTAACAGTTTTTAAGAATACTTGATATAAGAAAAATTTGAACCTTCACAATGAGAAATCAGGAATTGCCTTACACATAGCTTAATTAATTCCCCCAAATACTTGACAGTGAGGTTGAGTGAATAGAAAACTTAAAAGTGTCAGCCTATCCAATGGGAGATATATATGAAAATTAATTAAATCACCAGATTGGCCATGGAGCAATGAGTTTTTGAGCCACTAAAACCATTGAAGGCTGTTATTTTTGCCTTTACTTATTTTCAGTTGTATCTGACTCTTCATGACCCCTTTTGGGGTATTCTTGGCAAAGATAAAGGAGTAATTTGCCATTTCCTTCTCCAGTTCATTTTATGGATGAGGAAACTAAAGCAAACATGGTTAGGTGACTTTTCCCAGCACTTTCTATTACCAGCGCTTTCAATCCATCTCATCTACACAAAAATGTGGCCAAATAAAGATTTCACCATTGCCATAAGTGTTTCCACTGTCATGATCAGGAACTCCTGAGAATTAGGTCTTTTCCATATATTCTCTATGTCCTTCACTTCTAAATTTATTTTTCCTTTCCGCCATAAACCTCCATCACTCAGTGTTCTCCCAAATGGCTTTACTTCCTTCTCCCCTTCCCCAGTTGAACCCCTTATAGTTTAAACACTTTGACACGTATTGCCCTTGCCATATTGTCTTAAAAGACTCCATTGCATTTCCCAATTCTGAATTACCCTTATCATCTCTCTCCACTCTTATTTAGCACCCAGTATGGGCTATCTTCTGTAAAGGGGCTAAAATTCTAGCTAAACTATCCAAAATATCTAATGAGTGGTCGCCAATAAATTATAAGCTTTAACAAGAGTTAGACTTTTAAGCATTTATTAAGGAGAATAAGAATTTGGTGAAGAGAAAGAGAAAGGCCTAGCTTCATCTATCTATTAAAGGGAGAGAGCATGCCTAGCTCCGCTCTCTGCCAGAGTCCACATGAAAGAGAGTGAGTCAAAGCACCAGTCTCCCCCTTCTTCCTCCCACTAGCAAATGTCACTTCCTGATGCCAAAGAAAAGATGCATGGTCTTGCCCTTAGAGACCTTCACCTCATGGCAGAGCTTTTCTACAGTTAGTCTCCAGCAGGTGGTGTCATTCCAATCGTTACACTTCCCAACTCAGCATTCAAGGGCTTGCAGGATGTGTCCACAAAGGAATAACTACTACCTCAGGTCTGAAGGTACCCTATGGATCTACCCTTCTAAAACTATAGCTCACAAGCCCTCATCAGTGAGTTTATCTTTAATAGCTATCAATAGTCACAATTAGCTCAATGCAAAGGGATTTACAATAAAAGCACAGAAAAAAACAGAAGCTACAAAATATCTGCTCCTTTAAGCCTGGGGGTGATACTCGATGGAAGGAATGGACACAAACTTAGGGGTAGTGAAGGCAAACAGGTAGGAAACACCTACCTTGGTCAAGGACAATTTGTTGCTTAAATATTGCAGGAACCCTGACTCCTGTCTTTTTTGATGTGTTCTCATGGTACTTCCCCACCCTGGGCAGAGAAACTCTGTTGCTGGTGGGGGAAGTCAGTAAACCTGGCTCCCTGGGCCGATTTCTCTCCACAACTCAACTCAACCAGAAATAGAGCCACCAAATTCAGTCATTTCTGTCCATTAACCTTCTAATTCTTTACTAAGTCTTGCCAATTTTATTTCCAGAACCAGTTTTCTCTTGAATCCCTACCTGACTCACTTTTCTGCTTCTAGACATCTTGCTCCTTGAAACTATTTCCTGCCTAGAATGCTGGTCCTCTCTAGGTTATTGTCTCCATAGAGAATGTGTTTTTGCTGCCAGCTCAATGTGTCTCAACTATGCTTCAGATTCTCCCGAAATGACAGACTCTGAACTGCTAGACTATCTTTTAGGACTACTCAAGACCTGGCAAAATATTTTGCCCAGCTAATGGCTGGGGCCCTTCCAAGTCAATCAAGCCACTTCTTCAGTTCACGAAAAGATGGAGGGCCTGTGCATATTGTGTCACTTAGTTCAGCACCTCATTATCTTCTTCTTCTTTTGGTCATTACATCCGAGGCTGGGGATTAATTAGGGACCCACAACCTCATTCCTCTCCCCACAAGACACACAAGCATACACATGTGTGTGCTTGTGCTCTCTCTCACACGCTCTCTCTCTCTCTCTCTCTCTCTCTCTCTCTCACACACACACACACACACACACACACATGCACACCACTTACTTATGTGCTATTGAATGAAGTTAGAAAAAGGCATGTAACCATCTGAACTGGATCTACTACACATGTAAATCGTCTAATCTCAACTGGGTTCTCACTAAAATGAGTCACCTTTTTATTCTTCTTAAAAGACTTTATTGCACTCCCCAAAGTGGCTATTTTCAATCTTTTTCTCTCTCACATTACTCATTTTCTCCATTTTCTCACCAGAAGATTTAGCCTCATACTTAATTAAGACAATAGAAGTCATTTGCCATGAGCCACAACTTCTCCCCTATGCTATATCTCAGAATCCCTTGATATCATCTCCCATTTTCTCCTCTTTTTCTACCATGGTCCTTCCTATCATCAGGTTCACAACCTTAGAGTCCTCCTCAACTCTTCCTTCTCCCTCATCTAGTCAGTTGCCAAATCTTATTAATTCATTCTCTACAGTACCTCTTATATCTGTCTCCTTCTTTCCATACACATGGGTATCACTCTAGTGTAGATCTTTATTATCTCTCGCTTGGACTGTTTCAGTAGCCTCTTAATTGGTTCCCCTGCTTTCATTCTTTGTTTTCTCCAATCAAGCCTTTGCATAGCTGCCAAAAGGATGAGATTAAACCATAAATCTAACCTTGTAATTCTCATAAGCTCCAGAGATTCCCTCTTTGCTCTGGGATAAAATACATGCACTTAGCAGCATATTCTATCCAAACCAGCCAATATTCTAACCTCCAAACACAAAACAGAACCAATCATAGACATCTAGTAACCCTCAGGCCAAATTGTATTTTTTAACTATCTTACCTGAGCACTGGGCCCTGCATATCTATCAGAGGCTGCTTTCTAGATTAGGGCTAAAAATTCTATAGAACTTACTCCTTAACTCCATATGGTCATCATCTGTGTAGAAGCCACTCTTCCAGGACCACATCAAGGGCTCTGAGGTTTCTGAATCTATCAGTTTCTCAATTTTCATCAGTCATCAAGCATTTATTAAATGCTTACTATGTGCTAGGCACTGTGCTAAGTTCTGGAGATGGAAAGAAAGACCAGAACAACTGCTTTCAAGGAGGATATACACCATTAGGGAAGACAACATGCAAATAACTATGTACATACATGGTATATACAGTGTAAATAGAAGGTGATTTCAGGCTCTACAGCCCTTCCATATATATGAGTACAATGAGAAAAGGTTCTGAAACAAAAGTAAAACCCAGTTACAAGGGTTTTATCTCCTGTCTAGCCACATTTTTGGCCTTTTAAGTCTATCTGTGGAAGGGTTTCCTGGATTTATTTTTGTTTTTCTTGCGCTTTCCCTGAATTTCTCACACACATGGGACATTATTTGCTCCCTGGCTCAGCTGTGTTCGATTCTCAATTAGTAAATCCCGGCCAAAGCTCTAATTCAAACAGAAGGTGCCCTCATCTGTTGTCTGAAAGAAGGTTTTACATAGAAATACCCCTTTCAGCTCCCCCCCACTTCTACCTTTTAATTCTCACTTCTGATCATTCTTTAGGCATGTTGTCCATGTGCCTACTCGATGGCTTGGTGTCTACTCAACTATTTTGAAGTTAGATAGAATTTTGAAAGCGGAGAAGACATTACAAGCAGTAAGGATGGCATAAGCAAAAGCCTAACAGCAGGAAATGTCAAGGATATTTGGGGAATGGCAACTAATCCATTTGAAATGTATAAAGGAGTAAGAAGACTGGAAAAAATAAGCTGAAGCCCAAAAAGTCCTGAAATGCTAAAATTTGTCCTTTACTCTGTATACAATAGGAAAAATTTGAAGGATTTTGAAGAGGCAACTACAGTATCAGAGCAATGTTTTACTTAGGAAGAGTTATCTGCTGGCAAGGTATAGGAAGGATTAGAGGGAGTATTTCCTGGAGGAGAGAGGGACAAGTTTTGAAGCCTTTAAAATCAAGGGGGCACTGGGCAGCAAAGTTAACAATGGAAATGCAAGAGAAAGGACAGGGGTAGCTAGGTGGCGCAGTGGATAGAGCACCAGCCCCGGATTCAGGAGTACCTGAGCTCAGATCTGGCCTCGGACACTTAACACTTACTAGCTGTGTGACCCTGAGCAAGTCACTTAACCCCAATTGCCTCACTAAAAAAAAAAAGAGAGAGAGAAAGAGATATAATCAAAGGATATGAACAGGCAGTTTTCAGTTGAAGAAATCAAAGCTATCTATTGCCATATGAAAAAATGCTCTAAATAACTGAAATGCAAACTAAAATAACTCTGAGGTACTACCTCATACCCATCAGATTTGTTATATGATGAAAAAGGACAATAATAAATATTGGAGAAACTGTGGAAAAATTGGAACACTAATGCATTGTTGGTGAAGTTGTGAACCAATCCAGCCATTCTGGAGAGCAATTTGGAACTATGCCCAAAGGGTTATGGGGATGTGCATACCCTTTGACCCAGTAATATCACTACTTGGTATGTATCCCAAAGAGATCATAAACAAGGGAAAAGGACTTGCCCACATGTACAAAAATATTTATAGCAGCTCTCTTTGTGGTGGCAAAGAATTGGAAATTGAGGGGGATGCCTATTAATTGGGGAAAGACTGAACAAGTTGTGGTATATGAATGTAATGGAATACTATTGTGCTGTAAGAAATGATGAGCAGGCAGATTTCAGAAAAACCTGGAAAGACTTAAGTGGACTGATGCTGAGTGAAGTGAGCAGAATCAAAAGAACATTGTACACAGTAACAGAAACATTGTTTGATGATTAACTGTGAAAGACTTAATTCTTCTCAGCAATACAATGATCCAAGACAATTCCAAAGGACTCATGATAGAAAATGCTCTCCACATCCAGAAAAAAGAACTGTGGGATCTGAATGCAAATTGAACCATACTATTTCTACTCTTTTAGGGTTTTTTCTTGAGGTTTTTCCCTTTTGTTCTGATTCTTCTTTCACAACATGATTAATGCAGAAATATGTTTAATGTGATTGTACATATATAACCTATATCAGATTGCTTTCTGTCTTGGGGAGGGGGAGGGAAGGGAGGGAGAAAAATTTGAAACTCAAAATCTTATAAAAACAAATGTTGAAAACTATCTTTACATGCAACTGCAAAAATACTATTAAGGTTTTTTAAATTGTTCAAACATGTTTACAAAGGCAAAAGTGTCAACAATATTTTTTAATATGTTTGGTAAATGGTTTAGACTTATTGTACATTTAAATAACTCCAACTGTTTAACAATAATTTCTAAAAGTCAAACAATTATTCTGTGTTTATTATTAAGAAATATATGATAAATATGAATTCCTAAGATGCTTTATGCAAATTAAAAAAAAAATTTTTGGTGAGGCAATTGGGATTAAGTGACTTGCCTAGGGTCACACAGCTAGTTAAGTGTTAAGTGTCTGAGTTCAGATTTGAACTCAGGTCCTCCTGACTCCAGGGCCGGTACTTTATCCACTGCGCCATGTAGCTGCCTGCAAACTAAAATTTTACATTGGAATCCTGTTATAAATTCATTATGAGGTTGTTTACCTTCCTATAAAGAATACCCTAGTAAATCATGTATATGGAATCTAGCAAATGCCATGATGGATCAAAGTCATGGTCCACCCAAAGGCTAGGTAAAACACTTAGTAAATGATTCTGAATTTATTATTTTATTTAAATATTTGAATCTGTTTATTTTTCCTGCAAGTACCACATATTAGAGCAATGAGTTCTGTAAGTGAATTATCCCTTGTGCAAAGCACTGTTTCCTTTTATTTATCCTAAACTTACCTTTTATCACATCTCATTTCAAAATTTGGTGAACAGGTCCATGTTTATCCTAACCACACTATTCATGATTTTATCCATTTTTATGATGGCCCATCTTAGCCTTTAAAATTCCAAGCTGAAGAGTCTCACTCTCTTTAGTCTATCCTTATACAGAAACCCCTTCCCAGTCTTCTGAATTTTAGTTGCAATTGTCCTTCTCTGACTTTTTTTTCCATTTTCTTTATATCATATCTTTCTTGAAGTGAAGAAAGGTGAATTCCAAGTGCAGATGAATCATAGCTATCCCAGACCCCCCCTCCCCCTCTTCTCAATCATTTTCTAAATCGTGGATCTGTTTACATCCATGGACATTCCCTTTGTGTGTAGAGACTACTCAGGGATTAATTTTGCCTTTCAGATATTCCATCTCTCAGGGCTCTCTTATGCCATCTTTAGATTCTGGAACAGGAAGTGAGTAGGATCAGAATGAGAAAGCAACTGAATTCAGGCAGTCAGTATGATACCTATTCCACTTTAGGATAGAGAAGGGAAGGACCACTGGTCACCTTCCCTTATGGATGGTGCCAGAAGTATTATGGTCAGAAGTGTTCAGTCTCCACTTTGTGTACCCAGAAGTTCTGTCAATACCCTTGTGAAGGTATCAGAATTCAGTCTTGCTTTGCATTTGGGAATCTTTTTCCTTTTGTTTTTTGCTTGTTTGTTTTTATTTAAATGCTGAAAAATTCATGTGGCTCCTGAATTTGGGCACTTGATCCCAGATCCAAAATTTTTAAATGATTGAACCCTTTCTTATAGGATATAGAAATCCTAGGCATTTGGTTCAGTGCTTCTTCTTCTTGTTGTTGTTTTAATTAATGCTTATTTCTAATATCTTTGGTGTCTTTTCATTCTGTTTTCCCTGTTCATCTTTTTCTCCACACTATTTGTTAATCCTATATTTTCCATCATTTTCTGTAGCTCCTATTCTTTTAATTTCTTTTTTCTCTAGATCACTGCAAATAAGAGGGTACTGACATCAAATTCAAGGAGAACAACTTATCTAATATATTTTGTGCCTTACAGATCAACTTATTCACAGGGAGAAGTACTTGACATTTAAGTCAAAACAAAACAAAATCTGTCATCCAATTGTTTGGGAGGTTGAAAGTGTGGCTATTGTAGGTTCAGAAACACAGTTAAATCGAAGGCCACAGATGCAACTTGTGTTAAAGAATTCTTCCCCAACTGGCAAGACTATTGCATTTGTTAATATTATCTCTGATGCAATAAGGATTCCCTTTAAAAATATTTCCCGAAGTTGTTCTGCTTTCACATTGTTCCACAGAAAATGAAAGATGAATGGAGAAACTAAACCATGATATGTAGGCAAACTAGGATACCAATTAAATGGGTTTGGAACAATCCTATCGAAATTGTTGAAACTCTGATATATAAGAATATAATTTGGCTTCCCTTTAAAACATTGTTCCTCAGGGTCAGTTAAAGCAAACACCCTTCCCACCCCCCATGCCAGCAGCTGGATTTTCCAAGCATGCTTACAGAGTCAGTGGCCTTTATATCATAATGGGCCATCTTATCTTCCACTAATGGGTAACTAAGGAAACCTGACTGCTTGCTTCATTACTGTGGCTCTGTGTGCCAAGTTTCTAGTTCTTAGTATTAAGGGTGAAGGACTGGATTAGACTAGTCAATGAGATCTGAGAGGCACTGAGATACCATATCCATAAAATACAACTGATATGAAACTCAGATTGTTACATAGGTCAAAAATGAGTTCACCACATTTCCCTTCTGCAGCAGTTACTGACCCCTGCTCCTTTGGAAAAATAAATAAATAATCCCATTTGCTAATATATAAAACAGAAAATTTGGAAAACAGCTTGGTATAAGAGAAAATTGGCTTTGAAATCAGAGGACCTGGATTCAAATCTCACTTCTGATATCTACTGGCTATGTGACCTTGGACAAGTCACAACCTCCCTGTGCTTCAGTCTCCTCATCTATAAAACAAGGGGGTTGAACTAGATGGCCCCTGAGGTCCCTTCCAATTCTAGATCTATGATTCTATGAATACTTTATTTCTGAAACCTTCTGAGGCCAATCACTTCCCAAAAACTTTAAAGCAAACTAAACTGACCTGCCTAGAGATGCTCAGAATGATCAAAATATGCCTCCATCTAGAGCATTTAGATCAATAGGCTGGCAAAACGGCTTGTTCTAAAGATACAATATTTCATTTGTTCTAAATTTACTTGTTCCATTACCAAATGCCACCCAAGTTTCCAGCTGTGTTTGGAAGTTTCCAGCTGTATCAAAATCATTTAGTGATTGCTCTGAACCCCAATTGCTTGGAATAGCCTAACAGCTATAAACCTCAGGAGGAACAATTTTGATCATAGAGTGAACAGTCTTCACAGCTTCAGGACTTAATAGCACAGATGAAAAGAATTCTCAGTAAACAAAATCCATTGGCCAACATCTTCTCATCAAAAGCTACTTTTACAGAAGTATCAGAAGCTTGGAGGGGAACTGAAAGATTAATAATTATTTCAAGTGACTTATTTGGGCTGACTGAAATCTAAATAGTCCAGCTTTAATCAGATGATGAATGAGTATTTATGTTTTGATATTTCTATCTGTAACAATGTAATAATTGGGACTCTTGTAAGGTCAGATGAGTTAGTGTATTTGAAAACATTTAAAGTAGATCACAGTTTAATTTCTTCCACAGCTCAGTTATCCACATTACTGTTCCTGACTTCTTAAATACTAATAATCAACTCGGCAAAATTTTCAAATTCAATAAATGTGTTCTGCTCTGTCATCAAAATCATGACAAATTAAATAATACAGAACACAAGTCAACCATGTAAAGAGATAACATTAAAAAGACACCAATCTTTACAAGGAGATGTGATCATAGAGAACTTAGAAGTTGTTTAGTCCAACATCCTCATTTAACATATGAGGAAGTTGGGGTCCAAAGTGGTTAAGTGATTTGTCCATGGTCATATAGATAACACATGGCAGAGTTGGGATTTAAACCTGGGTCCTTTGACTACAAGGAAACGTTCTTCGGCATTGAAGCACTCTGCTTTCCTTTATCCTGTGGGCTGACAAAATTTCATTAGTATTTATTCTTCACAGAAAACTTTTCATAATCCATCAAGCTGCTGTTTTGTGGCACTATGGATCTGGCTTCTTATTTTCATTTGGATCTTGAACATTACATGGACCATTTCCCAAATCTGCCTCACAGATTGGCTCATTACATCTTGTAAAACAGACAGATACTTTTCTAGTACTAATAAGAAATCAATTCCTATTATGCCCTATTGTTCCTTCTGGTCCTAGCAAGTTCCCATTATCTGATTAAATTATTTTTCTGTATTAAATGCAATGATTCTGGAGGTTTGTGTTTTGAAAGTAGTATCCATTTGGGTTCTGACACTAATATCTCTGTGCTACTATAAGAGTCGGGTATATAATATTATAATAACTGCAATAGGGCAATCAGGGCTTTGGCTTCAGGGTTCTGAAATCTAGAGGGTACTAACAGAAATTATACTCTTGTCAGCAAACAGAAACAACTAAATTTGGCCCCTAGGTAACAAGAATGAGTTAAAATAAGGAGTTACAAGAAAACCTTTTTCCTCCTCTGTATCCTAGGTGAGTTCTCCCTGAACTGGGTCTGCCCAACTCCCCTTGCTCGACATAGGACTCTGAAGAAGTAGAATTATAGTATCCAGGTCCTTACGGGAGGGAGTTTATTTCTACACGGTTATTGTGTCTGAAGGTTTGAGGCATTTTCCTCATTATCAAACTGAATTAATCTTCAAAGGATGATTTGATTGTTTTCTCTTCTTATTATTCTTTTTTTAATCTTTTGTTATAAGGGATGACTCCCTGGGAAGGGAAAAAAGGTGGATACTGAGAGAAATTTAGGTGATATAGGTTGTTTGTTTGTTTTTTAAATCAATAAAATCTTTTTTTAAGTTGATTTGAGGGTATCTTTCACATTACTTGCGCCACGTACCAGAATTGCTCAGTAAGACTTTGTATGGGAAGATAGAAAGTGTAGAAAATAAAAATAAAGCTATGCCAGTATGCGAAGTGGAGATGTGGTCATCCAACCCCTCCCTCTTCCCTACTCTCAAATAGGGCTTCCAAGTCTGGGAAATATAATTTTGCCTCTCAAGGTTTAAGTGTACCCTTATGCCCTGGAAAGTTTTGTGGAGGAGAGAAGGTGGTCTGCAATTGTCTCGAGCCCCCATTGCTTATGTTATTTCCTTTAATAGAAGTCAATGAGTAACTTAATTATGAGTAATATCCATTTAGCCAGTTAGCATCAATTAACTTTTAGAGAAGGATATTTACTTTGAAGTTCTACCAATATTATCTTCATTACTTCACTCATTTTTTTTTTTTTTGCGGGGCAACTGGGGTTAAGTGACTTGCCCAGGGTCACACAGCTAGTAAGTGTTAAGTGTCTGAGGCCGGATTTGAACTCAGGTCCTCCTGACTCCAGGGCCAGTGCTCTATCCACTGCGCCACCTAGCTGCCCCCATTATTTCACTCATAATTCTATAAGATAGACATTGCCCCCCCACCTTCTTCATGAATGAAAAAAAAAACACATTAATTGAGCCCTTACTATATGCAAAGCATTGTGCTAAGTACTGCAGATCAAAAAAAAAGCAGTCCCTGCTCTCAAGTAGCTCACGTCCTATTAGGTCAGACAACATATATGGAAGGTTTTAGTTGAAGGTCAGGTAGAAAGGTCCCATGGTCTTGAGGATTCGGCAAAGAAACACATAATGATGCTTCTTTTGTAAAGAGCTTCTTTTTCCACTGACAAAACCGTATCATTTTCCCATGTTGAACCATTTGACAGTATCAAGGACTTTGGTAGCAAGAACTTTTATGAGTCTTCTGTAGCTGTGATTGTTGCCTTCAGGAGCACTTCCTAGGCTGAATCTCCACAGCTGTTGCTTCCCAAGATGTTAACTAAGGGCTGTGGTAAAAAGTTTTAACAATCGGTTAGATAATGGAGAGATGCCAGTTTTTTGAAGGACCACCCTTTCGGGGAGGAGACCAATGGCATGAGCTACACACGCCAGTGCGCCTGCTGCGCATGTCAGACTGCCTACTATGCACTTGACTTCCAGGGTGCGAGCTTAAAAGGCAAGGAGAAAACGGAAGTGAAGTTTTTTTTCCTGCTCTGCTGGTCTGACTGCGCTGCACAGACGGTCTCTCTCTCTCTCCAAAGGTGGCCTTCGGTTTTGGTGAGTTTTTATAAGGAATATAGACTAAGCCTAGACTTAAGACGATTTGTATTGTATTTCTACTTTCCTATCCTTCTAATCAACATCACCTTGTGACTACCATACAATAAAGGCTCTATCTAGAAAACCAGAAGCTTCTTCCATTTACTAGTCTGGGAGATAAATTAAGGGAAAGGTTAAGATGGGGAGATTTATGATCTAATATCCAATTTTAATCTCACAGGGCACTGGGCTGGATACTTTGTTATTCAAAAGGCTCTTAGGTTCAGGATCCTGGGCTGCCCCCATTTGGGGCAAAGGGAAGATGGGGCTTGAGGTGGTGATTGGTTGGTGGTGGTTTTAACTTGGCTCTAATAATGCCACAAAGGGTACACTGATCTACTCAATACAGGATTCTATACTGCCTCCATCCTCTTTTTTTCCCCCAATACTGTCTTTGTTAACTTGACTATCTAGTTGCTTAATCTGACTATCACCTTTATTGAAATGATTCCCAAACCTCCATCTCAAGGACCATTTATTCAACAAACATTTTATTAAGCATCTACTTGCATGTAAGGATGGCACAGGCTAAGAGGTCGGCAAACAAACATATTACGTATGCTTTGACTTACACGCTTGCCAGACCAGGCATGCTACATCTTCCCTCTCAAGGTTTTAGTGTATCTTTTTTGGCCCTTCAAATGTTGGGGTGGGGGGTGAGAAGAATAGGTCTGCTATGTTCTTAAGCCCCTCACTGCTTATGTTCTTGATACTAATAGGTGCCAATGAGTATTTCCCATTTCATTTACCAGTTCATATCAATTAGCTTTTAGAAAGGGCTTTTAGTTACAAGCTAATAGCAGGTATTATCTTCCAGCCTCTTCAGGCTGACTCTCTCCTGGACTTTGTCTACCCATGCCCTAAGCCACCTTCTTCATCTTTAGACTTTCACCACCTTGGAAGTAACTTCCATTCCTGTGCCCAGCCCCCACCCCCCCATGTGTCTGTCTGTCTGTCTCTTTCATCTTCCCAGAAAGCTATGTCTATATCACTCTCACTCTCTTCTAGTCCTTCTCTACCATGCCCTCTCACTGCACATTTTCAATCTTCCTTACTCATCCCCTTCCCCAGTTCAGATTACTGCATATGTATTATCTTTCCCTATTAGAATGTAAGTTCCTTCCGGGCAAGGATTGTCTTTTCTTTCTGCTATACTTTCTATTCCCAGAACTTAGCACAGTCGCCTGAACTTCTTGTTGTTGTTGTTGTTATTGGTTGAGCAAATTCACTTGTGTCTGACTCTTCATTACCCATGGACCATAGCACACCAGGCCCTTCTATCCTGCACTATTTCCCAAATTCTGTCCTAGCTCATGTTTGTTGCTTCCATAACACTATCTATCCATCTCATCCTCTGCCATCCCCTTTTCCTTTTGCTTTCAATCTTTCACAACATCAAGGTCTTTTTCAGCAAGTCCTGTCTTTTCATTATGTGCCCAAAGTATTTAAGCTTTAGCTTCAATATTTGACCTTCCAACGAATAGTCTGAATTAATTTAAGTATTGACTATGTTTATCTCTTTGCTGTCTAAGGGGCCCTCAAAAGTCTTCTCCAGCACAACAATTTAAAAGCATTGATTCTGTGGGGCTCAGCTTTCCTTGTAGTCCAACTTTCACATTCATACATTGCTACTGAAAAAACCATAGCTTTGACTATACAGACCTTTGTTAAGAAGATGATGTCTCTGCTTTTTAGTATACTCTCCATATTTGCCATTGCTTTCCTTCTAAGGAACAAGCATCTTTTAATTTCATGGCTGTAATCACAATCTACAGTGATCTTTCATCCCAAAAATATAAAATCTGACACGGCTTCCATTTCTTTTCCCTCTATTTGCCAGGAAATGATTGCTCATTTAAGAAAACCTTATCTCTCCTTGATATTTTGTGGAATTCTGCATTCAGTTGGGTATATTTTTCCCTTTTTTCTTTCCCTTTCCTTCTTTTCTCAGCCTTATCAGACAGCCATTTTGCTTTCTTATTCTTCTTTTTCTTTGGAATGCTTTTTGTCACTACCTCCTGTGCAATATTGCAAACTTCTGTCAGTAGTTGTTCAGGCACTCTATCTACCAGATCTTATCCCTTAAATCTATTTAATCTCTTCCACTTCATATTCATAAGGAATGTTATTTAGGTCATACCTATATGGTCTGATGGTTTTCTCTACTTTCTTCAATTTAAGTTTAAATTTTGCAATACAAAGCTCATGATCTGAGGCACAATCAGCTTCAGGTCTTGTTTTAACTGACTGTATAGAGCTTTTCCACCTTTAGCTGCAAAGTATATAATCAGTCTGATTTTTACATTAACCATCTGTCAATGTCCATGTGCCAAGTCATCATTTGGGTTACTGAAAAAGAATATTTGCTATGACCAGAGAATTATCTTGACAAAACTCTCTTAGTCTCTGCCCTTCTTCATTTTGTACTCTAAGGCCAAACTTGCCTGTTATTACAATTATCTTCTGATTACCTAGTTTGGCATTCCAATCCCCTATAATGAATTGATGAATGTGATATAATTTTTGGTTTTATTTCTAAAAGATTTTATAGTTCTTCATAAAACTGATCAACTTTGGACTCTTTAGCATCAGTGTTTGGAGCATAGATTTGTATTATTAAATAGTTTGCCTTGGATTTGAGCAGTTTGTTGACTGACTGACTAACGAAACTACAAACATTTCTTCTGAACAATTAAAGGATACCCTCTCTTATATCCCACCATGGTTTATTGGAAGTCAGCTCAAATGTAATTTAATTTCTACATAATATTAGTCTTACCAACTTTATGCCCAGATATGGCATGACTGCTGGATAAGTCCTTTTCTCAGCTATTGCTGGATGAAGTCCCAATAGTCTTTTTTTTTTTTTTACTTTTCTGAGCATTGATGATGAACTAGCTGCAAAATTCAAATGCTGGAAAGTCTAGGTGCCTGACCTCCTGACCCAACTCATATGATCAGGGGTGCCAATATCTTTACCTAGAGTGGGGGAAAACAAACAAAAATAAATGCTGTAGAGGCCTAAAATTCTAGCTATGATGTCTAAAATCTAATGAGTGGTCGCCTTAAATTAGAAGCTTTAGCAAGAGTTTAGACTTTTAAGTATTTATTAAAGTACATCAGAAGTTAGTGAAGGGGGCGGTAAAAAGCAAACTTCCTCTAACTATCTAAGAGAGCCCAGCATCTGTCCTCCCGCCAAGCCCAAGTCAGGAACTGAAAGCGCTCACTCCTCCCAGAAGCCTCCTGTGAAACAGAAAACAGGGCCGTCCACACACACAGCTCCAAGCTAATTGGTTGGTAGCACGGTCCATGGAGCGGCAAACATCACTTCATGATGCTGATCTGACCTTTGAAACCCCAGAACGGTCACTTCTGGACACTAAAGTGACATGGTTTCTTTTCAGGTCAGAGCTCACACGGTCCCTCACAGCAGGGAGTATCATTCCAATTCTCACAATGCCAAGGCCTAAGACCAAAGCCTGTTTCTCAGGTCTTTCTAGCCTCAACAGGGAGAAAGCCTCCCTGGCCTCTTCTCCTCCCTTCCAGCAATATCTCCTACTGGATGTCATCAATGAAGGAGTCAAACTCCCACAATCCTCCATTACACAAAGACAAAACTGAAACCTCTTTTGATGCAGGAAAAACAAAAAGTCACACTGATCCAAGTTTTTATTGGTAAGGGTTTCAAAAACGGCATAGAGATAGCCATGATTTTATAAATAGTTTTCAAATCTCATGTGTTGAGGTGTTCTTCATGTCAAGTTTTAAAGAAAAAACTAAAGATGTATTTTTGGATGCGGATAAACAGGCTTGTCTGTCTAACCAACAAGAAGAATGGCACCATAACCAAAGTGTGATGGAATGACATTGGTCTGTGTTTGGTGAAAGATCCAGGAAACCATTGGGGACTACAAAAAGAGGTGGGATGGCATTTACAAAGGTTTCTTTCTAAAGACTGACAATGTGATCCAAACAGATGACAAGTAATGGCTAAACATATTCAGCAACCCTATTGAAATGCTACCTGAGTCATTGAATCCAAAATTATTTTATTTGATGTGGCCTTGCACAATGTTGTTAAAAAAAATGTTTTCACTAAATAGTCTGAAAACTCTAGACCAATGATGTTTTTTTTGTTTTTGTTTTTGTTTTGTTTGTTTGTTTATTTTTAGTGAGGCAACTGGGGTGACTTGCCCAGAGTCACACAGCTAGTAAGTGTTAAGTGTCTGAGGCCGGATTTGAACTCAGGTCCTCCTGACTCTAGGGCTGGTACTCTATCCACTGCGCCACCTAGCTGCCCCTTAGACCAATGATCTTGATATAGATTCTTGAGGAGGAAAATCTAGAACTGAGCATTAAGAGATGATTGGTGGGGCAGCTAGATGGTGCAGTGGTTAAAGTACCAGCCCTGGATTCAGGAGTACCTGAGTTCAAATCCGGCCTCAGACACTTGACATTTACTAGCTGTGTGACCCTGGGCAAGTCACTTAACCCCCATTGCCTGCAAAAACCAAAAAAAAAAAAGATGATTGGTGAATGCATAAAGAAGCAATGATTACGGAAAGTCCATATGACTTCATGATGAATAGGTTTTGACAGACTAACCTCATTTCCTTTTTTGATATTATTAAGCTAAAAGAGGATCAGAATGCTATGGTTAGAGTTTACCTAAAGCTTTTTGATAAGGTTTCTCATACTTTTATTGTGTGGAAGATGAAGAAATATGGACTGGATGAAAATAAAATCAGAAGTATTCAGAACTAGTTGGATGCCTGGGCTCAAAGTAGAATTATTTATGATTCAATTTAAAATGGCAGGAGACATCCAGTAAAGTAGACCCAGTATTTGTGTTTGGCTCTGTGCTATTTAATTTTTTTTCAGTGACCTGGATAAAAGCACAGATGGTATGTTCATCAAATTTGCAGATGCCTTAACAATCAATCATCAATCGATAAACATTTGTTAAATGTTTACTATGTACCAGGCACTCTGTTAAGTGCTGGGTAACAAAGAAAGACAGAAACATGGTTCCTGCCCTCAAGGAATTCACATTATAATGAGGGAGACCAAGCAAATAACTATACATACAAGATACAGACATATGTCTATTTGTAATATATACATGCATATATTACAAATAGTAATCTAGTCGGGGCAGAGGGTGTAGGGGAAAATACTGGCATTTTAGCTGAGACTTGTGTGAAGCTAGGGAAGCCAAAAGGCAGAAGTAAGGAGGAAGAGTGTTCCAGGCATAGAGGATAGTCATTGAAAAGTCATGGAGTGGGCCAGCTAGGTGGCACAGTGGATAGAGTACCGGCCCTGGAGTTCAGAGAGGACCTGAGTTCAAATCTGCCTCAGACACTTAACACTTACTAGCTGTGTGACCCTGGGCAGGTCACTTAACCCCAATTGCCTCACCCCCCCCAAAAAAAAAAAGAAAGAAAGAAAGAAAAGAAAAGGCATGGAGTTAGGAGATAGAATGTTGTGTGTTTTTGTTTTTGTCTATCTATTCTCTCTCTCTATCTCTGTGTCTCTCTATCTTGCTATCTCTACTTCTGCCACTCCTCTCTCTCTGTGTCTCTTGTCTCTGTCCATCGCTTCTTCTGCCTTTTTATCTATCTCTGCTCGTCTAGTGTACAATAATAGCGTCAAGAACATAGACCATTTGTGGCAGAACAGTCCTGACCCTCAGATCCTAGCAGAGAGCACACCCAAGAGCAACTTTTCAAGGACTCTAGGAAGGAAGGACTGTCAGGGCTAGGAGGTGTCTGTCATCCTTTCTACATATTTGTCTCGTTGTCATTGTACTTGAAGTTTGAGCCCACTCCTTCCAGGGACCATGTTTGTGTTTATAAGGCAAGAATGTACTGTCAGTTGTTTTTGTTGTTGTTGTTGTTATTATTATTATTGTTTTGTTTTTTGTTTTGATGAGAGGAGAGAAATGTTTTTTGTACCTACTGTTCTTACTATCTTTTCTCAGTAAATACCATTTATGAAAGCTAATTGTGGTTACTGGCTGATTTTTAATGGGAAGCTTACCTTTGAGACTTGTAAATGACAGGACTAGAAACTCATCCTCTGAGGGTTGCCTAATAGAGCCATGAATAAATAGGTACTAGCCCCACTCTGGGAACCAACCTACTAATGTCAGTATGAATTAAGGAAGAAGCCACACAGGGGCTGCTATATATGCATGGATATATGATTTGAAAAATCAATACCCATATCACAAAAAATTATAACCCATTGAGGTTTGATTTATGGACAGACAGTTTATATACACACATATGTATGTGTCTATGTATGTGTGTATGTATGCATTACTATACATCTCCTCTTGGTTTGCTTGTGTTTTGATTAGTGAGATTACATCAGAATAAAATCAGAAATACTGCCTTTCTACCCCACCCCCAAGGCCCCAGTCTCAGCTTGAGGTTGCTCTGATCAAAGATTAAAACTATTTCCAAGAAGCAGTTTCATGAGATTTTTCTCTCCCTTAAGTGCAGGGGCAAAATAAGTGATTGAAAAGATTCATTCTTGTCTCTAAAGTCTTTCCAGAAAAAAGGAGAGAGTTATATTTGGACAATGAATCTAATAGTTATTTTCTGGTGCCTCTGCTACTGTGGTAGAGATGGCATAAAGAGGATTAGAATGCTGAGTAGAATTAGTGGTCTTCAATGTAAGATAAATGGGGGCTTTTACTTTTGTTTCAAATTGTGCTTATTTCAATATAAAACAAAAAACAACAGAATAGTTAACTTGGATGAAAATGATATTTTCTTTCAGTTCACTGTGATTTGTTGACCGATAGTTAGTACAAATGTTAGGGGATTCCTTGAATGAGCAATCTTGAATAGCAAGAAACTTTGAGCTTCAGGGTTGAGCTAGGAAAGGAAATTCTCAGAGAATGATTGGTTTTTGAGGCAGTAATCATAATCTTAGGTGTTCTCAATGAATCCCAATGTAAATGTGTAGGACATTCATAGATCTTCATGGGGCAAAAAAAGAGTTCTTTTTCTTCCTCAGCGGATAAGACAGGATTGGGGTTGAAGCATAGTGGGTAAATTCTCCTGACAACTAATCAGTTTCATCTTTCATTTATTATTTTGAAATAACTTTTTTACATGGGGGATTACAGGATGTTTAATAGGTGTCTAATAAGTTCCTTGATACTGGAGTGAGACTGCTTTTTTCACTTTATGTACATCACTCCAGGGATTAATATCTGAAGGGAGGTCAGTGGCATAAAAAGCACCATGGTAAAGGAAGAGTCCCACTGGCCCCAGAATTTGAATCCTTAAGTTTGTAAATATTCCACGAAAGCAAGATGTGGTGGGGGGTTTTGTGAAACAATTAAGCAACTCTTAGACCTTCCTACATATGAGGTGATGTAAACTATAAACTTTTACTATGAATGGTTCCCAAGATCTTTCTTACTGTAAATGTCAGTTGGAATTGATTTTAAGGGAATGGACACAAGAAAGGGGTGTGGAGGGGAAAATAACCAGTGTAGCCAATACTTCCTTGTCTCATTATCATGTAGACAGCTGTCAAATATCATACCAAACAAAATTTTATGATTCAGATACATTTGATGCCATAATTTTAGGCATATCTCTCTCTTCTCTCTCTCTCTCTCTCTCTCTCTCTCTCTCTCTCTCTCTCTCTCTCTCTCTCTCTCTCCCTTCCTTCCATCTCTTCTTATCCTCTTTCTCTCCCTTCCCTCCCTCCTTCCTTTCTTCCTTCCTTCGTTTCCCTCTTCCGCTTTCATTCTTTTCCTCCTCCTCCCTCCTCCCATCTACCTTCTTTCCCTCCTTCCTATCTTTCTGTCTGTCCTTTCTTGGACTGAGTCTCTCTATCTCACCCAGGCTGGAAGTGCAGTGACAACTACAGGCTCAATTCCACTGCTGACTGACACAGAAACTTTCACCTTATCCATTTCTGACCTAGGCCTATTTTTCTCCTTTTAAGCAGCCTGCTGACCCTGTGACCTCAAGGGCTCGCCATACTGGTGCTGAATGAAGTTGTAGACAACTCACTGACTTTAGCCCTGTTGAATCTCAAAACTCCCATGTTCAAGCAATCCATGACCCTCACGATCCTCAGTAACAAGGATTACAGCTGTTCACCCATACTGGCCACTAGGCACTTTTCTTTTCTTTTCTTTACTTTTGTTGGTATGCAATCAAACTTTACTTAAGATTCAACAAGTCAAACATCAACCCCTCCAGGAACAAACCAGCAACCTGATTCCTAAAGACCTGATAATTATGTCTCAGACCACAGTGCTCACAACAAGGTTTCCTTTATATTTTGCCAGAAGCTATGTGTCTTCTAAGGTGGCAAGATTTCATCAATTAGCACTGCTCTCTATCAGTCATGGGCTACTCAAATTTGTTTCTTTCCTTCCTTCCTTCCTTCCTTCTTTCTCTGCCTTCCTTCCATTCTTTCTTTCTTTCTTTCCTCTTTCTTCTTTGTGTGTTAATTTTTTTTGAAAAAAGTTTCTAATTACATGGTAAAATCAATTTTTAAAATTTGTCTTTTAAAAATTTTTGTTCCAATCCTTTCTTTCTCCCCTCATTGAGAAGGCAAGCAATTATATAGGTAATACATATGCAGTGATGCAAAGCATATTTCCATATTATTGTTCTAAAAGAAAACATAGACCAAAAAAAACCCCAAGAAAAATAAAGTAAAAAAATAATCCTTTGGAATTGTCTTGGATCAATTTATTGCTGAGTTGATCATCATAAAATATTGTTCTTACTATGAACAATGTTCTGCTCACTTCATTTTGTATCAGTTTATATAAGTTCAACTTTTTTCTGAAAGCATCCTGCTTGTCCTTCCTTATAACACAATAGTATTCCATCACAATCATATACCACAACTTGTTAGGCCATCTCCCAATTGATTGGCATTTCCTCAATTTCCACTTTTTTTGTCATAAAAAGCTGTTATAAATGTTTTTGCAAATATAGGTCCCTTTTCTTTTCCTTTTTAAAAAATCTCAGATCTAGTAGTGTTTTTTTTTAATATAGGAGTAGTATTGCTGGGTTACAGGGTAGCCACAGTTTTATAGCCCTTTGGGCATAGTTCCAAATTGCTCTCCAGAATTGCTGGATCCAACAGTGCATTGCCACTAGGCACTTTTCAAAGGACTTTACATAGATTATCTCACTTGAAACTCACAATAACCATGTGAACTAGGTGCTATAGGTATTAGTAATATCATTTTACAGATTTTTTTTAATGGAGTTTCAGAGATGTTAAGTAATTAGTTTATAGTCACTTATATGTTGTAGTCTCTAGAAGATATCTGACCAGCTCTATCAGGTTTTAAAGGAGATAGGTAGGGGCGGCTAGGTGGCGCAGTGGATAAAGCACCAGCTCTGGAGTCAGGAGTACCTGAGTTCAAATCTGGCCTCAGACACTTAACACTTACTAGCTGTGTGACCCTGGGCAAGTCACTTAACCCCAATTGCCTCATTAAAAAAAAAAAAAAAAGGAGATAGGTAAACCCGAGAGTCTATGGTTCTAATACCCCCATGGATTTGTTAAACACCAAAAAATTGTTTTTGTGGTTTTGTCATTATTTGTCATGTCTGACTCTTCATGACTCCATTTGGGTTTTTTTTGGCAAAGATACTGGAGCCATTTGCATTTCCTTCTCCAGCTCATTTTACAGATGAATAAACTGAGGCAAACAGGATTAGTGACTTGCCCAAGGTCACACCCCCAGTATGTGTCTGAGGCTGGATTTGAGCTCAGGAAGATGACTCCAGGCCCAGCACTCTATCCACTGTGCTACTTAGCTGCCCCAATCTAAATTAGTTTTTTCCTAAGGTGTATAGTACAAACAGTTGGTAGAAAACATTCTCCTCAATGATGAGCTTTCTCACAAATATATATAATGACCATGGGGAAAGTGGGTTCTAACTTAGAGTGCAATAGTAGTGAGGAACTGGAAGTATTTTTCTGCCTAAATGTCATCCTTATGAAGCTTTCCTAATGGGTAGCTCTCTACTGCTCTCTTAGAGTCAACGCCTTTCTAGAATTCATAGTGGGCATACCTCTTTGCCATGAGGAAATTTCCTGTTTCTCCCCGGTATTTTTCTCCACTTATAGCTGGAGGTTTTGTTTGATAATGTTCTGGTCTTTTCAGTGACATGGTCAATAGAGGATGGGAGTAGAAGGATAGAGGTGATATAAGTAGAGAGTGAAATCCTTTATTCCCTATCCCTCAAACACTAATCCTGTCCCTACCCTTCAGTGATTTCTTCTCTGACCTAAAGTCTTTAACTTCTACACTTAGAGTCTGTCCACTACTAGATGGGTTCAGTACTGAACTTATTGCTGTTTTTATACATAAATCCAGCCTGATTTTTTTCAGCCAAACATGAAGTATTTTATGTCTCTTCGTTCAGTGATCTAAGACGTACAATCCCCTTCTAATTGTTTAAGGAGGTATTCTCACATTTTGGTAGAGTAGGGAGAAAATTTCTTAATACTTAGCTTACACTTTGTAATTACTTCTGAGCTTGGTTGATTTGTCTTTTTGATTAAATTAATTGAGGAAGAGGGCGAAACTCCCCTTCGTTATGCTAATAAGCTTCAGAGCAGGGATTTGAACATATTGTGCCTGACTCCACTTTCAATACACTATCCACCATTGTACACTGCTTTTCATGTTGAAGAAAGTGGATTAAGAATATGATTGAAAACCCAGAAATTGAAGCATTCCAAATTTAATAGCCAACAGACATTCTCTTGCCAAAGTACAAAATTACATAAAATAATTTAACAAGAATTGTTCATTTGATTAGTGGTTCTTTTCCAAGATACTACTCAACTGTTACAGAAGGATTTGTTCTTTTGGTAGCCCATGAAAAATGTGTTACTTTTATAGAATGTTTGAGTTAGAAGGATCCTAAAAATCATTTAGTCCAAAACTTTCATTTTAACAATGAAGAAACAAGCCAATAGAAAACGAGTGACTTTTCCAAGGTAACAGCTAGTTAGCTGTAGAATTGGGACTAGAACTTAAATCTTCTAACTTCTTTCTGAGAGAAACAATGTTTGAGTGATTTTTTTAAAAAGTATAGTACCAGGCCTGAAGTCAGGAATACTCATTGTCCTGAGTTCAAATCTGGCCTCAGACACATAACTAGTTGTGTTACTGAGCAACAGTAACAAAATAGTATCTTTATTGTATAGTCTAAGTCAATGGTCTCTAACCTGTGCACTAAGGATTCTTGGAGGAAGAAGGAATCATTATTTTTTTATTTATTTAATTTTTTTATTTTTTTACTGAGGCAATTGGGGTTAAGTGACTTGCCCAGGGTCACACAGCTAGTAAGTGTTAAGTGTCTGAGGCCAGATTTGAACTCAGGTACTCCTGACTCCAGGGCCGGTGCTCTATCCACTGCACCATCTAGCTGTCCCTAGAAGAAGGAATCATGATGAGGAGTCTAGGACTCCATAGAAATGCTATTATCATTTTCATTTTCATTTTTATTGTTATTCAGTCATTTCAGTTGTATCTGACTCTTCATGATTTTATTTGGGGTTTTCTTGGCAAAGACACTGGAGTCATTTGCCATTTCCTTCTCCAGCTCATTTTTCAGATGAGAAAACTGAGGCAAATAGGGTTAAGTAACTTGGTCACGTACCTAGTTAATGTTTGGGACCAGACTTGAACTCAGGAAGACTCATCCTCCTGATTTCAGGCTTGTTACTCAATTCATTATTCCATCTAGCTGCCCCAGAAAAAAAATCTATCTATATCTATCTATGTAGATATAGATATATCTATTGAACTCTGGTTGAACTCTTGTCTTTCTGACATCTGGCCCAGTGCTCTATCCACTGTGTCACCTAGGGGGTGGAGCCAATATGGTGGGAGGAGAGGCTGTGACTCCCCACAAGCTCCAGATAAACCGTTCCCACTCACCTCCCAAATAATGTGGTAAAAAACAAAACAAAACAAAACCAGAGCAGCCTATGCACACAAGAACAGAGTGAGACTATTTTTCAGCAAAAGAAGGCAATTGCAATCACCTGCTGATCATGCTGACCAGCTCCCAGCACGCAGAACGGACCCAGCCAGGAACAGCCCGTTGCTTCCAGCAGACCCTCTGAGTCTTCAGCACAGCAGATTTTTCTGGGGCTCTGATCACAGACTGGTGAGGGGGTGAAGTGGAGGCAGTCTCTGCTGGAGCTGGGGCAAAGCACACTGGTTCTGAACCAGCGGGCTGAATCGAGTGGTGGTGGCCCTGTGCGGGAGGGGCACAGGCACGCCAAGCTTCCGACCATACGAGGAACCTGAGTTCAATCAGACTTCTGTTTTTGGATCAAAGAGAAAGCAGCCGTGGTTACTCACAGGCCAGGCAGGCTGAGAAGAAGCACGCGAAGATCACCCCCTGGACACGCTGTAGCTCAAACACGTGTGTCCCTAGAAGCAACACTACACCTTAAGAAGGACTAAAAGCCAAGAAGTAGGGTGGCCAAGATGAGCCAGGCAGAGAAAGCAGCAGACCCATTGAAAACTTCTTTGAGGGAAAGGTAGACCAGAATACATCCTCAGAAGAAGAAGATAATAACAAAGTCAAAGCTCCAACACATCCAATGCTTCCAAGAAAAATATGAATTGGTCTCAGGCCATGGAAGCACTCAACAGGGACTTTGAAGAGAAAGTAGGAGAGATAGAAGGAAGATTTAGAGACATGGAGGAGAGAATGGAAAGAGAAATAAGAGCAATGCAGAAAAGTCATGAGAAAAGCATCAACAGTTTGAGAAGCCAAATGGGAAAGGAAATAGAAAAACTCTCTCAGGAAAATAATTGCCTAAGAATTAGGATTGAAAAATGGAAGCTAGTAACTTTATGCGAAACCAAGACACAGTAAAGCAAATCCAACTGAATAAAAAATAGAGGGCAATATGAAAATCTCTTGGAAAACAGCTGACCTGGAAAACAGATGCAGAAGAGATAATTTGAAAATCACTGGACTACCTGAAAACCATGACCAAAATAAGAGCTTAGACACCATCTTCCAAGAGATTGTCAGGGAAAATTGCCCATTTTTTAGATGAATAAACTTCTGAGAGGTTCAAATGAGATAATACAAGCCTTGTGCTCTGTGTGACGTTTAAAATCTAAGGCATGTATTATCTCATTTGAGCCTCTCAGAAGTTTACTCATCTATAAAATGGACATAATAATATTGTAGTACTTCTGTTACAGGGTATGGGGACCAAATGAAATTATATGTGAAAAGCATTTTACAACCTTTAAAGTGCTATGTAAATGTCAGTTAATAATACTTATTGATCTAACTTTGGTCAACTCCCTTAATTTCCCAGTTTTCTCATCTGTAAAACAAGGAGAGTGGCCAGGTATCATTATCTCCTTTTTGCAAATAGGAAAACAAACTTAGAAGAGTGAAATAATTTCTCAGTGGTTATATAACTAGAAAGTGTCAGAGGTAAGATCTGAATCCACATCTTCTAAATTCCAAGCTTAGCACATTATCCATTTCTCTCTCTTTTTGTCTCTGTCTCTCATTCTGTTTCTGTCTCTCATTGTGCAGATATTGTTCAAAATTATATAGAAGGTATTGTTATTTAAAAATACAAATTCATTTTAAAATATTATTGAATTTGGAGTGGCTGCCTCTCTGTACCTTTACATGTAATGGATATCAACCATACAATTACTATCATGAAGAATTAGGTAAATCGAAGAAGTAACCATGACAACCTAATTGAAATAACTGTGTGATGGGAGTGGGTCTTCTCTTATAGTGAGACTTTATTGTAGTATTCAAATATATGTGATAATGCTCTCCCATTTCAGAGGGGTCCTTTTCTCCAGAGTTGTTTTTCACCTCAGATACTGAAGGAACTCTTGGGCATGGTAACATTTCTCTATTGTCGAAGAATGAACTATAAATTCAGAGGATGAAAAGTACTCATTAAAAGTACACAGTATACTGGGAGAAGGAAAAAGTCATCACAAGGAGTGGAAATGTTCCTTTCAACAACAATATCGCACTTAGAGCTTTCAAAAAGCCATTTTCTTTCTAAAAAAGAAAAAACAAAAAACGAAAAACGAAAACTCCCCAAGCCGAGTGAATTTACAAAGACCCACCATCATTACTGAAAGAAGACCTGGACAATGAGCTTTTGTTTGTTCTAAGTAGTTGTGGCAGGGAAAGAATCTGGCCCTTGAGAAGGATAGATTATGCTGCCAAAGAGATCTGATCATTCTTGTTAGCATGCAAAATTCCCTTTGTAATACCAGCTACAAAAAAGGAAAAAAGGCATCATCTGGGTACACTCTGGACATAGAATCATGTACTCTGTGTCCTTCTCTAACTACCTTGCATCTAACTACCTCGTATTTTTTTTTTGTATTTTTTCTGCATATATTTATTCTGTCTAGACGCACACACAACTATGTACACATTGTCTTCCCTGATAGAATGTAAGCTTCTGGAGAGTAGGGAAGGATCCTTTAAGTTTTTGTGTTTGTATCGCCTGCAACTAGCACATTGCCTGTCACCTAGCAGGTGTTTAGCAAATATTTGTTGATGGATCTCCATGGTTTCAGGGGATTATTTTTCTGCAGTAAATCTCCTTCAGTGAGCATCCTTACAAAGGTCCCTGTCACTCGGTAATAAATACAGGATTCTTCATGAAGCTGGCCTCTCCCCCTAATTCCAGTGTCCTCCTTCACCAAACTACCTTGTATTTGTATATTTGTATTCATTAACTTTGTATTTTTGACGTTTGTATTTTCTTATGTACTTGTCATCCCTTTCAGATTGTCAAGTTCCTTGTGAGTAAGGAATTGTTCCATTTCTTGTATTTACATCTCTGGGGCCTAACACGATACCTAAGCTGTAGTAGGTACTTAATTAAGTATTCACTGATTAATTGTTTCATTGGCTGGTACCATAAATCATGCCAAAGGCATGGACTTTAAACAGGAGCAGACAACAAACCTCCTTTTCTCATAATAATTACTGCTGGCCTGCAATTCAGGTAAAGCCCAGGTCTTGGGGACTAACTGTACTACTGCCTGGCCAGTGTGTCTTGGGGCAAAAGGATGGGGGAGGGGAGGGGGTGAAGGGGGGGAGGCTCCCTCAGCCCTGCCCCCGCCTCTCTCTTACCGTGCAGCCTCCCAGCTCACCAGTAGAGGGAGGCAGTGAGGCCGCTGCATCCTCAGGAGTATCTGAGGCTCTGTGAGCAAAGACTTCCACTGGGGGTGGAGGACTAAGGGGAGGGGGCAGCGGGAAGCAGCAGCGAAGAAAATTTGTGGGTTAGAATCGCAGGTGAATGAGAAAAGGGAAGAGAAGGAAGTAGGGAAGGGGCTGATCTGGTGGGGGAGGGGAGCCTATGTCCCTTGGGGTCAGGAGGTCACAGGCTGAAGAGGCTGGTGGAGAGGAGCCCTGCAGCTAGCCAGGTTGGAGGGTGGGCGGGGAGACAATTCACCGCATCATGATGCCCCATCCATCCATGCATCCAATAGGCATTTGTGAACAAGACACCTGCTGGAGGGGGGGGGAACCCTTGGGGGTGGAAGGAGTCCTCCCCACCCTCCTCCTCCACTCCTTAACCTCTCTGCTGACCTCCAGGCTCACATTTCCAACTGCCTATTAGGCATCTCAAACTGCATGTCCAGTGGACATCTGAAACTCTACCTGCCAGAAATTCAATGTCTTTCCCTTCACCTACCTTCCCCCTCCTTCCTCACTGCCCCCCACAAATCCTCCCTTCCTAACTTCCCTGTTACTGTTGAGGGCAATGCCATCCTCCCCTCCCTTTCCCTACTCTTTCCTGGTCTGTTCTCCCAACCCCAACTTCCTCCCCAGGTGCCTTCCCCTCTAAGCTTACCTTCCATCCACTGTTATGCTTCTTGTATACTCATTTGTGGTACATGTTAACTCTCATTAATGTAAGCACCTTTGGGGCAGAGACAGTTTTTGCCTTATCTTTGTATCCGCACTATTTAAACACATTGCTTGGCATATAGTAAGTACTTGAAAAGTGTTGGTTGATTGATGAAAAATCTCAAATAGGGTAGATAGGAGGCATACACAAATAAATACATTGAGAATTTGAAAAGTGTATAAGAGAATTACAGGGGAGAAAAGATAAATATACAAGTAAATACAGGTTGTCCCATAAATCTTAGCACCGTTTTAAACTTAAAACTACACTGAGGGGCAGCTAGGTGGCGCAGTGGATAGAGCACTGGCCCTGGATTCAGGAGGACCTGAGTTCAAATCCGGCCTCAGACACTTAACACTTACTAGCTGTGTGACCTTAGGCAAGTCACTTAACCCCAATTGCCTCACTAAAAAAAAAAAAAAAAACTACACTGAGACTTTGGGGACACCATGTATCTAAATTGAGGCTATTAAAAGCTTATATAAATTGTAGAGGAGATAAAATAAATACATAAGTAAATATAATGCAATTGAGAATATGAAAAGTGTATGAGAAAATTAACAGGGATGATAAGACGAATACTCAAATAAACAAGGTATAATTGAGAATATGAAAAGTTCATACAAGAATTGTGGGGAGATAAGATAAATACATATGTAAATACAATTTAAGACTATGAAAAGTATATAAGAATTACTTTGAAGATAAGATGAACACAGATAAATATAATTCTATTGAGAACGTGAAAAGTGTGTGAGAATTACAGGGGAGATAAGATAAATATACATGTAAACATGATAGAATTAAGAATATAAGAAAACAGGTAAGAGAATTGCAAATTGCTACAGAATCTCCTCCCCCCAACTCCTTTCTGCTGTTTTAGGAATTCTCTCTACCACTGATATTAGCACTGCTCACTTAAACTTAGTGAAGTGATCAGTGGATGCAGAGCTGGAAGGGGACTTTAGTCTGAGATTGGTGAATGTCACTTGCCCATGGTTACAGTGCTAACAAGCTTCTAGGAGGCATATTAGAGGCAGAATTTTGAACCTAGGTCTTCCAGGGTTTAAATCCAGCACATTATACCACTATGCCATAATTCCTCTCTACAATTAATTGGGTTTTTTTAATTGTTACAAATGAAGTCACAAAATGAAAATATAGCAGATATTAAAGTGATCTAATGGAAACTTGGGGAATTCCAGACTAAGCAGTTCCTAAAACTCTGGGAGGCCTTTGCAGGTCACTAAATCACTTTACAAATTAGTCAAATTATTTAAGTAATAGTATGGTTAGCTATAACTTGGCCCTAGATGAGTTAAAGGAAATGAGTGAAAGTGATTAGAAAGTACTCAACTAATAAAAGTATGCCACAGGAATGCTTAATGATTATTGTACTGGGGGTGGGGATTCCATTGAGGAATTTCTTGCTTTAAAAAAATAAAATAAACATTCGATTAAAAGAAATGTCATTGTTTCTCAATTATTTTCTTTTGACCCAAGAGGGACTCTTAGTTTTTCAATGCAGTGACTGCACATTTAAGAAGAAAAAAAATAAAGAAAGCCCATGCAGTCGCAGAACAATTTGTGGATGCTGGATGGTTGCCAGAAAACATATTTCCGTTCTATTTGCCTTTCTGTTTGATTTGCAGATAATATATTTTTCAAAGTTGGGTTCATGGTCTTGGGAATTTTTTTTAAAAACTTAGGTCACATAGTTTAATTAATTGTGAGCAAGAGAGAACTGACCTAGACAACAGTAGCTCAATCCTCCCTTAAAGCTGACAACAGGGGCAGCTAGATGGCGCAGTGGTTAAAGCACCGGCCCTGGATTCAGGAGTACCTGAGTTCAAATCCGGTCTCAGACACTTGACATTTACTAGCTGTGTGACCGTGGGCAAGTCACTTAACCCCCATGCCTAAAAAAAAAAAAAAAAAAAAAAAAAAAAAAGCTGACAACAAATAATATTATCAGGGAACTTGTAAACATTTCCAAACTCTTATAAACTTTTATACTCCAAAAATTATTATCTATTTTATTCATAATGGCTCATGATACTGTTATAGGAAATCAGTTGTAAAGTGCTCCCAATTGAAAGACAAGGTGGATAGTTACCACATCTTCCACAAACCCTTTCATGGAGGAAAGTGGGGAGGGGAACAAACAATCTACCTGTGGTCTGGGTTTGCTCAGTTAGTTGGGTGTACCCTGTAAAAGAAGGCCAAGGTTATCAGTTTGATTTCCGGTGTGGGCCAGTAGTTTTGATCTGTTTCCATAGTACCCCTAGCCCTAGCCACCTGTCCTACCAATTAATGTCACTCACTGGAATAAGACATTTTATATCAGAAATAGTGTAAATCCATCCTCCCTATTGGGAAAACAACATGTGAGACTTAAGTAATGGGGCTTTATCTTTGTAAGCAAAGGATGTTATAGCTAGTCTCACTTATGGGATGGCACTTTATTGAGTATTGTTGAAGAAAGAAAAATAACATTTTCAGAAACTTGGATCATCACTTGTTAAGCATCAAAAGTTTTGTTATTTTAAATAATTTTATAGAAATCTTTCTAAAGCATATGATCCTCTTTCCTGAATTCATATGTATATGTGTATATTATATATGTGTGTGTGTGTACATATATAGTTATAATTTAACTCTTGATACTTGGGGTTATTATTATATTTTAACACAATAATGCCTTTAGATGCTATTAGCTGTTAATTGAGCAGATTGCCCCTTCACTAAATGGACCCAGATTGCTATATTAGGGGTTTTTTTTAAGTTTTCTTTTAAGATTTAAAAAACAAAACAAAACTCTTGTGTGTCTTGTGAAATGCTGTTCCCCCAAATAACATGAGATAAAGTGATAAGAATGGGTCTGGGAAGAAGGGAGTAAATTGGATAAGGTAAAATGGAAAGGACAATATGAGATATAATAGAAGGCAAAGTAAGAAATGGAAGGCAAATGTTAGATTTAGACTTTAATATTAAAGGCATCCAAGAGGAAGTATTTTGTAGTAGAGTGTTTGACCTGCAATCAGGAAGACCTAGAAACAAGTTCCATCTCTGATGCTTAGGTTTGTGACCACAGGAAATTCACTTCACATATATAAGCCTCAGGCAAATTTTTTGGTTATACCAAAAATTGTAGATGAGTTGGGGTCTACCTCAGTCTCATGTATGATGTAACATGGAGCACTACAGGGATAAAAGATGAAAATAATTCAGTCCAGTTTCCAAACCTGTAGGTTTTTCCCCCTAGTGTTCTCTATTTAAAAAAGACAGTGAAGAGAAATGTGTGAAACTTAATATCCTCCTTCAGGGAAATGCTAATGGGTAGAAATAACTTTAAAACAGAATGTTACAGCCCCACAACTGTATGAATAAGATTTTAGGTTTTTACCAATGAAGGGAAATCAGGTCTACTCATAAGTGTGACTAAGAGCAGGGTAATCAACAGTAAAATAAGGTTATATCAACTCTTATAAATAAAGATTTGAACAATGCAAAACTGAAGCCAGCTGCTATTTCTTACTACTATCACTATCCTTCATAGAAATGAGGGGGGAGGAAGATGTGGAATAAAAAGATTTTTTTCATATGCTTTAAAAAATAAAAAAAATCAGGGATAGGGAGGAAGGAAGAGAATTTGGAACACAAAGTTTTAAAAATCGATGTTACAATTTGTTTACATGTAAGGTGGGGGAAAGTTCTAAATAAATAAATAAATGAAGCAAAAAAAAACACAAAAAATTTTTTAATCATAAACATATTCAAACGGTGCCTGGTTTCACAGTTAATTTGGGTTTTGGGTTGTTTGTTTAATTTTTTTTTGGTTTGGCAATGAGGGTTAAGTGACTTGCCCAGGGTCACACAACTAGTACATGTCAAGTATCTGAGGCTAGATTTGAACTCAGGTCCTCCTGAATCTAGGGCTGGTGCTTTATCCACTGCGCCACCTAGCTACCCCACAGTTAATTTGTAATAGGACATATTTTTATGTGTATGCTGAAATAATATTTTACAACATTGTATGGTGGCCCATAGTGGGCTTTCCTGTAGTATGGTATAATGGAATGAATGCTAAACTTCAAGTAAGGAATACTTGGGTTTCAGATCCTGCCACTTATTAATTGTTTGATTCTGGGCAATTCACTTAACCTCTCTAAAGTTTCCTTATGTCAATTTCGTTAACTGCAAACTGGCCATAGCTGTAGTTGCTACCTCACAGAAGGTTAAATGATAGAAGATATTATAAAACACTATATAAATGTCTATTATTATTATTATTTTATCACCCTGTCTTACACTGTAAGATTATACTTGGGAGATCATATTTTCCTCATATTTTAGTTACAGAGGAACAGAATTGTAATAATCCTTAGTGAATCATATCAAAAGCTTTCTTCCCTGAAAGGTTTGGATAGCATCTACAGCAAGAATTTAAATTAGCGTACCAAAAGGAGAATGAAATCATAAACCATGTACATTGTGTTATAAATACTTATAGTGAGTATTTTTTTAATGTAACGGCAAATTTCAGAGTTGGTTAACTTCAACCTATGTTATAAGTCTCCCCGTGGCAGATTATCTATTTTTTTTTTAACTATAGCATGGTATAATGGAAAAGAGTACTAACTATAGAATCAGAGGACCTGGGTTCAAATCCTGCCTCTGATGCTCACTACCTGATGACCTTTGGCAACTTTCTTAGCCTTTCCTTTTCTTTCAAATGGTGGAGTTGGACTAAATGGCTTCTGGGATCTCTTTCAGCCCTAAATTTATGAATTTATGATTCTATGAATGTATGATAGATATTAGCAATTAATATAATGTTAAAATTAATTTTAAGTTGTAATTAGTGAAAACTACTTGAGTTAAGTAGTACTATAAAGGGCAGGGCCTAGGTAAAAATTGCCTCTTCTTTTCCCCTTTCCATTTTCCTTTCAGCTATTCAATGCTTTTATGCTGCTTCCTTGAGTTCTACTATCAGAGAAAAGATCTAATAAACCAAGGTACACTAAGCTGATTAGATCTCATTGTGCTGTACTCTTCCCTAACTTTTTGTATTTTGTTTTTGTTTTTTTTGGCGAAGCAGTTGGGGTTAAGTGACTTGCCCAGGGTCACACAGCTAGTAAGTGTTAAGTGTCTGAGGCCGGATTTGAACTCAGGTCCTCCTGAATCCCGGGCCAGTGCTCTATCCACTGTGCCACCTAGCTGCCCCTCCCTAACTTTTTAAAAGCAGGTACCTGAGAAAAAGAGCAGTGCTTAACACAAAGGAATAGATTATTAATTAAAGAATGTAAGGTGCCAATGGGGGAAGTATTTAGGGGCAGAGGATTTTTCCTCATACCACACTATTTATTAGCTTCTCTCTCCTAATAGATTGTAAGTCCACTGAGGACAGGGACTGCATCATATTCATGTTTGTATCAACCAAGAAGCCATACTAAATGTTGATTGAGTTCATTCAGCAAAAATGTCAAGAAAGGAAGGTCTTCAGTCAAAGCATTCTTTAATTTACAAAGATTTGTTAGGTTTTGTTATTTGGATTCTGGTTCACAGATAACAGGAAGTCATAGATTATTTTTCATTTATCTTTAATGTGAACTACTCAAAAATCAAAAATCACTTTTCCTTTCACTTTCTAGTTGCCCAGATTTCACTGATTGCTGTCTCATTATCATTCTGCTTTCTGGTCCATTCATAATGATTAATAACCTTTGTAACAAGGACATCTGGTATCCCAAGAACCTATTGTTTCTGTATTTCTCCTGAAAACTTCTTGGGCTGCCTGTCACAGTACTTAGATGTGAGTCTGCCCAAGGCAGTGTTTTGCAGGTGTGTTCCATAGCTTAATATTTGTAGAATCCAGATTTAACCAGCTGTGTTTAAAAGTTTTGTTTTTCCACTTACAGTCTTCCAAATGCCCTACATATTACCTGTTAAGGGCTAAGTATTTGAATTGTAATCAGAAAGCTTGGGTGTGTATATATTAAATTCCCACCAGTATAAAGGTTAGAGAAAGGTGAATGGCCTATATAGGAACATACCAGCAAACAGTAAGCTCTCAATTAAGAGGACATTTTGAGACAGTATTCATTACATATAATCATGGAGTTGGAAAAAGATCATCAGTATAACTGTCGAGACTAAACCATCACAAACATCTGGTTGCTTATCCTATTATTAAAAATGTCTATGGAAAAAAGATCTACATCTCTCAGTATTTCATTCTTAGACATTTATAAATCTTCACATAAGTCTCTTCCCACTATAATTAAATCATATTTTTCCAACTCATTCCGTAACACAGATGAAGAGATTACCTTCCATATACTTGTCAATAGTGTGATGTATAAAACTATACGTGGTGGCCCTGTTACTGTCCCTAGCATAGGGAAAATTAGCTGGGGTTTCTAATATATTTGTTACTTAGAAATTAGAGGCTACTAAACAAGTTTGGGGCACTATGCATTTATTAAAGTATTTTAGATATTAGTAAAGAGAGAACACATGGAGTTCAGAAGCCTTAAATACCTAGAACCAGGCACGTGCCCACCACCTTGGCCAAAAAGAGGAAGTCCCTCTGCCTGTTAGAGTGGAAGCTATCTGCGGGTCCAGAAGAGAGGCAGTCCCTATACACCAAAATTAAAAAGAACTAGAAAATAAATAAATAATAGAAAAGGAATAAAAGGGAGTTTCCCCTCTCAGAGGGTAAATTCTCATTCTAGGTGGGGCTCCCCCAACAATGATTATAGACTGAAAATTGAAGTTCCTCCTCATTCTCAGATATAAAATAAAACTGTCCTGGGTGAGAAATTTCTCCCTGAGTCTCTCCAGCACATGATTAACCATAGCTTCCTCCAATGGATCCCTGTACATGCCTAAGGCAATTAAGATCAAAATCTCTAGACAAAATCTCTCCAGGGATTACTAGGACACCCAAGACAAGAGTGCCCATTTTTCACCAGTTGATCACTAAAAATTGACCAAATTTACTGTAGAATAGATGAGGAAGGCTGAAGCAAACAAACTCAGATGAATACCAGATATGTATGAGGATCCACCAAGGGATTATGCACTTGGGATTCATTAGAATGAATCCCTTAAAATCTGGAAAAGCCCCTAAGAGTTTTAGCACATGGGAATCTCCTTCCTACAAAAGGAGCACTAGATTCAATTCTAGGGAAACCTAAAAAGGTTCATGTGTTTCCCATTTCTTTCTGGCTCATTATATCCACAATCCAGGGTTCTAGAGATTTATTTTTTAAATAAGGTTTAGAAATGTCTCATGTCTGTGGTCCCCTCAACAGTGGGTATTCATTGTCCAAAATAGATATCAGGTATAAGACAACTATATCCTTTTTCATGTATGAAATCTTAAACCCCACAAAACACATAAATGCACATTGCACATTGATACATGCTGCAAACATAAAGCAGTTACTACCTTTATAATACTTTTCCATGTGGTAAATATAATTTTGTCCACCAATGGAACGAATATTTCACTTTTACCTCAGACCTATCTTCCTGAGCAACTCATAAAATGCCAATCTTCTGGCCAGCCAAGAACAGCTTTTTTTTTCCAGCAGAGCCCTGATAGTGCTGCTTTTTTTTTTCTCCAAGAAGCTGTTGTAGAAATCACCTCCTCCTAGTCAATTAGTGCTCAACTCTGTAACTCCTGACCTCTTCAACTCTTGAGGTTGCCACTCAGCCTAGGAACATCCATCTCAGGCTCATTAATGTTAGCCCAAGTAGTGTGAATTGCTTTGTGCATGGAGTTATCATTACTGCAGAAGTTGAAGGGGGAGTTGTATTCCCCCAAAAAGATTGCCTTGAAAGAGACTAGAAATGATCTCTCCCCACTCCTCACTCCTTACTCCTTATAGGCCACTGAGTAGGCAGCTCTTTTTGATTTAGTCATCAGGCCCTTTGGACACTGCCCCTGGTCAAAACTGGTAGAGGGTGACAATAAAGGATTACTATCTTATTCTAAAGGACAAGTCCTTCAGTACTGGATCACAAGCACATCCAAATCCCCATAGAGACAATATGCACGTTCAGCTCCACTTGAGGTTCATCCATTCAGCAGATGAAGAGATTCCCCCTGCTCACCTCCATTATTGTAGGGTTTTTTTGTTTGTTTGTTTAAAGGAAATTACCATTTAAGATCTTTTAGGTGTAGCAGCTTTGATTGATAATGAGGTGCCCCAGTGGGTGACTGGAGGAGTGGAAATAGAAGTTATTGGATTGGAGGTTTGGGAATTGTGAGGTCAGGGTGTTAAAAGTATATTAGTATGGCTGCTTAAAGCCCAAAGATGACAGCCTGGAATAGGGTGGAAAGGAATTCTGTGATTTCAGGTGCTAAGCTTAGTGAAGAAGGTCTCAGAGGTTAGCAGATAATGACGATCAGGAATGGGATAAGGGTAGTTTAAGTAGATTCAAAGGAGGATGAGTAATAGCATCAAAACAACAGTTTAGAATTGGCCATGGAGAATAAAAAGTATGCCAAAATTTCCCCCTGGTTTTGTGAGTCAAGAGGGTGACCATTAGAACAGGAAATTATAAACTTCTCTATTAGAGGTATCTAAGGATTTCTAGTCCAGTATGGAACTCTGAAGATATTCAGAGAAACATTTGAACTCCTAGATGTTTTTCTTTATGCTTAAAACCAAATTGTACTGTGCTAGACATGTCATTTTCCTTACAAAGACTGTAACTGCCTATTTTCCTCTGTGTTAAATATAAGCTTTTAATTATTGACTTAAAGCACTTCTTTATTTGTTCTCAGCTTGGATTTCTACTCCCATAAATCAGTCTGCTTTCAATTTTATTTTCTTTATTAAAAAACATTATATTGATATCTTGTTTTTATCTCACCGGTATTTCCCAACATATTCTCTTCCCCTCCCCTTTCCTGAGAATTCTCTCTTATAAGAAAAAATTAAGAAGGGAAAAAAAAGTTTAAACAAACTAAGAAATTTTTTAAATCTGACATCATACCCAATGTCCCACATTGATGGCTTACCACCACTGCTAAGAAGTACAGTGAATTTTCTTCTCATATCTCTTCTTTGGGGTCAAGTTTGGTCAATATAATTTATAACATTCATTTCCATTTTTTTATTGTCATTGTTTTCATTTACATTGTTGTAGTCATGATGTGCATTGTTTTCCTAATTCTACTTATTCTACTTTGTATCAGTTCATATAGGTCTTCCCATGCTTCTCTGTGTTCCATCATGTTTATTGTTTCTTATAACATAGCAATATTTTGTTACATTTATGTACCATAACTTATTTAGCCATTCTTCTATCTATGGGCATTTACCTTTATTTCTCTGAGGAAGTTTTCTGTCACCTTTTTCTTCAAGCCTTTCACACTTGAGACTGCATCCTTTCCCTAATAAAATAAAGGCTTTTGTCAGCATATTTTTTTCTACCCCACATCTTGTCCACTCCCCTCCCATCACCATTCATTTTATATCCCACCTGTTTCATAGAAACTAAAAGTGAAGAAATTCATCAAAGGGCAGAAACTCTCTCACAACCTGTATTTTGTGAATGAGATGTTTGCAGATTGTTTTCTTTTCTTACAAAAGTAGATGAATACAGATTGCACTTATAATTCTTAAAAATACAATTATGAGTATAAAGACTCTATCTTCAAAATGTAACATATCCCCTTCCTCCTATGAACACATTTTGAGAAAGAGATTAAAAAAAAAAAGATTTCTCAAAAATTAGTGAATACTGTCAAGGGTGACAGGTGTGTACCCACTATTTTTTGTAATCAGTACTCCTCACCACCATCTCCATTTTAGAGTGAAAATGTCAAGGCCCAAAAGAGAAACATCTAACTTTTAATTGTTTTCTTTTATAGTCTAATATACTGAGTATCATGCTATAAGAGCATTATCATTTCCATTATCATGGCCCTAATTTAGGACTTTCTTATACCTCTCACTTGAAATATTGCACTAATTTTCTAAGCAGTTGAATGCTATCTCCAGTTTATCCTTCCTCCAGTCCACCCTCCTAATACACAAGTTTGATCATGGCATGTCCCTGCTGAAAAATTTTCAGTAGCTGGTTTGGTAGAAAGAACACAATGTGTGTACTTATATGGAATCAGAGAACCTCCTTATTCCATTTATACCTTTGGGCGAATCACTTCACCTCTCTGAGCCTCAGTTTTCCCATCAGTCAAATGAATACATTAGACTTTGGGACCACTAAAGTCCCTTCCAGCTCTAAAAAGAGAAATGCCTTGGTCTGACATTCAAGACTGTTAATCATTTGGTGCCGATTCGCCAGCACTCTCTCTCTCATTTCTCTTCTGTGTTCTTCGCTATTTCTGAAATGGACTACTTGGTCCTCTCAACATACTTTCCTATTTTTGAGTCTTTACTCAAACTGTGCTACCCTCCCACCCCCACCCCCACCCCACCACACATACACCTCTTAGCATCCTTCTCATTAAATCCCAGCTCAAGTATGACATCCTCTGTGAGGCCTTTTAGATTCTCTCAGGTCGTGATATTTCCCTCCTTTGTAGTTGGCATATATTGTTCATTATTTTCTCATCAACTTATTATGGTCTGATTTGATTCAAAGTTATTTGCATACATGTTTTATCATTTTCTACTAAAATTTTTAAGCTCCTTAGAAGTAAAGAAGCATAGTATATTGGGCATAATAGGTGCTTAGTAAGTGTTTATTGAATGAATTAAAATTTCTTGACATTTCCAAGTCACTTCTGTACTTTTACTTTGGGAATAGATTTTATTAGTATAAGACAAAATTATTTACCATCCACAGAAAATATACTCAGTAAACAAACACCTTGGTTAATTTTAACATGAAAAATGGCAGAACAAAAATCTATAAGTCCCTGCTCAGTTTTGTCCTAAATGGCCCAGACAATGTCAGTGTAGCTCCAAGTCCACCAAGTAATTGCATAATGGCCATACCTTTCTACTTACTAAGGGATTCAGAATGATTGACTTTAATGACTAACCTTTAATTTTTGTAGAAATGGACTGGAGGGACAGGTGGTAGATCTGGCTCCAAAGGAATATAAATGTATAATATATTTTAGACTCCATTTTATAGATGAAAAAACTGAGACATAAAGAAACATCTCTACCAAAACTATTTAGAAACCTCAGTTAGTCTGCAGGTTCTAGGAAATAAGTTTAAAGTATGAGTTAGCACTGAGTGATTGGAATGCAAATGTGTGGAAATGTAATAAAATGCTAGAGTTAAGGTGAACAAAATCCACTTACAGAAAACAGTAAGGATGCTACGTATTTTTGACACAAGTCAGATAGCCGAGAAACTACTCTTTTTATTCCGGTTGCCTTTTGACCTTGGGATCGTTGAATTTATCTGTTTCTCTATGCATCAGGCTGCATATAAGGACCTTCCTTCTGAAAAATTTGAGATTAGAAGACTAAAGTTATCCTGACTTTACTGGATTTTGAAAGACTCCACTCAATACTTTTATTTTGGCAGCTTGAAATAGAAAGAATGGGCACAGTTATCACAACCAAAGCTTCCATTAAAGTACACCACCTACCAGGATATTTAAATGATTGGGGGGAAAAACTGTATGAATGCATCACACTTCAAATGTAGTGCATTCATACTACTAGAGTTAGAGAGACTGGAATCCTAGGCACACTACCTTCTGGTCTTGGCTGTGGATTATTCCAGAAGTGCTTTGGCTTCTGTAATGTAATAGTGGTGGAAAATTTCTGTAGGGACAATTAGTACCTGTGTGACTTTGGGAAAGTCACTTAATCTCTCTGGAGGTAAAGGGGTTGGACCAGAAAACTTCTAAGGTCTCTTTTAGTTCTAGACTTAGGATCCTATGAGGCTTTAAAATTTACTTAATCGAGATGAATTTCTCTCAAGAAAAACAAATCCACAACCAACAGAACTAACCTTTAGAAATTGAGGACCTAGGCTGAAAAAAGGACCATGTTACTTTAGATAACACAGGCTGTGTAAGGGGTATTGTTGCCCCTGTCTCTTCTTTATTTATTTCTTTATTTCTTTATTTTTTTAGTGAGGCAATTGGGGTTAAGTGACTTGCCCAGGGTCACACAGCTAGTAAGGGTTAAGTGTCTGAGGCCGGATTTGAACTCAGGTGCTCTATCCACTGCGCCATCTAACTGCCCTTGTCTCTTCTTTATAAATAATATTCTCTATTTATGTTCAGTAAATATTTAATTGATAAGTGGAAAGTTGCAGAAGGAAGGTGGGACTCTAAAAATATCTCAAGGACCAAACACAGCCTTTATTACAGCTTTTCTTCATAGTATTAATAGATTTAGAACTGGATGGTTCCTTAGACATTTTCTAATACAATGCCCTATCCCCATTATATAGATGAGGAAGATGAGGTTCTGTGAGGTTGTCTTCCTTGCCTAATATCACCCTAGTAATAAGTGGCACAACCAGGATTCATACGTGTGTCCTTTGAATTGAGATCCAGTCTCTTTTTACTGTGCCTTTGCAGTGTCTTCATCCAAGTTTAAATTCATTCTTTTGATGAATAGTAATGTGGACTAGGGAAAGCATTGAAGTAAAGAAAGCAGAAATAAATAAACAATATACACAATGACTACAAGAATGTAAATTAAAAAAAAACAGTAAAATGTAACTGAATTCAACTTAATTACAATGGACAACCATGTGGGAGTAGGGAAAGTACAGTATGTTTGGACAGAAGACTATTCAAGTCTGGCCCCTAAATACTTCTATCACCATATCAATTAACCCTGCTGAGCCTCAGTTTCTTCATCTATCAGATGAAGATAATAATAACTATACTGCTTGCCTTAAAAGGTTACTGTGAGGAAAGTAGTTTGTAAACTATGATTATCACCTTCCAAAAGTGGTCCTTGGGGCAATAGCTATGTGTTCAGCCTGTGGTAAAGCTAGCCCTAACACACAAATGATGACTTTCAAAAATATCCCTTACTGGGTTGATTGTTTAGTCCACATTTCCTGTACCCAGTGACATAACTTGCCATTGATTTAAAAGGGAGCACTATTTTCAACAAAAGAACTAGAAGATGTGACTGCTTAAAGACTATCAGTGATATTTCAAAGATTATGGAAAACAAGAGAAGTAACAGAGGACTAAAGAAGAATACATGTACTAGTTTTCCAAAAAAGGGAAGAGAATGGAATCTTTATACGATAGGTCAGTGAGCTTGACTTGGATTCCTGAGAACATTCTAAAACTATTATTAAAGAGATTGTTTATAAACATCTATATAAAGAAGCAGTGATCACAAAGAATCAGCATGATTTAAGGAAAGGGCCATGCCTGCCTAGCTTTATTTCTTTTCTTGACAGTGTTACTCAACTAATATATCAGGGGGATGCTGCAGTTATAGTTTGCAAAGTTTTTATAAGGTGTTTGTTAAAGTATGTCATACCATGCTGTTTTAAAAAAAAATAGAGATCTGGGCTAGATGACAGTATAAGTGAATGGATTCATAACTGGTTGAATGGCAGGATTCAATGAATTGTCATTAGTTTTATGGCAACATAGAAGATCTTCAAAGCATTTTCCCCAGTTATCTACAGATGCTTGGGGCCAGGGATCTGGCCTTTAATGTTTGTTTGTTTGTTTGTTTGTTTGTTTTTATCAATGATGCAGATGGTATTGCTATTCAATTTAGAGGTGACAAAAACTAAGGATATCTTGATAACAGAGTTAAGATCCAAAATATCTTGACAGGCTTAGCAATTAGCAGAAGCTCTAGAAGGGCAGTCTCAAGAAGGGATATGATTTCTGTCTTCAAGCACTTTATTAAAAAAAAACTATCATGTGAAAGAGGAATTATTATTTGTATTGTTTGGCTGAGGAGGGAAGATTAGAAATAATCTGTTGAGGTTGCAGAGTGGTAAATTTAGGTTTGATGTTAGGGAAATAAAAATTTCCAGCAATTAAAGCCCAAAGGGAAATAAGCTGCCCTGAGAGGTAGTGGATTCTCTGTCACTAGAGGTCTTCAAGTGAAGATTGTATGTCTCTTCATTGGGCATCTTGTAGTGGGGTTTCATTCTCCGGTATGAGGTTGACTACGTGGTTGCTAAGGTCCCTCCTAGCTCTTAAATTCTATTTCTGTGATTCTTTAAAAAGAAACATTGAGACTTTATTTTAAAGGGTTACCTTGCTTATCCCTGAACCTTCAGACCGGACCACACCCAAACCACCTCAGCCAGAGGAGAATTTTTCCTATTTTGAAGTGCCTCCCAAGATGGCAATTACTAGCCCACCTCAGGAATCCAACCCATCCTGTCATAGCTCTTTTCTATCAGCAAGTCTCTCTTAATGATTAACTCCTGTGCTGACGTTTGAGCCCCTTCTCCAGTCATCGCCTCCATATTGGGAGGGGAAAATAGCTGGACACCATCTTCCAAGCATCCTTTTTAGGGCTAAAGGCGATTATCATATCAACCCTCAGCCTTCTTTTCTCCACACTTAACAGTTTCAGTGTCCTTAGCGCTTTACCTCACAGGTATGATATTGAAGTCTTGAATTATCTTTCTAGCTAGAAATTGAACTCTGTCAAATTTCTTTCTTTTTTTCTTTTCTTTTTTTGATTTGGAGTCGAGAATTAGACATGGTACTTTTGTGATTGAATGGTAGAGAGGACAACTGAAGGATTACCACACAGTTCCTACTGTTGTCTTCCTATTTATACATCCAGGAATTGTGTTTGCGTTTTAAACTACAGGACTACAATCCTGACTCTCAGCCAGCATTCTACTCACAATCACCTTTTCTGCCAAACTTACACATCTCCAGTTCTTCATTGTGTGCCTCTTAAAGATTGGTTTCCATCCCTAGGCAAAACTGCCCTTACTAAGCTCCGTTTTGCTTTTGGCCATTTTTTCCTTTTATCAAAGTCACTCTAAAATATAATCCTGTCTCCCAGGATCTTGGCAAAGCTGAAAGGGCTCTGTTCCCTCCTCAAGTTGTCTGCAGATTTATTTTAATTGTAATCATACTTCTATAGTACTTTACAAAGACTTTCATAAACATTTCGTCCCTATAACAATACCATGACATGCACAGAACAGGAATAACCCCCCACACACACACACACACACACACACATTTTGTAGTTGAAGAGCTCACACCCTGAGATATTATATGACTTGTCTAAGGTCACAGTGCTATTAAGTTACTAAGTGAAAAAGTGTGGACTTGAAGCCAGGCCTTCTCACTCCCAAGTGTTATGCTTTTCCTATTATACGATGCTTCATTTCTTTAAAAAAAGAAGAAGGAGGAGGAGGAGGAGGAAGGGAAAAAAGGGAAGGAGGGAAAAAAGGGAAGGAGGGAAAAAAGGGAAGGAAGGAAGGAAGGAAGGAAGGAAGGAAGGAAGGAAGGAAGGAAGGAAGGAAGGAAGGAAGGAAGGAAGGAAGGAAGGAAGGAAGGAAGGAAGGAAGGAAGGAAGGAAGAAAGGAAGAAAGGAAGAAAGGAAGAAAGGAAGAAAGGAAGAAAGAAAGAAAGAAAGAAAGAAAGAAAGAAAGAAAGAAAGAAAGAAAGAAAGAAAGAAAGAAAGAAAGAAAGAAAGAAAGAAAGAAAGAAAGAGAAAACTTACTTAACAATTAGTGCTCTCTCAAATTGGAATGGTGGGCTTCATTGAATAATGGGTTCTCCTACCCTACAAGTCACGAACTCTGCATATTCTTTGACTTAGTAATGCCATTCCTTGACTTATACCAAAAGAGATCAAAAGACACATATGTACAAAAATATTTATGAGTAGCTTTTTTTGTTATAAGGAAGAACTGCAAACTATGCCCATAAGTTGGAGAATGACTAAAAAAAAATACGGCATTTTAATGTAATGGAATATTTTCATGCTATAATAAATGAGAAATAGATGGTTTCTTAGAAACCTGGCAATATAGTGTGGGATGAACAAAACCAGAACTATTCCTACAACAATACCATTGTAAAGAAAAACTCTGACAGACACTACAATGATGAGTATTCATGATTCCAGAGTACTGATGAAATGTGCTACCCACAATTCCATCAACAATTGGTGTGACATGGTAACTAGAGCTCTGGGCCTGGTGTCAGGAAGACCTGAGTTCAAATCTAGGGGCAGATTTAAAATTAACTAACTATGACCCTGGGTGTGTCACTTAACCTTTGTCTCAGTTTCCTTAAATATAAAATGGAGATAATAACAGCAAGTACCTCTCAGAGTTGTTCTGAGATATTTGTAAAACATTTAGTATAGTGTCTGGCACATAGTAGGAGTTATATAAATGTTTTCCCTGCCTTTTTCCCCTTTCTTCTTGATCTCTGTAAATGTTACTTTTGAACATTTTCTCCTCTCGTACTTTCTCCTCGCTAGGTTTTCCTAACAGATCTTTCCTGGTTCTCCTCTTGCCTGTTTTACAGCTTCTTCTCAATCTCCTTTCTTAGATCTTCATATAAAGAAGTGAGTGTTCCCCAAAGCTTTGTCTTACTTAGGTCCTTTTTTCTTTTCTTTCTATACTCAGAGATCTTAAACTGCAGTCTATGAATTTCTAAAAAAAAAAAATATTGATAATGATTTCAATAGAATTAGTTTCCTTTGTAATCCTATATGTTTCTTTTTTTTTTTTGCATTAAAAAAGTTATTTGAAGGAGAAGGAGTCTATAGGCTTCCCCAGAAGCCTATATGTCCATGACACACAAAAAGATTAGGAACCCTTTTACCCTACTGTCTCAGTTGGTGATATCATCAGCTCCCGTGGGTTCAATTCTAGGCAGATGATTTTTAGATCTGTATAT